>NC_133125.1:152449159-152758491 GCF_048418815.1 Hemitrygon akajei
GAGAAAGGTCAGACTGGATCAGACTGACAGGAAGGCAGCAGCAACACAAACAACCAGGCATTACACCAGTGGTGAGTGAAACAACACATTGAACTTTCAATTGGATGAGCAAAATAAGCTTTTTGGCACTTGTTAAATTAACACGTGCTTTTTAAATCAGTAAGACACAACACAGAAGCAGTCTCGAAAATATTCTTTTTTCCTACCTTAATATCAAAAGTTTTTGCATCTGCTGGAGGTGAAATTGTCAGCAAAGCCTGCCCATCGTCTTGTGTTCTCGATGTCCTCTCATATCCTTCTAACTGGACTGGAACCCCATGAGCGGGAGATCCATCAGGATAAGTCACCCGGACCTACAACACAAACCGTAGCTGAGGTCACCAAAATCTCTGGAAGGATTACCCCGAAGCTTGCCTTCGCTGTGAAAACAGAGTGGTTATCAGTACGCGCGTAACAGCACATTCTGTCTGCGTTCAGAATCAGATTCAAAATCACTGACATGCCATGAATTTTTGTTTTGTTTTGTGGCAGCAGTACATTCTAATACATAATAAAAACTATAATTTACAATCGAAAGTTTATGTAAAATAATAGATTTAAGTAAGTGCTGCAAAATGAGAGGGAAATACTGAGTAAGTGTTCATGGGTTCGTTGTCTATTCAGAAATTTAATGGTGGAGGGGAAGCAGCTGACCATAAACCTCACAACCTGACACAGAGTTACATTCCATCGGAAAAGCTCCGCTTTGTTCTGAGCTGCAGCAATGATACGTACCAAAACACTGAAGGTGAGCTGTGGTGTAAAATAGCCGCTCGTTCTTGACAAGTCAATAACGTAGGGAGACGATACAAACTTTATGTTGCTGACCTCCAGTTCCTCCATTTGTCCACCTGTTGGAAAGAGCAACAGGCACTTATTATATCAGTTCTTTGTTTAATCTTTTTTTTACTTTAACTCACGTTTATTTTCACTGCTATTTAAGTCAGTACGTCCGCTAAGTGTTCACGGTAAATTGCAATTGATGCACCTGCAGTAATTACTATGCTTATGTGCTGATGTGCTAGGGTGATACTTTACTGTGGCCACTAGGGTGACCTTGTGCACTGCAATATAATAAATCAGGAAATCAGGCCCTTTGGTCCACACAGTCCATGCTGACCCTCTTATACCACTCCCATTTTGCTCTCCCTAGGACTCACCTACCTGATTTTGTTTTTTGTTGATGTTCTCTTCCACTGCCCCAAATGGAACACCCCCAATAATCCCCCATCCTATTATTCATAAATCCTGATGCTTTAGCATGTTCGCTAAACTCACCGGGTTCCCATTTCCAGAGCTCTCTTTAAACTCACTGGAGCCCGATTTCCAACACTCCTTTTAAAGCCATCTATTTCACTGGAACGTTTATGATAGGACGGGGTAACATTTCAAATGAAGTAAATTAAAGATACATTTTTGTAGTAATAGGCAATAGTCTGGAAAATCTCTCAGTCCAGCATCACTGGTCTTGGGGGTGGTGGATTAACAAGAGTTTATCTGGAAGTGCTCTGGCAAAGGCACAGTTTGTCCATTTTCTGTCCATTACTTACCCACCAAGATGTGTTGCATGTAAGGACAGGGATCCTGCTCTCTACTGGTGCTCACAACGGGTCAGAAAGACCTGGGAGCCCTGGGTATGGACCATCCCCTCTGCAGGGTTTGCTCGAGGGGCAATGGTGATGTTGCTCGCAGTTATCAAGCCAGGCCGGCAGTCTGAGAATCCTCCCACGCAATCAACTAGGAAGCAACAAGGGTGAGCTGCCCTCATCTCAGCTGCTCCCTGGAATCCATTAACACCAGAGAATCGGGAAATCCAGAGCAACACACACAAAATGGTGGAGGAACTCAGCTGGTCGGGCAGCATCTGCGAAAGGGAATAAAGAGTCGGCGTTTTGAGCCGAAACCCTTCGTCAGGACCAACCACTGCAAGCGAGGAAAGGTGGCACTAGGAAGACAAGATGGAGACAGCAAGCACTGATGGTGCTAGTAACCTCTGCTCAGTGGTTCCACCGTTGAGCTAAAGTGAAGTTCCTCCACAGGCCAATTTGGCACATCGGCATTGCTTTAGCTTTTGTCTGTTTTACGAGATAGCTCTACGCTCAACCCAGCAAGGAACCAGCCGGATTTGAACCTGAGAGCTCTCGCTCTTGAGTCTGGTGCAGATGCCTCTATACCCGGAGCTAAAGTGAATAAATCACTAAACAGCCAAAAGACAAAGAACCATTCTCTACTGTTCATTCTGATATTGTTTGGTGTTGCATTTCATCTAATTTTCTCTAGCCACCATGTGCCGATTAAAACATGTTTTATAAGCAGCACATGAATTTGTAGATGCTGTTAATACCGCTAACTGTTGGGTATGACAATACATTACGTATACATCACAAGCCTCACCAATGCTAGGCAATGCTGTAGACCTGTACAACATATACACTTTCCCCCTAGAATGAAGCTCAATATCACAGTCCAACAACAGGTTAATATTGTTAGTTCACTCTTCACAAGGGAGATATAATGAACATGCCCCCTACTCCTCATCTTGGACTAGGTCACTTGTGCAAACACTCTATCCCCATGGCTTAGTGAGTAATATCAAGTCCAGTCCTAATCACACCTTCTCAAGACTCAAAATTCAAAATGTTCAAGATTGTTTAATGTCATTTCAGGTGCCCAAGTGTAAAGGAGAACAAAATCATTGTTACGCTGGATCCAAAGCAGCAAAAAAACAAGATAAAAAACACAATAAGTACAAAAGATAACTAATACACATTGATTAATTGTCTGTCCATAAAGTGACACCAGGCAGAGGAGTGTCTGTACATAAGGCGACTGACGAGACATGATAAAGTAGTGGTCTTGGAATCCATCACAACCACGGATTCGGCAGCACAGCAGATTCAGCAATTGCACCCATGGATATGCACTTGTCAGCTAATTATTATTTCATTGTGATGGTACTTAACTCCATTCATTCCATCATAGTATTTGTCGAGACTTGGACTCAGCAACGCTTCGCTGCCTGCTTGCATTCCACCTTGCCTGAGAAATTGGACGGTCGAGTCAACCGACTCTGAAGACTAGCGGTATTCATTTTATTCTTAATTGTTCCTTTCAGCCACAGTATAGGCCTCGTCTTCCCTTTGAGAGTTTTATTTGGCGACCCTGTTTGGCCTAGTGTTTATTGTTTTCATTACCTTTAACACTGTTCACGTTAAAGTCTGTGAGCTATTGACCTGTTTCAGTATCTCTCACTCCACACTTGGCCATGTGCGAACCTGGTGATGGGGGGGGGACATGGGGGTGTGAGTTAGTGGGTAGAGGTGTCGATCAGCCATACTGCTTGAGGAAATTAATTGTTTTTGAGTCTGGTGATCCTAGCATAGATGATACATAGCCTCCTCTTTGATGGGAGTGGGACAAGCAGCCCACAAGCAACGTGGATGGGATTCTTCATGATATTACTGGCCTTTTTCCAGCATCTTTCTGTATATATGTCCTTGACAGTGGGTAGGCTGGTGCCAGTGAAGTGCTGGGCTTTTCCTGGGATATCTCTATACTTACACCCACGGTCCATAACAAAGCCATCAACCTGTCTTAGGTTTCCCCCGAAGGTAACTTCACAGCAGTGAATAGATTGTGTAACAATACATTACACTGTCCTAATTGGAATAATGGTTCTGAACTTTTATCGACGTAGTCCACCATAAAAATATCACTGTTCTGAACAGCTCCTGACAGACAATCAAAATTGGTTTGATTTCATGGAACAATATGTGGGAATGGAGCTTGAATCTCACTCCCACGGCATTGTTTAGGATTTTGTTACTTTGATTATATCTTCACTGCTATGAGACATACACAGACTTTATATTACCATCCTGAGTCCAAATATAAACAGGACATTTCAGAAGGAGGTCGCTTTACAGAAATTTAATTTGCAGTTTATGGTGTTGCGAGAAGTACAAGAGAAATTTAAAATGCTGCTTCAGCTCTAGAAAGCGTAAGCAATGACACAGCTGATGCCTTGTGGGAAGTAACAGCAGAAATGGTTGCAATGCCTACACTGCTTCTCTAAAATCCTATGGTATTAGATCTTTAAGTTCCTCAGCATCTACATCACCGAGGACCTCACGTGGTCTGTACACACCAGCTATGTGTGTACAAAAGCGCCTATTTCACCTCAGACAGCAGAGAAAGTTTGGTACGGGCTCCCAAATTCTAAGAACTTTCTATAGAAGCATCCTGACTGGCTGCATCACTGCCTGGTATGGGAACTGTACCTCCCTTATTCGCAGGTCTCTGCAGAGAGTGGTGCGGACAGCCCAGCGCATCTGTAGATGTGAACTTCCCACTATTCAGGACATTTACAAAGACAGGTGTGAAAAAAGGGCCCGAATGATCATTGGGGACCTGAGTCACCCCAACCACAATCTATCCCAGCTGCTACCATCCGGGAAACTGTACTGCAGCATAAAAGCCAGGACCAACAGGCTCTGGGAGAGCTTCTTCCACCAGGCCATCAGACTGATTAACTGACATTGATTTGAGTGTACTCTATGTTACATTGACTGTTCTATTTATTATAAATTACTTTGATTGCACATTTAGATGGAGAGGTAACATAAAGATTTTTACTCCTCATGTATGTGAAGGATGTAAGAAATAAAGTCAAGTGGTTTTGGGGTCATGTGCTGTTATAGGCAAGAGGTGTTGTATTTACATTGAAAACGAGTCAAATATCTGATTTGGCCAATGATACCTGTAAAGAAACAACTAAGATACATCAGTCCGGTGGGTGGGATTTCTTTAACTGGATTAATCCCACCCTTTAGGCTACTGGGATTACTTGACGTTACGACTTATAACATTTGCTTTATTGTGGTTTGCATCTTAATGATCTGTTCAGCAGCCATCATCAATAGAGCTATTCAAACGCAGGAGAGTTTCCCTTCCCACGAGGACAATCCACCTTGGAATGGGATGTGGAATTAAAACGGGTGGCCACTGGGAGCTCCCGCTTTTTCTGGCAGATGGAAAGTAGGGGATTGGCAAAACTGTCTCCCAAACTACGTAGTGTCTCACCGATATACAGAAGGCCACATCAGGAGCACCAGACACAGTATATGACCCCAACAGACTCACAAGTGAATCATAGAAATCTACAGCACATTACAGGCCCTTCGGCCCACAATGTTGTGCTAACTAAGTAACCTACTCTACAAACTGCCTAGGATATCCCTACCGCATAGCCCTCTATTTTTCTAAGCTCCATGTCTCTTAAAAGACGCTATTGTATCTGCCTCTACCACTGTTGCTGCCAATGCATCCCACACACCCACCACTCTCTGTGTAAAAAAAGATCTTACCCCTAACATCCCCTTTGTACCTGCTTTTAAGCACCTTAAAACTATGCTCCCTTGTGTTAGCCATTTCAGCCCTGGGAAAAAGCCTCTAACTATCCATATGATCAATGCCTCTCATCATCTTATACACCTCTATCAGGTCACTTGTCTCATCCTCCGTCACTCCAAGGAGAAATGGCCGTTCACTCAACCTATTCTCATAAGGGATGCTCCCCAATCCAGGCAACATCCTTGTGTTACTTCACCTGGATAGGTTCCAATCTGATGGCATGAACACCCATTTTGATTCCACTTCCCATTCCCTATGTCAATCCATGGCCTCCTCTACTGTCATGATGAGGCCACATTCAGGTTGGAGGAGCAACACCTTATATTCTGTCTGGGTAGCCTCCAACTTGATGGCATGAGCATCAATTTCTCAAACTTCCAGTAATGCATTCCCCACCCTCCCTTCACCATTCCCCATCACCTTTTCCCTCTCTCACATTATTTCCTTGCCTGCCAATCACTTCCCTCTGCTGCTCCTTTCTTCCATGGCTTTCTGTTCTTCTATCAGACTCCCCCTTGTCCAGCCCTGTATCTCACCAATCAACTTCCCAGCTCTGTACTTCATCCTTCCCCCTCCAGGCTTCACCTACCTCCTTGTGTTTCTTTCCTCCCCCACCTTTGAAATCCATTCCTCATCTTTTTTTTCTCCAGTCCTGACGAAGGGTCTCAGCTCGAAATGTCGCCTGTACTTTTTCCAATAGGTGTTGCCTGCCCTGCTGAGTTCCTCCGGCATTCTGCACGTGTTGCTGGATTTTCAGTATCTGCAAACTGTTGCATAGCCTGCGCTGATCAATCAATTCCTCATCTGTCAAGGTTGAGCTAGTTTTCGGTGCATAATGACCACATCTTCTTTGTTCCTACTGAAGTGTCTCAGCCTGAAACATTGACTGTACTCTTTCCTGTCGATGCCGCCTGGCCTGCTGAGTTCCTTCAGCATTTTGTGTGTGTGTGCGTTGCATTTCCAGCATCTGCAGATGTTGTCTTGTTTGTTCTTTGTCTTTTTAGTCTCTTCAGCCCTTGAGTGGGTTGGTTATTGTTGTTTCTTCACTTTGAACAACTAATAAAGAAGCTGTAACCAGGAGATTTGCATCTTATTCATGACTTCTGAAGAACTTCCTCGACAATATTACCTCCAGATCCAACATGCCCATTACACGCCAGGCTTCATCTCTATTCCATAACTACTGTTTGAAACTCAGAATAGAGTTCACTTACTGGATGTTTCAAAGACGGTCACGGCCACAGACAGGTGCTGCCCCACGAGCTGCTCCATCCTTTGCGTCACTTTTTCCAATAGCCTTTTGCTTTTCAGAGAAAACAACTCCTTTCCATCTTTGAGCTGAAAATAAAAATAAATATGCAGTAACCAATTTGCTTTCAGTGCTTTGATTTGTTTTAATGCAAAAATTCTGGTAATCTGGCACCCTCCGGCCTGCAGTTGTGCCAGACGGCCTGATTGCCCGGACCTTTGGACATAATTTCTATCAGTAAAGCAACACATTACTAATTCCAGGAAGCACACATTCCAGTTCTCCTGCAGCACGACATTTTACATTGCTTTCTTTCCCTGCCTTGATGACCTTGCACGCAGCATGATCTGTCTGGAGCATACACAGTTTTTATGACTATATCTCAGTTTATTCATTCATTACGTACCATGTCATGACGTGGGCGATCATGGTCTTTCCACGACCACGATTGTTCTTGGCAAATTTTTCTACAGAAGTGTTTGCTATTGCCTTTTGCTTCTGGACAGCATCTTTACAAGACATCCATTATCAATACCCTTCAGAGATTATCTACCTGGCGCCAGCGGTCGCATGATATGCACCATCTGCTTGTACGACCATCCACCACCAGCTCCCATGGCTTCTCATGACTCTGAGCAGGGCTAAGCAGGCACTGCACCTGGCACAAGGGTGCCCTGCAGGCTGGCAGAAGGAAGGGGAACCTTGCACCTCCTTTGGTAGAGAGGTATCGCCACCCTGGCACCAAGTACACGTGCCAAAAATGAACCATTTTATATAGTTGTAAAATGGATGTTTCTGAACAAGAGGTTTAAAAGAAGCATTGGGTCGGTGAGTCTGAAGGTGTACTGGAACGCGACTCTGGGTGAGTTATATGGAGTGGGGGGGAATGGGAATCCAGTGGGTTCACAGGGAGCTAGGGAAACATCGCTCGGTGGGATTTTCAAAGGACTGAGCAGTGTATGATTGGGGTTCGACTGCCGTTACCGTTGAAGTAGCACACCTTTTATGATTCTGGATTGAACTCGTATCCTGAGCTGCTGATGGAGGATTCCTGGACGTTCAGCATTGGTGTGCCCTTGCAGTGTATAGCTGCTCTCCAGAAGCTGACTATATGGCTGGAATAAGACTCTGAGGCAGGCCAAGATGGGGAAGCACATTGGATCCCGAGCTGTCACCCAGAATGGTACTGATTCAGGGAGATTCTTTCACACCCGTATCTAATTTATGAGTCCTTACATATGCACATATGACCTTATGATAGAAAAAGAGGCTACTTGACCTATTGAGTCTATGCCATTTTACAGATTCTCAGCTAATTTCCCTATATAATACACTGCTCCTCCATCAATTACATTTTATTCTCTATACATTTCCACTAAAAACGCTCCACCACATCCCCCCACCCCTACCTCCCCTGTGGAAGTTGGTAAGGCGACACGGAGTATAGTGCGCACTTGCCCCATTACGGGCAGAGCTTTGAGAAAGAGAAAGTTTAAAGAAGATGTGCAGGACAAGTTTTTATTTACACACAGCGAGTGGTGGGGGCCTAGAATAGGCTTCGGGGTGGTGTTAGAAACAGATACAATGGTGATGTTTAAGTTGGCATTAAGTATGCACACGAATAAACAGGAAACGGAGGCATGATCGTACGCAAGCAGCAGGGATTAGTTTAAGAGATCGAAAGCAGCGAGCTGGCTGTGTGGCAGAGACCCAAGTTCTTTGGGCACAGAGCTCGGAAAAAGCGACGCAATGGACTTTTAATATCATAAATCAGCGAGTTGTTTATTATGTCTCCCCTCTCGCTGTGAAACGGGGACACCTTATTAGGGAGAGGGACACACACTGTGTGTCGAATTACCGGGTGAACGAGTAGTCTTTGGGGTACTGCAAGTCTGTATCTTTATTGATGCTTTGCTGCACGCTTGAGTGCTCGGTGGGGGGCGTCGATGCTTTTTCTTTGCTGGTGGGGGAGGGGGATTGTTGATTTACTGCTGCTTATGCGCGGGTGGGGGAATCTGGGGGGGGGGCTTAGGGGCACTCCTCTGTTTTCATGGCTGGTTGCAAAGAAAAAGAATTTCAGGATGTGTATTGTATACATTTCTCTAGCATTGAATGTACCTTTGAAACCTTTGAATTTACTAAACTAAATCAAACGGACAGTGTGACTGTTTCAATGCTGTACTGCTCTATGTCCAGTATATTATTCTCCTGCACAGATGTACGTTTGACTTACACACTGATTAAATTCACTTTTTAACAACTATGTGACTATTGGCCTCACAGGACAAGGTGAATGCACAAGGAAGATTTTTGTACATGCCATTACACATCCTGATTTTAAACACGTGCACACACGTCACTGTCCGTCAAAAATCAGAGCAATTGCAGATGCTAGAAATCTGAAATGAAATCAGCAAAGGTTAGCAATACTCAGCATCTGTGGGAAGAGAAATGATCAGCGTTTCAAGTCGTGCTGAAGGGTCTCGGACCTGGTTCTCCCTCCACAGACGCTGTACGACCAAATGAGCGCATGCAGCAATTCCATGTCTGTTACCACATCTCTTCTATTGAGTATGAAGGATAAATATTGACTCCACCCCAAATATGAATAGGCAACCAAAGAAATAACATGTCATTTACTTTAGTAAGATCACAGTGTCGGCAAATGACAAAAGAATTGTGACCCGATTTCAGTGCCCACCGCGCCCCCCCAGTCCATCCGTCAAGACTGTGAGACTGAGGATAGATACAACATGGGTGACACGGCAGTGTAGTGGTGAGCACAATGCTTTACAGTACCAGCAACACAGGTTCAATTCCCACCACTGCCTGTAAGGAATTTGTACATTCCCACTGTTACTGTGTGGGTTTTCTCTGGGTGCTCCGGTTTCCTGCCACAGTCCAAAGACATATCATTTGGTTGGTTAATTGGTCACTATAAATTGTCCCATGCCCCTAGGCTAAGGACAATTTAGGATGGGACTGCAGGGCAGCATAGGCCTAATCTGCGCTGTATCTCTGTAAGTAAAAATAAACATTTATAGATGACCACACTGCACTTAGCAAAGTTTGCCAGAAGAGATGCAGCAACTCAGGGAAGGAGTGGGCACTCCTGATCAGAATTCTCCATGGGACATGATGGAACATTGTACTAAGTGCTGACTTACTGCCGTCAGGCACACAGAAAGCGAAAGAGTCATCAGGTCATCCAGCATGGATGCAGGACGTTGGGCACCCCTCGTCCACACTGACTAATGGGCAGCCATCGGTATTAATCCCATTTCCCAGTACTTGGTCTGTAGCCTTCTATACCTGGGCAGTTCAAGTGTTAGTCCAGACACTTCATCATTGTTGTCAGTGACGCTGCTTCTAACTCTCTCTACAGCAGTGTAATCCGGGTACTCACTGCTCCCTGGGTGAAAAAGGTCCTCCTCAGATTCACTGTGATTTGCTTTTGCCCCTTACTGTAAATTCATTTCAATCACAGGCCCTTTGGCCCTAATCACTCATTCTAACCAAAGTCAATCTAAACTGGTCCCATTTGCCCATGTTGACACATGTCCCTCCAAATTGTTCCTATCTGTCCAAGTACTTTTTAAAAGTTGTTCTTATACCTGTCTCAACCAATTCTTCTGGCAGTTCATTCACTTTGCTCATGTGGTTGTGCGTAAAGAAATTCCCCCTCAATTCTATTTAAAACTCGCTTCTCACATTAAATCAATGCCTTCTAGCTTTTCATTCCCTTTTGCTGGGAAAAAGCACAGACCCTCCAGTCCTGCAATATTCTCGTAAGCCTTCTCTGTTCTCTCTCTCTCTCCAGCTTAATGACATCTGTCCTCCAACAGGGTGACCAAAACTGTACACAATACACCAAGACTAATTGGTCTTATGATTAGGGCTAAATGGGAGATTGCTGGGCAGCACAGCTCGAAAGGGTGGAAGGGTCTATTCCACGCCTCATCTCGATAAATAAATAAAATTAAACCTCCTGGTGAAGCTGCTCAACACCCTGTCCAGATCCGGTTACCACACTCCCCATTCTCACCCAGCAACCGTCTGAGCTGAGAAACATACCTGACGTTGTTCCTCCAGGCCCCGCAGGTAGGTTTTATTCCCTTCTCCGTGGATAATAGCGAATCTTACGTACGCCACTCCATTCACAGGTTCTCCATATGTGTGCCTACATTAGATAATGTGGACAGTGCTTACAATCAGCTATTCACTGTACAAGTTTATAAAAAAACAACAGCAGGCATCATGGCTGATTTAATTTCCGTCTCAACCCCATTCGCCTGTCTTCTCCTTGTAACTTTTGACATACTCACTCACTATGAATCTATCAACTTCCACCTTAATTATACTCAACAACTGTCCTCCACAGCTATCCATGGCAATGAATTCCACAGATTCACCAGCTTCTGGCTAAAGAAATTCCTCTGCACCTCAATTCTAAAGGTACAGAGGAATTTTTCTGTTTTCAGGTTGTGCCCTCTTGTCCTGGACTCTCCCACTATTCGAAACATCCTCTCCACACCCACTCTATCTAAGCCTTTCTATATTTAGTAGATTTCAATAAGTGCCAACATCTATACTCAATGCCCAGACTGACAATCATTGCAGAATTCAATACAAGTAAACTGGTTAAATGATATGCAGATGATACTAAGGTAGGTGGCGTTGTGGATAATGAAGTAGGTTTTCAAAGTTTGCAGAGAGATTTATGCCAGTTAGAAGAGTGGGCTGAACGATGGCAGATGGAGTTTAATGCTGATAAGTGTGAGGTGCTACATTTTGGTAGGAATAATCCAAATAGGACATACATGGTAAATGGTAGGGCATTGAAGAATGCAGTGGAACAGAGTGATCTAAGAATAATGGTGCATAGTTCCCTGAAGGTGGAATCTCATGTGGATAGGGTGGTGAAGAAAGCTTTTGGTATGTTGGCCTTTATAAATCAGAGCATTGAGTATAGGAGTTGGGATGTAATGTTAAAATTGTACAAGGCATTGGTAAGGCCTAATTTGGAGTATTGTGTACAGTTCTGGTCACCGAATTATAAGAAAGATGTCAACAAATTAGAGAGAGTACAGAGAAGATTTACTAGAATGTTACCTGGGTTTCAGCACCTAAGTTACAGGGAAAGATTGATCAAGTTAGGTCTTTATTCTTTGGAGCGTAGAAGGTTGAGTGGGGACTTGATAGAGGTATTTAGAATTATGAGGGGGATAGATAGAGTTGACGTGGATAGGCTTTTTCCATTGAGAGTAGGGGAGATTCAAACAAGAGGACATGAGTTGAGAGTTAGGGGGCAAAAGTTTAAGGGTAACACGAGGGGGAATTTCTTTACTCAGAGAGAGGTAGCTGTGCGGAACAAGCTTCCAGTAGAAGTGGTAGAGGCAGGTTCGGTATTGTCATTTAAAGTAAAATTGGATGGGTATATGGACAGGAAAGGAATGGAGGGTTATGGGCTGAGTGCAGGTCGGTGGGACTAGGTGAGAGTAAGCGTTCGGCACAGACTAGAAGGGCAGAGATGGCCTGTTTCCATGCTGTAATTGTTATATGGGTATATAAATTGGCTCATATTAACTAGGAGCAGGAGTAGGCCACTCAGCCCCTCAAGTCTACTCTGAACTCCAATCCTTGTGAAGGGTCTTGGCCCGAAATATCGACTGTACTCTTTTTCATAGATGCTGCCTGGCCTGCTGAGTTCCTCCACCATTTTGTGTGTGCTTGGATGTCCAGCATCTGCAGATTTTCTTTTGTTTGTGTGTGCACAAGCCTGGGGCTGGTGCAGCCTCAACTTCTGATTCCCATCTACCCATGGAAAGCTCCTAGCCTTCTTGGTCATCTTAGATATGCCAGCCTGTGCCTTAAAAACACTCAAAGAATGCTTTCACTGCCCCTTGAGGAAAAACATTTTAAAGACTCACTGTCATCAGAGAAAAATGCTTCACCCCTTCCCTCCTAAATATGTGAATCCTCATTTTCAAGTAATGATTCCCAGGAACAATTCAATTGAATTTCAAGCTGCCTACACATAGTGAACAGATCTGGACCATCAAATCTCATACCCTCCATCAATAAAATAGAAGAGTTCTGAAAACTGAAAGTCGTCATGACATCACTGACCTTGCTAGGATCTTGAAGTCGAAACTTTCGCTTGAAACCAGGTAATACATTTTTTCTGACAGCAAGTCGACTTTGAAACTGGGCAGAACTTTGAAACAAAATTTAATCAAAGATTACAGAACTTATTGATTGTATTTGCACTGATTGAAATTGGTGTTCTGCAAATTTATCCATGTTATCAAGAAAATATTCAGAATGATTACAATATTGAGCACAGAGCAACAGGTAATTAACAAAATGCAGGAGTGGATGTTATTGGACGTTGATAAATGGAGCCATTGTTGGGAGCTGGTGTTTACATCACTTGTGTTTGCTGAAGGTCAGTACTATTCAGTCTCATGATTATGAGAATAAATTTCCAAACATTTGACTCAATCAAGGTACTGCAGGTGGCAGAAAGTTCCCAGGTACACTTAAGCAGAGCAACAAAAAAAAATGGCAGATTTCTCTCGCACAAAATAACAATAATTACCAAATTCCTTGACCTCAAATTCGGCGGACACTTTGGACATTGGCGCCTCGTCAAATTCCGCTTCAATTCGCCAAATGCCTGGCCTGTTAGGGAGAGAGAAACAGCAGTCTTCAGTGTCAACTGTACCCCGCAACAAGAATATATAATCATGGAAGGAGAAGGTTAAGCCAGTGTGTGGGTCCAGCCCCCTCTCCCTACCCTTTGATATTCAGTCCTACAGGTCACTGGCACAAAATATTCTGAGTATTTTGTTTTCTATGTGATAGCAAAAGAGCTATCACAGTAGTTAGTACTGCTGCCACACAATGGCAGCATTCCAGGTTCGATCCCGACCTCTGGTGCCGTCTGTGTGGAGTTTCCATGTTTCCCTCTGACCGTATGCATTTCCTCCACTTTCTTCCCACATAAGAAAGACATACAGGTCAGTAAGTTGCCCCCAGTGTGTAGCTGAGGCATAGAATCTTGGGGGGTGGGGAGTCGATTTGATGGGAATGGGGGGAAATTTGTGGAGGTTTAGTATAGTAGAAAGCTTGAGGGTTGACATGGTCTGATGTGCTGAGGGGCCTTTGCCATTTTGAATGGCTGTACAAGAATCCGATAACAGAATGCAAGCATTCGAACAGAACGCCTGCATTAACTGGCTGATCAATAACCACAAATGCATCAATCGCACGTGTAAAGCTGGTTTACAGATTTAGCAACATCTTCTCAAAACAATCGAGCAAGACTTTGATTTCCAAAACACTCTACTGACTTACTCTGCGATGTCCGGGATTCTGAACGTCCGAGCTAGCACCTTCTGGGAATGCACCAGCAAGCTGGGGAACTGTATGTTCTTGGAATTCTAGCAGAACAATTGAAAGGATTGAGTTTTAGAATTGGTGGAGGGGTGTTACTTAACATATAGTTGTCAATACCAAGGGAAATATTATACTAGATGGCACAATAATCACAAAGGTGCATGGGTTTGTAGGTTAAGTATTCACTGTAAGTCACCCCTACATGGAGGTGAGGGGTAGAATCTGAGGGAAGCTGTGGGGAGAATGAAATTAAATGAGTATAAATGGCTGGTTGATAGTCAGCATAGATTTGGTGGGCCAAAGGGTCTAACTTCGTGTTGTACCTCTTCGAGATTCTAAGTGACCTCCTCACTGGAACATAACAATTCTTTGTAAACTCTAGAGACTGTTGGGCATAACAATCCCAGGAGATTAACAGCTTCTGAGATACACAAACCACCCCATCTGGCACCGATAATCATTCCTTGGACCCATTTGTAATGGTGGAAGTTTGAGGTGTCAGAGGTCATGAAGCGTGTGAAGTTACCATTTCTAGGGAGAAGGTTCTTGGGAAACGGAAAGGTCTGAAGGTGGATAAGTCACCTGGACCAGATGGTGCGCACCCCAGGGTTCTGAAAGACATGGCTGATGAGATTGCAGAGGCATTAGTAATGATCTTTCAAGAATTGATAGATTCTGGAATGGTTTGGAAGACTGGAAAATTGCAAGTGTCACTCTACTCTTCGAGATAGGAGGGAGGCAGAAGAAAAGAAACTATAGGCCAGTTAGCCTGTCCTCAGTGATCAGGAAGATATTGGAATTGACTATTAAGGATGAGATCTCAGGGTACTTGGAGGCACATGATAAAATAAGTCGTAGTCAGTATGGTTTCCTCAAGGGAAAAACTTGCCTGACAAGTCTGTTGGAATTCTTTGAAGAAATAACAAGTAGGATAGACAAAGGAGAATCAGTTGATGACGTGTAGTTGGATTTTCAGGAAGTCCCTGACAATGTGCCATACATGAAGCTACTTAACAAGCTACAAGCTCATGGTATTACAGGAAAGATTCTAGCATTGATAAAGTAGTGGCTGATTGGAAGCAGGCAAAGAGTGGGAATAAAAGGAGCCTTTCCTGGTTGGCTGCCAGTGACTAGTGGTGTTCCACAGGAGTCTGTGTTGGGACCGATTCTTTTTACATTACGTGTCAACGATTTGGATGATGGTATTGATGGTTTTATTCAAAAGTTTGTAGATGATATGAAGATAGGTGGAGGGACAGATAGTTCTGGGGAAGTAGAGAGGCTGCAGAACGACTCAGATGGATTAGGAGAATGGACAAAGAAATGGCAGATGGAATAGTGTCAGGAAATGTTTTCTAAATGGAGAGAAACTACAAAAAGCTGAGGTGCAAAGGAATTTGGAGTCCTTGTATAGGGTTCCCTAAAGGTTAATTTGTAGGTTGAGTCTGTGGTGAGGAAGGCAAATGCAATGTTAGCATTCATTTCAAGAGGAGTAGAATATAAAAGCAAGGATGTAATGTTGAAACTTTATAAAGCACTGGTGAGACCTCACTTGGAGTATCGTGAACAGGTTTAGGCCCCTTATTTTTGAAAGGATGTGCTGAAACTGGAGAGGGTTCAAAAGAGGTTCACAAAAATGATTTCAGGATTGAATGGCTTGTCATATTAAGTGCATTTGATGGCTCTGGGCCTGTGTTCTTTAGAATTCAGAAGAATGAGGGGTGTCCTCATTGAAACCTATCGAATGGTGAAAGGCCTTGATAGAGTGGATGTGGAGAGGATGTTTCCTATGGTTGGAGTATCTAAGACCAGAGGACACAGCCTCAGAACAGAAGTGCATTTTTTTAGAATGGAGATGAGGAGCAATTTCTTTAGCCAGAGAATGGTGAATCTGTGGAATTCTTTGCCTCAGGCAACTGTAGAGGCCAAGTCTTTATTAAACACCCCCAGGCAGAGATTGATAGATTCTTGATTGGACAGGGCATGAAGGGAAATAGTGAGAAGGCAGGAGATTGGGGCTGAGGAAAAATGGATCAGCCATGATGAAATGGCGGAACAGACTTGATGGGTCAAATGGCATAATTCTGCTCCTATAGCTATGGTCCTATGGTCTTTGGTAATCTCTCAGCCCAGGAGCCAGTCTGGTTGAATTTCTATATCCTCTTCAAAACCTCTTTCAGCATATAAGAAAGTAGGGAGCAGGAGTAAGCCCTTGGCCTCTCAAGCCTTTCAATTGGTTTGAGTTAACACGTCTCTGGAATGCACCAAAAAGCTGGGCCACTGTGATCTTGGAATCCTAGCCACTCAATCAAACACATTGAATTTTAGAATTGGTGGAGTAGTAGTGCTCAACATGGTCAGCCCCAAGCCGTAGTTTTCTTCTGTGCCAACTCACCAAAAATATATCTGCACCCTTTAAGTACCTCCAGTGATCCTGCATCCATGGTAGGGTATTCCAGAGATTGAGGCTCTCTGTGAGAAGTGGTCACCCCGTGCTTCAGTATTAGCTGACTGGTCCCTTGTCCAGTCCCTTTGCTCAAGATGCTCCGCCGGTAGAAACATCTGAACATCAACCTGCTCAGGACCGAGCATATTCCAACAAGATATCCCACAGACGTCCAAACTCCAAATGCTACAGGTATAACTATTTTAGCCATTTGTAACAGGACAACCATCCCATCCCTGGAATTGGCCAAGTCAATCTCTTTCTGAATGATCTTCTTCCATATTATGGAAATATGAAGAACCATTTGCCACCTTCGATGTTTTGCTCCTGCTCGTCACTAACTGATAAAGGATTAGACCAAAAGACCATAAGACATAGGAGCACAATTAGCAATGTTCCCTCTAAGGTGAGCGCGTGTGCAAACATACACATCCTTTGCAAATAACATATAGAGGAATTTACACTGAACACGAAAGGTTGTCACCCTCTACCTCGTTGGCATGTTGAGAATATTTCACCATCGTACACAATTGCATTTTCTTTTCTGGTTTCTGATGTAGACAGTGTTGACGATGTGGAATTTGCGATGATTTTCTGCAGATTTTTGAAATGGCTTATGTGTATTGTTTTTATTGAAGAATTATGTAGTGCACACATGTCGTCACTGGACAAAAAAATTTGTACAGCACAAGATTTTTGCACACACTGGTCATTACAAGTTAGAGGGAACATTGATAATTAGTCCATTGTGCTCATCAAGTCCCCTCTGCCATTCGATCCTGTCTGATTTACTATCCCTCTCAGCCCCACTCTCCTGCCTTCTCCCTGTAATCTTTGATACCCTAACTTATCAAGAATCTATATCCCAATGGCTTTGCTTCCACAGCCATCTGTGGCAATAATTCACTACCCACCAGCTAAAGAAATTCATCCTCATCTCTGTTCTAAAGGGTCCTAGATAACCTGACTGTAGGAAACATCATTTCCACATCCAGTCCATATGGGTCTTTCATTATCCGGAAGAAGAAGTGTTGAAAACTAAGCTGTTTGAAGGAAATATTGGTGGGCTGGTGCATTAGATGATAGCCCAAAGTGGATAATGTACTCACGTATATGGTTACCCTGACGTTCTCGCTCACTGGTCTCAAGTAGTTGTCCAGGGTGAAGATCCTGTAGTTTACTGCAAAGGCAAGACAAGAGCAAAACACACGTCAGGACTGAACTGGCAAAAGTGTGACCTGCCGTCCAATGCAGAGCAGCCTCGTTAAACGAGATGCAGCACCGCTTGGGTCACAGTGCATTCATATTGTTGCCTGTTAACTGTTCCAGCTGGGCAGCCAGTTTGATGCCTCCAGTGAGGCAGGCAGCAGAGACTTGGCTTCAATCCTGACCTCCAGTGCTGTCTGGATGGAGTTGAACCCAATGAAGCCAAAGTTCAGGGGCAAGGCAGAGCGGTCAGAGAAAATGAAGGGAACTTCTGCAGCCACAAGATAATATACTCCCTGCAGAGATAAAAACAGAAACTACTGGAGCACACTGGATTTGGTGAAAGAGAAACAGTTGACATTCCACGTCGGAGACCTTCAGTCAGGATTTTCTGTTGACACAAGTCTAGCAGACAAGCAAGACCATCTGTTGAAACCTTTGTGACTTTACGAGGAGTGGCAGGGACAAGTAAACCAGGCAACGTCATTCAATTCTAGACATGGATTTAGTGTGGCACTTGGGCTAACCAGCCGGACAGCATCAGAGTATTTCACTCCAGGGAACTTTCACCCATCTCCTGGGTGACAATAAAAGGAGGGAATCCCCAAGATATTCCACCAGGCTGAAGCAGAGAGCAACTCAGCAGTGCAGTGGGTAGTGCTGCTGCCTCTCAGCCCTGGAGACTGGGTTTGATCCTGACCTCCGGTGCTGTCTGGGTGGAGTTTGCACACACTCCCTGTGACTGCAGATACACTGAAGACAGTTCAGTTGCTGCAGTATGTTGCCACTGTCACGTCGGGCCGACCATGTGAGGCTCCCAGTTTGGTCCCACATCCCATTAGGGCATGGGACAGAAGTTAATTGGCCACTGTAGATTTCCCTGAGTGTGTGGGTGAGTGGTAGGATGTAGGAAAACGAGGAGAGTAGGAATAGGTGTTGATGGTCGGCACAGACTCAATGGGCCAAATGGCCTATTTCTAACCTGTTTGATTCTATGTGAAGCAACAATGAACGGCTGAGGCTGAAGAGGTAGCCCAGGTTGGTGTCAGTTCATCTATGGTTTGCAATGTTTAGCCATAAGAAAGGAATGGGAGCAGTGAGCTGTTGAACAACACTGGTACATTGATTTCCTATTATCCCACTGCCCAACAGTCACTGCAGTTCGTTCAATAGGGCTGAATACCCAGTGGGAATATAATGCTGATCCATCCAGCTTTCGCTAGTTCTACTCCCAATTTGCTTTGGACACTGGCATTTTTGTGTGTGGTGTGACTGGGGATGGTTATGGGTTGGAGTTTAGGATAGAGACAAAGCTCAAGGCTTGGGTATCACATCCACTGGATCTTTCTGCTAAGTACTCGATAATCCTGATAGGGTGAAGCACAGCAGGAGAGACAAGTGCTTTTCCATATCTCCTTACAACACAGAAGGAGATCTTGCAGAGGGACATACATGGGTCACAGAGCACAGATCATTCCCTGTTGCCCCATGGAGTCACATCGACCATCAACCACCCATTTATCCCAATCCTACTCCAAAACAATTTTGCTCATCCCACATTCCCGTCAGCTCCGCCAAGATTAGACCCTTGACCAGCACACCAGTGCCGGCATCAAACCGGGTCTCTGAAGCCATGGACAGTGCCTGTGTCAGCTGTGACATTGTGACGCTTATGATTTGGCCATCACACAGCAGTGCGTATGTTACTGGACTACTCACCAGCCTCGTTGGGGGTATATATTGGCTTGTCCGTCTGAATGAAGATATAACCTTTCCTTGAACAGAGCATGATGGGAACCATTTTCCTGGTTGGAAAGAGCTCAGGACACTCGGCAACCAGAGAGATGTACTTTTCCTTGCGGAGCCAAATGTTCAGGTTTTTGATGAGATCTGGGAGAGCCTGTGGGATTACACCATGGTGATCATCAACCATACTGGTTCATTCACAATGTTCTGCTCTGAAATTGTCACCTGAAGCTTCTCACAAGAAAATAGGAACATGAGTAGGCCACTCTGCCCCTCAAGCATGCCTCACCACTCAGCATGACCTGGCTAAATAGGGTCACCCCCGAACTCCAAAGAATACTGAATCAGGCTGTCCATCTTCTCCTGGTAGGACACCCCCTCTCAGTCCAGACATTACCCACTGAATCTCCTTTGGAAAGCCTCCAATGCTACTGCATTTGTATGAAAGGGTGCCAAAACTGTACATCGTACTCCAGCTATAACTTCGCCAACCCTCTACCACTGTAACACGGCTCCCTATTGTTAAAGGCCAACCCCTTTACATTACATGCTGATTGTCTTTTAAATGCATAAACTCAATAGTTCAATATTTCCATTTAATATCAGAGACTGGATACAATATACAACCTTAAATTCTTGGTCTTCGCAGACATCCACTAAAACAGAAGCATTCTTTGATTGCTTCTTGAAGAATTCTTTGAAGCAATAAAGGGTTAGAGAGGTGTCACACAACGAGAGGGGAGATAAACAAAAACAAACAACTTATAGAGTTGTGCACCAGGGAAACGGGGCCTTCATCCCAAGTGTTCCATCCTAACCAAGATTCCCATCTGACTGAATTTTACCAGCATCCCTTGAAAACTTTCCTAACCAGACACCTATCCAGGTTTGTTTTTATGTACTTGCCGAACATGCCAGCTAGCCTTTTGTGACTCATGCACTAGAGCACCTCAAATCCCCAAACTTCATTTAATAGTGTGCCATTTCATTCTTCTTGTGCATGACCTCACATATCCCCACATTAAACTCCATTTATTCATCTATTACCTCACCTTGTAGACATTAAGCTTGCCTTTTTTCTCAGGAGTATTAATTTTTTGGTGGGGAGACATGCGGCAAAGCAGCAGTATCACCCTGGTTGTAGCTTGGACTAGGCCTCAGTCTTGGTCTTGGCTTTAGTGTGGTATCCAGGCTGGGTTGGTGCTGCCCTCCAGTGGTGGATCAGTAGAATTACAGTCTGGACTGCTGGGAACCATCAATTTGAGGGACTTGTTGCCCAGGAGCTTGGTCTAAAAATGTTTTCTTATGTGACTATGTTCTTTTTTCCTGTCTTGTTATTTTGAATGCACGTATATGTTTTTGCACCTTGGCCCCAAAGGAACGCTGTCTCATTCGGCTGTATCCATGTATGGTTTTTAACAACAATTAAACTTGATTTGATTTGATTTGATCATCTTCACTCTGTGTTGGCAGGCTCAAATTTTGAATGCTAATGTCCATTTTTTCAAATGTATATATTATACAGGTATAAAAGATAAGATACTCTGGATAAGATACAGTATAGTGTTAGCTTTATATAGCTAAACTGATACCAAATTACAAAAGATAAATAAACAGAAAGATAAATTATAATTGTTCTTTGAATGTATGTATCTATCTATCTTTCTGGCTGCTTGCTTTGTGACTGCCTGTCAGCGGACAAATCTCAAAGCTGTATAATTTATACCTACTTTAATAATAAATCTGCTTTCAATGTATCTATCTAGTTATTTATCTATCAAAGTAGGCATAAATTAAACAGCCTTGAGATTTGGCTGCTTACAGGTAACATCAAAGCAAGCAACCTGAAAGAATGCAATTTAAAACAAAGACAGATTAACACACCATGAGCAGCAAAAGAGAAAAAAACAGAAATCAAGCAAAGTACAGAAGCAAGCAGCAGCAATCCGAACCAGATTGAGTCCATAGGTCTGAATCCTGGAGCAGTTGGAGTAGGCCCAAAGCCTCAGTCTCGTTCATCATATCTCATAATATTTAGGTATTAATGATGTTTTAATTATCTGTATACGAGGGGTGATTGATAGGTTCATGGCCTAAGGTAGAAGGAGTCAATCTTAGAAAACCTGGCACATTTATTTTTCAACATAGGCCCCTCCTACATTTACACACTTGGTCCAGCAATCGTGGAGCATACAGAACCCTTCTTTGTAGAAGTTGGCGTCTTGGACCTCTAGAACTGGTCCACAGCATGGGGTGATCGATAAGTTTGTGGCCTAAGGTAGAAGGAGATGAGTTATACACCTCTCGTTACTTGCATGTGCAGTTCAACTCTTTGAGTGATTATGCAGAAAGTTTGAAGTTAATAACTTTTGTGGTATTTCTGTTTCAGATAATTGAAATTTGCAATAAGCACTGTCTGAGAAAACACTAGGGGAGGGTGAAAAATAAATGTGCTAGATTTTCTAAAATTGACTCCTTCTAATTTAGGCCACAAATTTATCAATAACCCCTCGTAGATAGATAGATATTTAGACAGATAAATTGATAAATAAATAACTAAAATAGGAGATGCAGTATCAGGTGATTTGTTGGAACTGCAGGGCCTAGGAGCTGGTGACCCCATTATGGTTCTTGGTGATGACATCTGTAGCAAGTGTTGGCTGCATGAGGAATTCAGAATCAAAGTTGATGACCTGGAATCTGAGCTTTGGACACTGTGATGCATCAAGGTGGGGGAAAGTTATCTGGATACTGTGTTTCAGGAGACAGTCACACCCATTAGATTAACTGCTGCAAATTTGGTCTGCAGCCAGGGACAAGAAGGTGTGGTTGTGAGTGAGGCAGGTAGCGGGATCCAAGAGGTAGTACTGGAGGAGCGTCAGCCCTCGAACTTGCCCAGCAAGCCTGAGGTTCTTGCTCTCTGTGATGATGAGTGTGGGTGTTTTTGGAAAGATGAGCAAACAGCGACACAATGGTTCATGGAGCCATTCAAGAGGGGGCACGAGAACAGAAATATAGTTGGAATAGAAGGCATCAGGCAGTAGAGGCTTTGTATGAAGTTCTCATACAAATGGAGGGTGCAATAGTTTGATTGAAGACCAGTGTATTATGCTTAAACAATGGAGACTACAATGGGATGAGGGAGGAATTGGCTTGTGTAGACTGGGAATACAGGCTACATGGTGGGATGGTTGAGGAGCAGTGGAAGACTTTCAAAGAGATTTTTCACAGTGCTCAATGAAAGTATATTCCAGCTAAAAGCAAGGACAGTAAGGGTGGGGAGAACCAACCATGGATAAATAAGGGAATAAAAGAAGGCATCAAACTAAAAGCTCATGCATCCAAAGCTGCCAGTGTAATGGGAAACTGGAAGATTGGGAAAACTTTAAAAAGCACCAAAGAGCCACAAAGCAAGCAATAAAGAAAGGGAAGCTAGATCATGAAAAACAACTGGCAAAAATATAAAAATGGATAGTAAAAGTTTTTATAATTATATAAAGCAGAAAATGGTGCCTAGGTTAACGGAGGTCTTGTGGTGGATGAGAAGGGGAAATTGAAATTGCGTATTGAGGAAATGGTCAACGCTTTAAATGACTATTTTGTGTCGGTGTTCACGGTGGAAAACACATCTAACATGCCGAAGAGAGATGTTATGGATGCGATGGGAGGTGAAAACCCTGATACAATAGCTATCACTAAAGAGGTAGTGCTGAGCACACTTGTGGGCCTGAAGATAGATAAGTCCCCGGTCCTGATGGACTGCATCCCAGGGTACTGAAAGAAATGGCAGAAGTTATAGTAGAGGCTTTAGTGAAAATTTAGCAAAATTCTCTGGACTCTGGGCAGGTCCCAGCGGATTGGAAGAAGGTGAATGTCACACCACTGTTCAAAAAAGGACGTAGGCAAAAGGCAGGCAACTATAGGCCAGTTAGTTTAACATCTGTAATTGGGAAAATGCTTGAACCTATCATTAAAGAAGAAATAGTGAGGTATCTGGAAAGAAATGGATCCATCAGGCAGATGCAGCATGGATTCAGCAAAGGCAGGTCCTGTCTGACAAACTTACTGGAGTTCTTTGAGGATAAAACAAGTGCAGTGGATAGAGGGGAACAGATAGACATTATTTACTTGGATTTCCAGAAGGTGTTCGTTAAGGCGCTGCATAAAAGACTTATCCATAAGATAAGGATGCATAGAGTTGGGGGTAATGTATTAGCATGGATAGAGGATTGGTTGACTAATAGAAAGCAGAAAGTTGGGATACATGGGTGTTATTCTGATTGGCAATTAGTGGTGAGCAGTGTGCGGCAGAGGTCAGTGCAGGGCCCGTAACTGTTCACGATATACATTAACGATCTGGAAGAGGGGACCGAGTGTAGTGTATTTAAGTTTGCTGATGACACTAAATTGAGTGAAAAAGCAAATTGTGCAGAGGATACGGAGAGTCTGCAGAGAGATATAGATAGATTAAGTGAGTGGGCGAGGGTCTGGCAGATGAAGTATATGCCGGCAAATGCAAGGTCATCCACTTTGGAAGGAGAAATGGAAGAGCAGATTATTATTTAAATGGTAAAAATTTGCAGCATTTTGCTGTGCAGAAGGACTCAGGACTGCTTTGTATGAATCACAAAAGGTTGGTTTGCAGGTGCAGCAGGCTATCAAGAAGGAAAATGAAATGTTGGCCTTCATTGCTAGAGGGATTGAACTTAAGAGCAGGGAGGTCATGCTGCAACTATACAGGGTACTGGTGAGACTACACCTGGAGTACTGTGTGCAGTTCTGGTCTCTATACTTGAGGAAGGATATACTGGCTTTGGAGACGGTTCAGAGGAGGTTCACCAGCTTGATTCCAGAGATGAGAGGGTTAGAGTATGAGGAGAGTTTGAGTCGAATGGGACTGTACTCACAGGAATTCAGAAGAATGAGAGGAGATCTTATAGAAGCATATAAAATTATGAAAGGGATATATCAGAGAGAGGCAGGAAAGTTGTTTCCACTGACAGGTGAGACTAGATCTAGGCGACATAGCCTCACGATTCGGGGGAGTAGATTTAGGATGGAGATGAGGAGGATCTGCTTTTTCCAGAGGGTGGTGAATCTGTGTAATGCTCTGCCTAATGAAGCAGTGGAGGCTATCTCAGGAAATATGTTTAAAACATGGTTTTGCCTAGTAGGGGAATCAAGGGTTAAGAGGAAAAAGCAGGTAGGTAGAGATGAGTCCATAGCCAGATCAGCCATGATCTTATTGAAAGGCGGAGCAGGCTCAATGGGCCAGATGGCCTTCTCCTGCTCTCATTCCTGATGTTCCTATGTTAGAATATGTCTGCAGATTAGACATAATTCTCTGTCACCAGGATCAGGAGTCTCAAAGGCTGTGTTGTCTGCATGGTTCCTGGGATTGGGACATGTCAACAGACCTGCAGAGAAATTTGGATTGGGAGAGGAAAGTTCCAGTTCCATGTGGCTACTAACGAGGTAGGAAGAACAAGGAAGGTGATTCTGGAGCCAAATCAGGAAATTTTGGTTTGTTACCTTAGATAGGTACAAATTGGTAATTGGTTAATAAGAGTAGAGAGCTAAATGTGTGCCTCAGAGATTAGTGTGGGAAAAGTTGATCTGAATTTGTGGAACATTGCCACCAGTATTGGGGAAAGAGGGAGCTCTTCTGATGGGATGAGCGCCACCTGAACCTTGCAGGGACCAGGGTCCCGACGAATCGCGTATTGAGGACTGTGAATAGAGCTTCAAATTAATGGTTGCTGGGGTGTGGGGGGAAGGGACTTGGAAAAGTAAGGACAAAGCAAAAGAGGAGTTCATGGAAGTTTCAAGAATAAATAAAATGGCAAATGCATAGAAAGGGATAAAAATTTAGAGACAAAATTGAAAAGGGTCAGGACTGAAGGAGTTACACTGGAATGCACACAGTAGAGTTGATGATATTGTATTGCAGTTAGAAATTGGCAGGAATGGGGCTGTGGCTGAGAGTGTAACATCAATAGGTACATATTGTATTGAAAGTACAGGCAAGTGGGTGGAAGGGGTGGGGTGATGCTGTTGTTGGAAAAAAAATCAAGTCCTTAGAAGAAAATGACATAGGATTAGAAGATGTAGAAACCTTATGGTAAAGTTAATAAACTTCAAAGATTAAAAAAAAATCATGATGGGAGTCGGGCCTCAGAACAGTGGCCAAGATATGGGGCAAAAATTACAAATATAAATAGAAAAGGCACGTAAAAAGGGCAAACCTATGATGGTCAGAGGGGATTTCAATATGCAGGTGGGTTGGGAAAATCTGTTTGGTGCTGGATCCCAAGAGAAAGAATTTGTAGAATGCCTACAAGGTGGCTTTTTAGAGAGGCCTGAGGTGAAGCTCACTCGAGAAAAGGCAATTCTCCACTGGGTGTTGTACAATAAATTAGATTTGATGAGGGAGCTTAAGGCAAAGGAACCCTAAAGAAACAGTGAATGAGTTCACCCTGCAGTTTCAGAGAGAGTGTGGCTAGAACCAGAGGCATTGGAGAGGAGCTGGCCAAGCTGACTGGAAGGTGACATGAGCAGGGCTGATGGTAGAGAAGCAATGGCTGGAGTTTCTGGAAGTAACGCAGAAGGCACAGGATTGGTTCATCCTAAAGAAGAAGTATTCTGAAGGGAGAATGAGGCAATCGTGGCTGACAAAGAAGTCAAAGACAGCATAAAAGTTAAAAAGCTTTACAGCAAAAATGTCTAACACCAGGGGCCATGCATTTAAGGTGAGAGGGGTAAGTTCAAAGGAGTTGTGTAGGGCAAGATATTTTATAGAGTGGTGGGTGCTTAGAATGCTCTGCCAGGAGTTGTGTGGAGGCAAATACAATGGAAGTGTTTAAGGACTCTCAGATAGGCAAATGAACGTACAGATTATGGAGGGATAAGGACATTTTTTAGGCAGAATGGGATTAGTTTGGTTAGGCATTTAATTACTTGTTTAATTAGTTTCTCATAACATCATGGGCCAAAAGGCCAGTTCTTGAGCTGTACTGTTCTATGTTCTTAGAGAGTGGTATGGACAGAGAGAATAATATGGTCCACGTGGTTGTTTTCCATTGCTAAATCTATACAGCTTTGTTGCTAACTTTAATCACTAATATCACGTCTCCAAGCTATTTCATAACCCTGACAGATATGTAACCATAGATTCAGACTTCTGTCAGCAAAAAGCCTTCACTACCGATACCGACTAGCTCAGTGAAATTTCCAAAACAGTATCTAATTTTATTCACTGGTCATCTCCTGTGGAGCAATGTCATAGCGACAAAAACGTTATTCTACAGTAACTAATGGTAGGCCATTTGCCATTCTAAATCTTCCGCCACTGTGGTGGTACAGTACTTACAATAATATCATTTTTCTGTTGGTATTTATTCTCCGCTGATAGAGCGAACTCCACGGTTTCTGAAATTTTTTTCTGTGATATCGTATCAAGCAAATAAACCCGGATGTTCACAGGGTGATCTAGTCCGTCCAGCTGGACGGTGATGCTCTCCTTCACCCCAACGTGAATTATGTTGGGTGCAGTGATTAAATAGCTGGGGGCAGGAAGCAGAATGGAATGAAACTGAGACACATAATTCTGTGCACATGCGCACAATCATATTCGAACACATGCACATTCAGACTTAAGTAAACACATTCACTCTGACACACCCAATCACTCTCAAACACATATGTTCACACCTGCGCACATGCAGACTTAAATGCACACATTCACACTCACACTCTAATCTAGACTTAAACAAACATGAAGACAAATATTCACACTCAAACACACATGCTCACAGATATTCACACTCAAATGCACATGATCACAAATATTCACTCTCACATTCTCACTGAAACATGCATGATTATGAATATTCACAATCAAATATGCATGCACACCCAAGTAAATGCATGCACAAACATTCACACTTGAACACACAGACACACGTGTTCGCATTCATGGCCGCACACACACACATACACACTTAAGCATGCTCAGATATACATATTCACACATTCGCACATACATATTGTTGGGGTTAATTCGAGACTGCCATTACAGGTCAGGAGTGGCTCACGTAACACACATAATGTTAGGAGGCCGGGATGCGAGGGAGGGGGGAGCGAAACTGGGGACCCCGCTACACCGATACTATTAGTGTCACGCGATTCAGTAAACAAAAGAAACAGGTAACTCGTGAGCATATGGCTGCGGGCCAATAAGATGGACACAAGTGCCCGATATTACCTAATATGTAGCGGGGTTGTGCTGGGGGGAAAAGGGGTATAAATAAGAGCAGATTGTAAGGGGAAAACAGAACGCCTTCTCCAGCGACTCCGTGGATTCGCTGTGCCAGTTACGAATTCTGCAATAAAGCCACGTTTTGTAATATTCCGGTGTTAGTTGTCTCTCTTCCTAAACGAACACAGGGCAGAATTTCAAGCCCAACATTTGGTGACCCCGACGTGGGGAGGGAGAGACAACACAGGCTGGCGGGTCCGACAGCAGACAACTTGCGGCCGCAAGCTCGACTAAGGTCAGGAAGTGCCTGTTATATCAAAGACTTCCACTAGATAGTTAAATCACTGAGTTAGATCTTGTCTGCTGACGGATCCTCACCAACCCCAAATTACCCTGGGAGAGATCATTCCCGGTGCAGAATCGTGACTGGTAAGTACTAACTCTTATCTGTTTTTAGGAAGATTCTCCGCCCGTGGAAAAGTCTTCTGAGTGAGGGTACCCGCCGCCCACGATGGGCATAAAAGTCTCAGGAGTGAGGAGAAAAGTGTTGCGGGCACCGTAGTACACGGGGATAATGACGGCGCCTACCTTAGACTGGTTGTTAAGAGGAGAAATCTCCCACGCGAAGGTCAGGTTTTGAAAGGCGACCGTCCCACATTTGATCCTCGCTGTGTACTAGGGAGCCATGGAGCACTTCAATTTCGAGTTACCAAAACTCAGACATTGGTGTGTTGAGTAACAGTATATGAGAGTTTTTAGAAATATGGTAAAATTGATAACTGTGCGAGTTCAATAATCTAACAGTGAGCAGCCGCAGGGGTCGGACACCATCAAGGTAGGAGTGGAAGTGTTCCTCCGAGGCCCAGGGAAGCTCACCTGGAACGGAAAACGGTGGCATGGTCCATATCCTGTCGCCGAGGTCTCCAACAGGGCATTAAAAGGTAAGAAGGGAGGGGGACAATAACTGGCATCATTTTCTACTGGCTAAATAAGATCTCTGGCAAGTGGGGAGCGTTTCTGGGACAGTCGGCTCTAGGACTGTCTATTTAAATTGCTATCTTTATCACGTGTGGTTGTTGTTGCATACCCTGTATTAGGACCCTAGTCATCCGGACTATAGATCGAGCCTTGACTGGAAAGAATGGACCTCCACCGGCGTACCAGGCACCCTTGTTCCCGGTGGAACGGGAGGACACGGCCCTCCCGGAAAGCGGACGCGCTATGGGAGGACACGGACTGAAATGGACCATGGCAAGGGGGGGATTGTGAATCTGTTCTTGAATAAGTTTTCTATAAATGTTGCATGCTACTTGTAAAAATTGCGGATGTTTAGGGAACCCCTACCCATATTTTGTGACCCTAGGTCGGACAAATCAGGATAAGCAAATAGGGAGGACACGCCAAAGAGTGCCGGGGGACGCTCACCTCTCTGCCTGATCCCGGCAGCCGCGGAAAAGATTGTAAGGGATGTGGCCTCTGGGAGGCCAAGGGAGGGAGTGTTGGGGTTAATTCGAGACTGCCATTACAGGTCAGGAGTGGCTCACGTAACACACATAATGTTAGGAGGCCGGGATGCGAGGGAGGGGGGAGCGAAACTGGGGACCCCGCTACACCGATACTATTAGTGTCACGCGATTCAGTAAACAAAAGAAACAGGTAACTCGTGAGCATATGGCTGCGGGCCAATAAGATGGACACAAGTGCCCGATATTACCTAATATGTAGCGGGGTTGTGCTGGGGGGAAAAGGGGTATAAATAAGAGCAGATTGTAAGGGGAAAACAGAACGCCTTCTCCAGCGACTCCGTGGATTCGCTGTGCCAGTTACGAATTCTGCAATAAAGCCACGTTTTGTAATATTCCGGTGTTAGTTGTCTCTCTTCCTAAACGAACACAGGGCAGAATTTCAAGCCCAACAATATCCAGGAACATTCATGTTCACATATATTCACACTCAAACACAACACATTCAGACTCAAATGCACATATTTGCACATTCTCATGCATATTTACACTCAGACACAATGACACTGAAAGAGAACATAAATGTTAACATCATTCACACTCATAAATATTCATACAGACACATTCTCACACATCCAGACTCAGCTACGCACATTCATACTCACATGCAAATTCACACTGAAGCATACTCTCACACACAAACACAGTTAGTCACAGACATTCACACTCATGCACTCATACCCACACTCAAATGCATACACTCACCCTCAAACACACTGTTATTACTCAGCAAGTTATCCACTGGGACTAATAGTAAAGCCAGCCTTACAACATATGGTGCATCGGAGGAAGGTGGAAGGCAATTGACTTACGATGTGCTTTGCTCTGTGCCTTGGATGACCATGCAGAGCGAAACCAGGACGGCCCACCACCTCATGGTTATAGCTAGCACCCACTGTCTGGACAGCGGCACCAGGGAGAGGAGGTAATCACAGCAAGCCAACAGCTCTCCTGGACTATCTCCCACTGCCTTTTATAGCTGGTCACTCAGCCATATTGATTTATGGCTACTAATTGACAGAGGATGTTTCAGCAAAGTTCAAAGATCAAAATACATCTATCAAACTATGTCTATACTACCATATACACTATTACATTAACTTTCTTACATGATAGAGAGAAAAAAAGTGAATTGCAGTAAGTATACCATATGTTACATAGCTAACAAATAAGTAGTGCAAAAAGTAAAAAGTAGTGAGGTAGTGTTCATAAAATCCATGTCCATTCAGAAATCGTATGGCAGAGGGGGAAGAGCTGATCCTGAATCGCTGAGGGTGTGCTTTTATGATTTTGTACCTCCTTCCTGCCGGTAACAATGAGAAGAGGGAATGTCCTGGGTGATAAGGGTTCCTACTGATGGACGTCATCTTTTTGAGGCACCACTCTTTGAAGATGTCCTAGATACTATGAGGCTGGTGCTCATGATGGAGCTGACTAAATTTACAACTCTCTGCAGCTGACTTTAATCCTGAGCATTAGCCAACCCACCCACCTCCATACCAAATGGTGATGCAGCCGGTTAGAATGCTCTCCGTGGTACATCCGTAGAGATTTACAAGTGCTTTTGGTAACATACCAAATCTTCTCAAACTTCTAATGAAGTGTAGCCACTGTGGTGCCATCTTTGTGGCTGCATCAATACGTTGGATCCAGGTTAGATCCTCAGAGATATTGAAACCCAGGAACTTAAAATTGCTCATTCTTTCCACTTCTGATCCCTCTGTGAGAACTGGTGTGTGTCCCTTTGTCTTACCCATTCTGAAGTCCACAATGGGTTCTTCGGCCTTATTGACGTTGAATGTAAGGTTATTGTTGCAACACCACTCAGCGAGCTGAAAGGCCTTGCTCCTGTACGCCCTCTCGCCACCATCTGAAATTCTGCCAACAATAGTTGTGGCATCAGCAAGTTCATAGATGGCATTTGAGCTTTGTCTAGCTTAGTGTCATGGGTGTAGAGAGAGCAGAGCAGTGGGCTGAGCTGACATCCCTGAGGTGCAGCAGTGCTAACTGCCAGTGAGGTGGAGATGTTGTTTCCGAATTACACAGGTTGTGATCTTCTGTTTAGGAAGTCGAGGATCCAGTTGCAGAGGGATGTACAGAGGCCCATAGGGAGATACAGTGAAGCTTTTTGATTAGAACTATAGGAACGATGGTGTTAAATGCTGACCTGTAGTCAATAAACAGTATCCTGACATAGGTACTTGCATTGTCCAGGTGATCCAAGGCTGTGTGAGATCCCATCGGCCATTGACATATTGAGGTGATGGGCAAATTGCAGGGGTTCAGGTCCTTGCTGAGCCAGGAGTTCATTCTAGCCATAACCAGCCTCTCAATGCACTTCATCACTGTAGATATAGTGGCATGACATCTGAGGCACCTTCAAAAAAGGCGACTCGTTCAAGCAGCTCCAATGGTTGTAGGGTGATAAATGTTCCCGAAGCTGGTTGCGAGGGACCTATGCTTCTGTACCTCCTCCCGAAGGGAAATAGTGAGCAGAGGCCATGATTTCAATGTGGTGTTCAATGCTTTCTTCTTTCCCCAGCTTCTCTCTGTCTTCTGTCTCTCTGAGTCTGCAGCCTGAACCTGGAGGGAAAAATCAGAGACTTGGGTCTTATACCTCATTCTGAAGCAAAGGGATATGGATAGTCATGGTTTCATCACCATACAAGGAGATGTCATCAGTTTGATAGAACATAGTGAACAGTGCACTGTTATGGTCTCCTCATATGGTCACGAAAGGTTTGCAAATAGATTGTAGGATTGGCGAGCAACTGAACCTGGTCATCAACCACCCGAACTACACGTCTTCCAACTTGTGAGCAGCAACAATTCAAAATAAAAGTGACACAATTCCTTCTGCCTACAATTAAACTCTTCTGCCTGTACAAGATCCATGTCCCTCTATTTTCTGCATACTAATGCGTCTATCTAACAGCGTATTACCTGCTTGCTCATCACTCACTCTAAACACTCCCTCCCACTACCAACAATGCAGAGCGCACAGTAGTGACTTGCACAGGCTATTCTGGCAGACAGTCCTGAACCCGAAACCTCTACCAACAAGATGACAAGGGCAGCAGACAATGTCACCTCCTGCAGGTTCCAGCACCTCCCCAACACAGTCCTAAGAGGAAGCTGTGCATATTCCTTTCATTGATGATGGACTCAATCCAGTAAGACCCTCTCCCGAAACATTGGGAAAGAACTGTCACGGCATGAACGTCAGTGGTTTAAGAAGGCTGCTCTCTATGTATGTCAAGGCCAGTGAGAGATTGGCCAGCAAATAAATAAATGGGACATTCCCCATAGCAATTATACAGGACTAAGGAGAATGTGCAGAAACAAGCACCCGAGCTATCCCTGAACCAGGAAGAAGCTCCTGCCAAGAGAGACAGACGAGACTTGTTTCCTTAGAGATAGAAATACACAGCATGAAACTAAGTCATATGGAAAACTTGCCCACCATTCAAAAAACTGACCCACCAGACACCAGGTCACTGGGAAAACTAACCCACCAGCCTACGGGTCATTCAAAAAACTGACCCACCAGACACCAGGTCACTGGGAAAACTGACCCACCAGCCTCCGGGTCATTCAAAAAACTGACCCACCAGCCTCCGGGACATTTGGAAAACTGACCCACCAGACACCAGGTCACTGGAAAAACTGACCCACCAGCCTCCGGGTCATTCAAAAAACTGACCCACCAGACACCAGGTCACTGGGAAAACTGACCCACCAGCCTCCGGGTCATTTAAAAAACTGACCCACCAGACACCAGGTCACTGGGAAAACTTGCCCACCAGCCTCCGGGTCATTCAAAAAACTGACCCACCAGACACCAGGTCACTGGGAAAACTGACCCACCAGCCTCCGGGTCATTCAAAAAACTGACCCACCAGCCTCCGGGACATTTGGAAAACTGACCCACCAGCTTCCGGGACATTTGGAAAACTGACCCATCAGCTTCTGGGACATTTGGAAAACTGACCCATCAGCCTCCGGGACATTTGGAAAACTGACCCACCAGCTTCTGGGACATTTGGAAAACTGACCCACCAGCCTCCAGGACATTTGGAAAACTGACCCATCAGCTTCTGGGACATTTGGAAAACTGACCCACCAGCCTCTGGGACATTTGGAAAACTGACCCACCAGCCTCTGGGACATTTGGAAAACTGACCCACCAGCTTCTGGGACATTTGGAAAACTGACCCACCAGCCTCCAGGACATTTGGAAAACTGACCCATCAGCTTCTGGGACATTTGGAAAACTGACCCACCAGCCTCTGGGACATTTGGAAAACTGACCCACCAGCCTCCAGGACATTTGGAAAACTGACCCATCAGCTTCTGGGACATTTGGAAAACTGACCCACCAGCCTCCGGGACATTTGGAAAACTGACCCACCAGCTTCTGGGACATTTGGAAAACTGACCCACCAGCCTCCAGGACATTTGGAAAACTGACCCATCAGCTTCTGGGACATTTGGAAAACTGACCCACCAGCCTCCGGGACATTTGGAAAACTGACCCACCAGCTTCTGGGACATTTGGAAAACTGACCCACCAGCCTCCGGGACATTTGGAAAACTGACCCACCAGCTTCTGGGACATTTGGAAAACTGACCCACCAGCCTCCAGGACATTTGGAAAACTGACCCATCAGCTTCTGGGACATTTGGAAAACTGACCCACCAGCTTCTGGGACATTTGGAAAACTGACCCACCAGCTTCTGGGACATTTAGAAAACTGACCCACCAGCCTCCGGGACATTTGGAAAACTGACCCACCAGCCTCCGGGACATTTGGAAAACTGACCCACCAGCTTCTGGGACATTTAGAAAACTGACCCACCAGCCTCCGGGACATTTGGAAAACTGACCCACCAGCTTCTGGGACATTTGGAAAACTGACCCACCAGCCTCCGGGACATTTGGAAAACTGACCCACCAGCCTCCGGGACATTTGGAAAACTGCCCACCAGCTGCCAGGCCCCCATTTTTTTACACTGACCGTACCCTCATGCATTTTATTCTCCACATGTTCCCATCAAGTCCCCACAGATTCTACCCCACCTATACATATGTGCGACAATTTGCAATTAACCACTCAACCTGCACATCCTTAAGAAGTGTCCCAAAACTGGAGTATTCAATGGACACTTATGGGATCATAGGAAGAACGTACAGCCTCTATATATATATATATATATATACATATACACACACACACACACACACACACACACACACACACACACACACACACACACACACACACACACACACACACACACACACACACACACACACACACACACACACACACACACCCCTGCGGTGGGGATTGATCCCTGGTCTCTGGGCTGGGGCCGAGACCTTACAGTACAGAAAGGGGACATCTAATTCAGGTCATTGACTTAACAAGGTGGTTTGATCAAATGTAATCCCCACCCAGCCACCACCCCGCGGCGGGAGAGTTTGGACATGCAGAAAGTGTGAGATAGTCTTTCCTAAAGCCAACTCAGCCCTGACCTTCCAAAGCCGCCACCTCTACCAGGAAGAAGCACAAGGCATAGGAAACCACCATGAGGAAGTTGCCCACCAAACCACATGCCACCCTGATTCGGAAACATATCGCTGATCCTTTACCATCGCTGAGTCTAAATCCCGGAACTCCTTGCCTGACAATTGTACATGAACCCACTCCTCAGGCACTGCTGTGGTTCAATAAGACAGCTCAGCTCCACCTCAAGACTGACTCGGGAAGGGCAATTAAAGGCTAGCTCAGCCTGTGAAGCCGACCTCCAGTGTGAAGGATCAAACGTTAAGATTTTAAATGAAGCTCATTCACCGGAGAGTGCTGAGAAAGGGAACATCGATACATCTAGGAGAGGGGTCGTGTGGAGGAGCAGGAGTACCTTGTGGTTGTCCATGATGTTATGGATACCTTCATGGATCAGTTGGGCTGATTGCCTGGTCTCTCTGTTATACAAAGAAAAGGTGAGACCACGAGGCACAGTGTGCTGTTTAAGCCATGTTAGATCTGCCCCCTCCATATTCCTCAGCTAAATGCACAACCCTCAACAAAAGCATGGAGACTGGAATCAGGAGCAACACCCTCTGGAGGAAGTCATACCAAATGCCGAGGGAAATGGACAGTCGATATTTCTGGTCATGACTCATCCAGTCCAGATGGAAGAGACTGGATCCGAAATGTTGACTGTCCGTTTCATTCTGGAGGCTGCCTGACCCGGTAGGTGTCTTCAGATTGTTGTGAATTCTGCAGACAGGCCTGCCCTACTGTTGTACTCGAACAGGCTGTGCAATCCCCTCGATTAGATCAGAGGGCCAATTTCGGTCAGATCTTAGCTGGCTGAAAAATGCTCAAGGATGTAGTCCCCCCATACAGCAGTGATAACTGGCAGACAGCTAACGGAGTCATACAGCACAGGAACAGCCCTTCAGCCCACTGAGTCTGTGCCGACCATCAAGCACTGTTTACACTAACAAGAGAACCAAGCAACACACACAGAATGCTGGAGGAACTCAGCAGGCCAGGCAGTAGCTATGGAAAGGAGTACAGTTGACGTTTCGGCCCGAGGACTCCTGACGAAGAGTCTCAGCCCGTAACATCGACTGTTTCTCTTTTCGGTAGATGCTGCCTGGCTAGCATTCTGTGTGCGTTGCTATTTACACTAATCCCATTTTGTTCTCCGTGTTCCCTTCAGCTCCTCCCAGATTCCACAACTCACCCACACACTACAGGAATTTGTAGCAGCCAATTGACTCACGTCTTTGAGATACGGTCTGCACGTCTTTGAGATATGCGAGGAAACCAGAGCACTGAGGGAAAACCCACACCGTCACCGAGGGAACCGGCAAACTCCACACCGGCAGCACCAGAGGTCAGGATCGAACCCAGGCTTTGGAGCTGTGTGGCAGATCCCAGACTTACACAGCCAGTATATCTGATCAAAAAGAAAAGCGACACTTCGACGAAAATGAGACACTTTTACCGTGGGGAAAGGGATTTGTTCATTGGAAGTGGTGCAGATGAGATTGTGTGTCAGTGACACAATTATGGAGGGGTGGCAGAGTAGTGCCAGTTAGAGTGACACTATTACAGTGCCAGCGAGGGTGGGTTCAGTTCCTGCCGCTGACCATGAAGAGGTTGCACATTCTCCCCATTTCCTCCGGGAACTCCGGTTTCCTCCCACATTCCGAAAGACATTCCTGTTATTAGGTTAATGAGTCACATGGGTGTAATTAGGCAGGGCGGGCTCGTTGAGCCAGAAAGACCCATTGCCATGCTAAGTGAATAAATAATATATTAAATATGAATAATCAAATGCCTGCAAAGCCCACATCTCATGAATGAATAATTAAAAGCAGGAATTTTAGATGAAACCCTTTCACCAGAGAGTGGGGGCCTAATACTCCCAGGAGTCTGCTAATGAGTCTGAGCTTTGACTGGGCTGGAAGGGAGGGAGTCAGTGGTGGTTTAGACAAGGTCACTCTGCATCGCCGGAGAGGGCGTGAATGGCTGGCAGCTCGTGGAATGGCGGCACTGACGCAAGATCAACTCTCGCTTCCCAGTGCTCTCAAACTGGGAGCCTTCCCAGGACATTGCAACAGGCCCAAACTCACGCCAAATAAACTTTGCCTGATACCACAGTAAGCAGTTTGCTAACTATTAACATCACTTAACCTTGAACTTGTGAAAGGTAGGGTTCAACACATTCCAGTTTTTATTTTAAATAAAATTTGCATGTCAAGCATTTGCGGGAATCTGCTGTCTGGAAATTGATCCAAAACCAATCATGTGTTTCCCCCTTGTCTACGTGTCCATCAGCATCTCTCACCTCCAAAGAGTATTACTACGGGTGGGTGGGTGGGGGAGGTCGCGACATGGAAATGATGCTGTTTGTCTTGTGTTTGTGTTCTTTCCCTCTCTCTTTAAATTTTACTCTATGCAATGTACTGTCCGATATTGTAAATGGTTTTGCAGATTTTTTAATTTTGTACATTTTTTATTTTGAATAAAGCCTAATTTTGAAACATAAAAGGAAGTTACACTCAGTGGTCACTTTATTAAGTACACCTGTACACCTGCTCATTAATGCAAATGTTTAATCAGCAGCTCAATGCAGAGAAGCATGCAGACATGGTCAACGAGGTTCAGTTATTGTTCAAACCAAACGTCAGAACGGGGATGGTATGAGATCTGAGTGACTTTGACCTCGGAATGATTGTTGATGCCAAGCAGGCTGGTTTGTGTATCTCAGAAAAGGCTGATCTCCTAGGACTTTCATGCACAACATCTCTAGAATTTACAGAGAATTGTACAAAAAGAGAACACATCCAGAGAGCAGCCCACCAGCCTCCGTGTCCAACATATAATTCTCTGTAACTTCTGCCAATCAACTTCCCAGCTCTTAGCTTCACCCCTCCCCCTCCTGTCTTCTCCTATCATTTCAGATCTCCCCCTCCTCCTCCCACTTTCAAATCTCTTACTATCTCATTTTTCCGTTAGTCCTGACGAAGGGTCTCGGCCCGAAAAGTCGGCTGTACTTCTCCCTATAGATGCTGCCTGGCCTGCTGTGTTCCACCAGCATTTTGTGTGTGTTGCTTGAATCTGCAGATTTCCTCATGTTTGCATCCAGAGAGAGGCAGTTCTATTTCTTGCTAATGACAAGTCGGAGGAGAATGGCCAGACTGGTTCAAGCTGACCAGAAGGTGACGGTAACACAAGTAACCATGAAGTACAACAGAAGAGCATCTCTGAACACTCCTACAGCAGCAGAACACCATGAACATACCTCCTGTACCTAATACAGTGGACACATACATCTCATGAAACAGGAGGACTTCATCCTATTAAGTCTGATGCACCATCAATAACTCTCTGAGACGTTAGGCGAGATATCGGCTTTTATTGACTTTTTATTAAGAAAGAACAAGCAGCAATTGACCACCATGCTACATCCTGGAGACTGAGGGCAGGGCTCAGGCCCCAATCACCTTTATACCAGGGTCAGTGGGAGGAGCCACGGGAGCAGTCAGCGGGGGGGTGCTTGTCCAGACAGGTATATGTAGTTCACCACATTCACCCCCCCTTTGTTTTAAAAGAGAGTCCCCATGGGGCGAAGTTTCTTACAAGTATATTTACAGGTTAAGTCTATCAGGTGGTTGAATCTGTCGCTGCGATCTACGTAGCACCGGCTGTGATTGCACAGGTACCGGTGGTGATTGCACCGGAGACGGTGGTTGTGCTGGTTCCGGCCTAACTGGAGGTGTCAGCCCACTAGGCGTCAGTGATCCCTCATGCGTGTGCGAGGCGCCTGGTATATGCGTGTGCGAGGCGCCCGGTATAGGAGTATCGTGAGGAGTCTGTGTAGGGCTCGGTGTGCGCAGTGTCACCTCGGGTACAAGGTTCATAGTTACCATGGAGTGTTCGGGGTAGTGGTCTGCTGCTCCTGCGGGCGCCAGGTCGCAGACGGAGACCGTGTCCTCCCGCCCATCAGGTAAGACCACATAGGCATACTGGGGGTTCGCATGTAGAAGGTGAACCCTCTCGACCAGCAGGGAGTATTTATTGCTCTTCACATGTTTCCGGAGCAGCACTGGCCCCGGGGATGTCAGCCAAGCTGGTAGGGTGGTCCCAGTGACAGACTTCCTAGGAAAAGAGAATAGGCGCTCGTGAGGGGTGGCATTGGTGGACGTACATAACAAGGTGCGGATAGAGTGGAGTGCATCGGGGAGGACCTCCTGCCATCGAGAGACCGGCAACCCTTTCCACTTAAGGGCTAAAAGTGTGGCCTTCCACACTGTGGCATTCTCCCTCTCCACCTGTCCATTTCCACGGGGATTATAGCTCGTGGTCCTACTAGTAGCAATACCCCTAGCCAGCAGGTACTGGCGCAGCTCGTCACTCATAAAGGAGGACCCTCTATCACAGTGGATATAGCAGGGATATCCGAACAGAGTGAAGAGCTGGCGCAGGGCTTTTATGACGGATGTGGTGTCGGGGCAGGGGATGGCAAAGGGGAACTGCGAGTACTCGTCGATAATGTTGAGAAAGTAGACATTGCGGTCGGTGGAGGGAAGGGGGCCCTTAAAGTCAACACTCAGTCGCTCAAAGGGGCGGGTGGCCTTGATAAGTTGCGCCTTTTCAGGATGGTAGAAGTGCGCAGACTTGGCAGTCCCTGGTCATCATCCTGATGTCCTCAAGGGAGTACGGCAGGTTCCGGGCTTTCACAAAATGGTAAAATCGGGTGACCCCCGGATGGCAAAGATCTGCATGGAGGGCGTATAGCTGGTCGAGCTGCGCTCTGGCACACGCTCCCTGGGATAGAGCATCAGGGGGCTCATTGAGACTTCCAGGCCGGTACAGGATGTCATAGTTGTAGGTGGAAAGTTCTATTCTCCACCGCAAAATTTTATCATTTTTGATTTTGCCCCGCTGTTGGTTGCTGAATATGAACGCAACTGAGTGCTGGTCGGTCAGCAAGGTGAACCTTTTGCCGGCGAGATAGTACCTCCAGTGCCTAATAGCTTCCACTATGGCCTGGGCTTCTTTCTCCACCGGGGAGTGCCGAATTTCAGGGCCTTGAAGGGTACGAGAGAAGAATGCTACTGGCCTGCCTGCCTGATTGAGGGTAGCAGCCAGCGCGAAATCAGAGGCGTCACTCTCTACTTGGAAGGGAATGGTCTCGTCCACCGCATGCATCGTTGCTTTGGCGATGTCCCCTTTAATGCAGCTGAAGGCCGCACAGGCCTCGGCAGAGAGGGAAAATGTGGTAGACTTGACCAGGGGGCAGGCCTTGTCTGCGTAACGGGGGACCCATTGGGCGTAATAGGAAAAGAAGCCCAGGCACCGTCTGAGGGCTTTGAGGGTGGTGGGAAGAGGGAGTTCTAACAGGGGGCGCATACGGTCGGGATCAGGGCCAATGACCCCGTTCTCCACGACATACCCAAGGATAGCGAGTCGGGTTGTTCCGAACACACATTTGTCCCTGTTATAAGTAAGGTTCAGGGCTTTGGCCACTTGGAAAAATCGTTGGAGGTTGGCGTTGTGATCCAACCAGTCGTGACCACAGATGGTGATGTTATCCAGATAGGGAAATGTGGCCTTCAGTTGGCACTGGTTCACCACCCGGTCCATTTCCCTCTGGAAGACAGAGACACCATTTGTGACACCGAAGGGGACGCGCAGGAAGTGATAGAGCCTGCCGCCCGCCTCGAAGACGGTGTAGGGGCGGTCCTCTGGGTGGATGGGGAGCTGGTGATAAGCGGATTTCAGATCTATTGTCGAGTACACCTTGTACTGAGCTATCTGATTGACCATATCCGCGATGTGGGATAGGGGGTACGCGTCAAGCTGTGTGAACCTATTGATGGTCTGGCTATAGTCCACGACCATCCTATTTTTCTGCCCGGTCCGAACAACAACCACCTGGGCCCTCCAAGGACTTGTGCTTGGCTCAATGATCCCCTCCCTGAGCAGCCGCTGCACCTCCGACTGAATGAAGGCCCTGTCCCCCGCGCTGTACCTCCTGCTTTTAGTTGCCACAGGTTTACAGTCGGGGGTCAGGTTGGTGAACAGCGGTGGGGGAGGGATCTTGAGGGTGGAGAGGCTGCAAGTGCAGCTGTCGGCATGGTGCTGGGTGGGATGTGCGGGTCGGTGTGTGTGTGTGTGTGGTCAGTAGCAGGGTATATGACGAAGTCCCACAAAACTGAGGATTCCGGACAGTGAGTGGTGGGAGGGGCCCGTCATATGCCATAGTCACACTTTCGAGGTGGCTCTGGAAGTCCAGCCCCAATAGCACAGGGGCACACAGTTGAGGCATGACCAGTAGCGCAAAGTTCCGATATTCTGTGCCCTGCACCACCAATGTCGCTACACAACCCACCCGGATGTCTGTGGAATGCGACCCAGAAGCCATGGTGACCCTCTGGCCTACCGGCCGTGTCACAAGTCCGCAGCGTTGCACTGTGTCCGGGTGAATAAAACTCTCAGTGCTGCCCGTGTCAAACAGGCAGCTAGTCCTGTGCCCCTCCACCAGGATGTCCATCATTGACCTTGCAAGCTGGTGTGGGGCGCTTTGGTCGAGGGTTACGGAGGCCAGAATTGAACTGCCGTCTTGGTGGCTGGTAAGCACCGGTGGGTCGGGGGTGGGGCGAGTTGGCGCTGACAAAGATGGCCGCCCCCATCCGGGCAGGCAAGATGGCGGTGACCAAGATGGTGGCCCCCATGCCTCACACGCAGCGCTGCCCGACCCCGCTCGTGGTTCAGACTTACAGACCTTGGCGAAATGGCCCTTCTTCCCGCAGCTGGAGCAGGTAGCTTCTTGGGCCGGGCAGCATTTTCGTGGGTGCTTTTCGAGTCCGCAGAAGTAACACTGCGTGGACTTGCGACTGGCAGCAGCTGTGGTCTGGTTCGGGGAGTTCGTGGACTCGCGGCTGGACAGCGTCAGCGTTGTGCAGAGCAGCTTCCAGCGTGTCGGCCGTCTCGATTGCCGAGCGTAAGGTAAGATCGGCATTTTCCAGCAGCCGCTGGCGCACGTACACTGACCTGATCCCCGTAACGAAGGCGTCTCTTACTAGCAGCTCCGCATGTTGTTCCGCCGTCAGACCTTTGCAGTCGCAAGTTCGCACGAGTGTCTGTAGGGCTCGGAGAAATGCAGCGCTCGTCTCATCGGTTGCTGCCGCTGCGTCGCTAAGCGATGTCTTGCGTAGACGGTGTTCACCGGCCGCAGGTACTGTCTTTTGAGGGCATCCAGTGCCCCTTCGTAGGTCGGCAGGTCCCTGATAAGTAAGTAAACTTTCGGGGTGACCCTCGAGAGGAGAATTCTGTGCATAACAGCGGGTTCAGTTGCACTAACCTCCTCCAAGTATGATTGGAAGCATGCAAGCCAGAGTTCAAAGGCAAGAGCTGCTTCGGAGTCTTGAGGATCAAGGTCTAATTTTTCCGGATGTAAAATACTTTCCATGTTTTAAAACTTCCAGTCAATAAAATTGAGGCACCATCAATAACTCTCTGAGATGTGAGGCGAGATATTGGCTTTTATTGACTGGAAGCAAGAACAAGCAGCAATTGACCACCATGCTACATCCTGGAGACTGAGGGCAGGGCTCAGGCCTCAATCGCCTTTATACCGGGGTCAGTGGGAGGAGCCACAGGAGCAGTCAGCGGGGTCGTGTCCAGACAGGTATATGTAGTTCACCACAAAGTCCCTGCTGGCTCTTGAGCTATTCTGTCATCCCTTTACCCCACGTCCTTCACTCTGAACCATTATCACCAACTTCTCAGCACCTCCCCAGGATTTTACCCCTCAGCCTCACACTCGGGGGAATTTGCAACAGGCCAATTACTCTTTCAAACGTAAGTCTTTGGGATGTGGAAGGAAAGCTACAGATTCACCGGGAGAATGTGGAGGGGAGGAGAGGGGAGCAGAACTGAGGGTGGGCATTGTGACTAGAGAGGAAAGGGACGGTGGTGAGCTCATTGCAGCATTAAGTCGGACACAGAATGGGACATGACCTTCCTAGTCACAGAAAGGCACTGATGAGCTGTTAAAACTCCAATAATCCAGCAACCTGCTGGTGTTGGACTGACAGATTTTCTCCACCATTGGCAGTCATTTGATTAATACCCAATGCAGTCCTGATGGCATGTCTCTATCAGAAATGTTGACAATGTAGCGATGTACTACATACAGAGCTAGAGACACGACACGCAAGTCGTTTCGAGATAATTCAAACTTCGCGGCGCTGGCACTTAATCCCTAGCGCCTGCCCTCTCCGGGTGGAAATGATGTCAGAGGTGCATTACCAAAGTCTCCTCCCGTGCGCTGGCTATTTGTGAGCCGGTTCGCCTGTACAGAAAGTGGGTCGCCACAACAATTCTCCACAGAAGTCCTCCACAGATGCTACTCAACCCACTGAGCTCCTCCAGCACCTTGTGTGTTTCTCCAGATTCCAGCATTTGAATCCAGTTATAGAACAGTTATGCACAGAAACAGACCATTCAGCCCATCTGAATCATGCCAACCAATAAGGTCATCCAAACGATTCTCATTTGTCCATGTTTGGCCCTCAACCTTGAATCTTTTCCTATCTATGTACTGTTCAACTATTTTAAGTTGTTATGTCTCCCTCAACCACTTCTTCTGGCAGTTCATTCCATCTACCCACCACCTTCTGTGTAAAAAAAATTGTCCCTCACGTTCCTGGTATATCTTTCCCTTATTATTCACCCAAACCTTGCTCTCGTTGCTATCTATGCCCCCTCATGAATTTAGACAAGTTGTCTAACCTGTTCCTATAACTCAGTCCATCGAGCTCTGCACTCTTTCTAGATCAGTAACATCATTCCTAAGGCCAGGTGACCAGAACTGTATTCAATAACCCATATGCAGCCTCACTGGGGAGTTCAGTCTAGTTTGTACAACTGCAACATAACATCCCAACTTCCAGACTCAATGCTTTGACCGATGAAGGCCAGCATGCAAAACCTTCACCAGCAAAGAGCAAACGGTATGAACAATAGTCACTAAGCAGAGACAATAAGCAACTGTCTGCAGCTGATCAGGGAGTGGACTATTCTAGTGTTCCTCAGTGGAATTTTGTTACAATCGATGGTGACTTGAACCTAGATTTGAACCTTCTCAGGGCACTTTCCACTGCACTGCCTCTGTATTCAGTCCCAGTGTTATCTCATGAGATTCATCACAATATATTGAGGAATAGTATGCATTTTCATTTCTGTTGTTTTAATTTTAAATGGTATCGCCATGATTCTGATACAAACGGTCTGATTTAGATTTTTGCTGACAGTATAAGAACAGGATTAACTGAGTGGGAAACTTGGTCTTGTTTCTTTGGCTGGCAGTGCCAGGGCCCTCACAGTCAGATCCTCTCTGTAGAGTCGAAATATCATGCCTAACGTACACTTCCCACTTTATGACTGTAGTGGAGAGGATATGGTTGCCCACCTCTTTTCAGACTGAAGATTTGCTAAGATGGTGTGGAGGACGATGCACTGTTCCCAATCTCATTTTGTCCACAGCATCTGCGACCTCTCTGAACTACAGGATGTTCAGTAAATCAGCAAAGGGCACCTTCTGGTCTGTCCAAAATGGACTGATCTCCCAGCACTGCAAGATCTCTGTGATGGACTGTTGTCGATTGGCACATTCCAAGTGGAAGGAAAATGTGCTGAGAGATGACATAAGTAAACATTGTTGGAACCGCTGTAAATGAAATTCATGTAAACTCAACGGTCCTGGCCAATACCTGAAGAGGAAGAATTATTATTGCCTGCCGTATGTTCAGGGAGAGGAGCTGGTTGGTCAGCACCCTATGGAGATCCCATCATTCAGACCTGAGAGAAACCTTATTAACATGGTGTAATGTCATTAATGACAGCCTTTGAGCAACAAGATACATACAGGAGATTCTGTAGATTCTGGAAATCAGGTGTAAAAGGCACTAAATCAGTCTGAGCAGAATCATTGCATTTACAACTGGATGTTATGAGAAATACCAGCAAAGTGATCGAAAGCTCCACTCCTTACAAAATCATGGCAGCATAAACCCTGGATTGTTTTAACTCATTCACAAGATCTGGGTGTCACGGTGAGGCCAGCATTTCTTAGCCATCCCTTGAGAAGGTGGGAGTGAGTCACGTTCTAGAACAGCCATGGCCATTTTGAAGACTGTGCTTCCACAGCTGGGGAGGGAGTTCCAGAGTGCAGAGCCAGTGGTGATGACACAGCACACTATTTCCAAACCTGGGTGGCAAGCAGCTAGCAGGAGAACCTGCAGGTGGCAGTGCACCCCACACTTCCTGCCCTTGTCCTTTGTGCTCACACCACAGGTCTGGCAGACACCGTCCAGGTTTCCTAACCGATGAACTGCAGTGTGTTTTGTGAAATGTTGACCAAGGCTCGGGGAATCAAGTTACAATATTGATAAACCTGGGTGGCAGGGTGGAGATACGAGGGGTGATAGTTAAGTTCATGGCCTAAGGTAGAAGGAGTCAATTTTGGAAAACCTAGCACATTTATTTTTCAACATAGTCCCCTCCTACATGTACACATTTAGTCCAGCGGTCGTTCTTTGTAGAAGTGGTCCACAGCAGGGGTGGTTGATAAGTTTGTGGCCTAAGATAGAAGGAGATGAGTTATTAACGTCAAACTTTATGCATTTTCACTCAAAGAGTCGAACTGCACGTGCATGTAACAAGAGTGTCTTGGACCTCCAGGTGGTCCACAGCAGGGGTGATTGATAGGTTCGTGGCCTGAGGTAGAAGGAGGTGAGTTATACAGCTCTTGTTGCATGCACGTGCAGTTCAACTCTGAGTGAAAATGCAGGAAGTTTGAAGTTAATAACTCATCTCCTTCTACCTGAGGACACAAACTTATCAATCACCCCTCATACATCTCTACCAATGGAGGTATATGGCACTCTGTCCCTCCACTAGCCTGCAGGTCACCCTTGGGCGAGGTGTAGCACCCACTTAGTTCCTGATCAGGGTCCCGTGAAGCAATGGGGAGTAGGTGGTTGATAGTCGTGTGGGCAGCTGGTGCATATCACAAATCCTGCTTATGTGACCATTGACACCAGGCAGACAATCTCTGAAGAGTATTGATAATGGCTGGGGTCACCCGTCTTGTCCAGAAGAAGGCAATGGCAAACCTCTTCTGTCGAAAAAATTGCCAAGAACAATCATGGTCATGAGACGATGATCACTGATGTCATACGACACGGCGCGCAATGACGATGATGATGATTGGTAAATGGGCAAGAGATGTTGACAACAGCTACTCAATACACTCTCGGTGTGTGAACTGTGGGATCTCACTGCTTTTCTCAGAGCCCCTTCTACTGGACCAGTTCCCACATATCATATGTACGACTGTCCTCATTGTACAATTCCCTGCACATTACATAGAACACAGCACAGTACAACACAGGAAAGGCCCTTTCGTCCACTGTGTTATGCAGAACTAGTTAATCAAATGACATTTAATTTCTTCTGCCTGCATGTGCTCCATATTCCTTCATTCCCTACATACTCGTGTGTCCATCTGACATCCTTTTAACCACCTGTTGTATCTTCCTCCACCACCACCCCAGGCTGCCACTCTCTGTGTAAAAATATTAGCCGGCATCTCTTTAAACTTACATCTCCCTCCACCTTCAGATCATGCCCTCTGGTATTAGACACTCAGACCTTGGAAGAAAGACACCGACTGCTTGCTCTACCTACGACTCTTTTTTTCAGGTCTAGCCTCAGTCTCCAACACTCCAAAAAATAAAACAACCCAAATCTGTCCACCCTGTCTTTATAGCATACATGCGTCATCAAGGCAGCATCCAGGTAAACTTCCATTTCTTCCGTTTCATATTCTGTGATTTTCACCCAGTGACTCATTTCCTAATCAGGATAACGTGTGACTCGATGGATGGCCATCATGTGGTGCCCTGAACACCTTCTGTCCTTATCCTTGTTGATAGAGGTTGCAGGTTTGTAGATCCTGGCACAGTAACCTGGGCAAGTAACTGCTGTGAACTTTGTTGATGGTGCAGTATGCAATGGTGCAGAGGGAACAAATGTTTAGGATGGGTTATGGAGTGCCAATCAAGACGGCTCTTTCGTCTAAGGTGGTGTCAAGCTATTTTACTTAGTCTGTGGTGACTTGTTGACTTTTTCCCAAGACAAGACTTCTTCACAGAGGGTGGTGAGATTGTAGAATGAGCTGCCAGCAGAAGTAAGTTGGATTTCAACATTTAAGAGGAATTTGAATAGGTACGTGGATGGGAAGGGTGATGAGGGTTATGGCGCAGTTGTGTGTCAATGTGACTAGCAGAATAATAGAGAGTCAAGTGCACCAAGTTCCTGGGAGTTCGCATCACAGGTGACTTCACCTGGTTCTTCAAAACCATCTTCCTGAAAAAGAAAGCACAGCAGTCCCTTCACTTCCTAAGGACCTTCTGTACCGGACGCAGCGATTCAGATCGACAGGTTTACTATACACCATCAAAATAGATCTATAGAGTCTCTTCAAAGCAGAGGTGGAGGAGTATGCCTCATGATTAACTCTACGTGGTGCTCAAATATATCAGTGCTGTCGCAATTCTGCTCACCAGACCTGGAATACTTTGCAGTAAAGTGCCGACCACTTTATCTACCATGGGAGTTCTCTGGGGTCATTTTGGTAGCAGTTTACATTCCACCTCAGGCCAATGTCAAACAGGCTTCAGATGAGCTGAGCAATGGGATCAACATGCATGAAACAGCGCACCCTAATGTTTTCACCATCGTTTTGGGAAATTTTTACTAGGCCAGTCTGAAAAAAATCACTAAGCAATTACCATCAACAGATCACTTGCAATACCAGAGGAAACAACACACTGGGCCATTGTACTCAGGGATTCATCTTAAAAATCTGGATGAGTATGCTGCAGTTGCTACTGATTTCATTAAAACCTGTGTGGATGAGTTTGAGCCTACAAAGACTTACTGTGCATTCCCAAACCAAAGGCTGTGGATGAACCAAGAGGTACGTCGTCTGCTGAAGACTAGGCCTGTGGCATTCAAGACTGGTGACCCAGGATTGTACCAGAAAAAAAGGTATGATTTGCAGAGGGCTATTTCAAGGGTGAAGAGACAATTTCAAATGAAATTGGAGGCAACATTGGATGTACGACAACTCTGGCAGGGTTTGCAAGACATTACTTCCTACAAAGCGAAACCCAATAGTATGAATGGCAGCGAGGCTTCACTACCAGATGAACTGAACACCTTTTATGCCCACTTTGAAAGGGAGAACATAACTACAGCTGTGAAGGTCCCTGCCGCACCCAATGACCCTATGATCTCTGTTTCCAAGGCCGACGTTAGGCTGTTTTTAAAGAGGGTGGAACATCGAAGGCAGAATGTCCCAATGGAGTACCTGGTAAGGCTCTGAAAACTTATGCCAACCAAATAGCAGGAGTATTCACGGACATTTTCAACCTCTCAGTGCTACAGGACGGAGTTCCCACTTGCTTCAAAATGGCAACAATTATACCAGTGCCTAAGACGAATACGTGGGCTGCCTTAACGACTATCACCTGGTAGCACTCACACCTACAGTGATCAAATGCTTTGAGAAGTTGGCCATGACTAGACTGAACTCCTGCCTCAGCAAGGACCTGGACCCATTGCAATTTGTCTATCACCTCAATAGGTCAACGGCAGATGCAATCTCAATGACTCTCCGCACAACCATAGATCACATGGACAACAGAAACACCTATGTCAGGATGCTGTTCATCAACTGTAGCCAAGCACTTAACACCATCATTCCCACAATCCTAATTGAGAAGTTACAGAACCTGGACCTCTGTACCTCCCTCTGCAATTGGATCCTTGACTTCCTAACCGGAAGACCACAATCTGTGTGGATTGGTGATAATATCTCCTCCTCGCTGACGATCAACACTGGTGTACCAAGGGGCTGGAGACCACCCAGACGGTATATGAGGTGTTGCTCCTCTAACCTGAGTTTGGCCTCATCATGGCAGTAGAGGAGGCCATGTATGGACATATCAGAATGGGAATGTGAAGCAGAGTTGAAGTGGGTGGCAACTGGGAGATCTTGTCTGTTGTGGTGGATGGAGTGGAGGTGCTCGATGAAGCGGTCCCCCAATCTGCGTCGGGTCTCGCCGATGCAGAGGAGGCCGGACTGGGAGCACCAGATGCAATAGATGGCACCAACAGACTCACAAGTGAAGTGTTGCCTCACCTGGAAGGACTGTTTGGGGCTCTGAATGGTGGTAAGAGAGGAGGTGTAGGGACAGGTGTAGCACTTACGCTTGCAGGGATAAGTACCAGGTGGGAGATCTGTGGAGAGGGACGTGTGGACCAGGCAGTCGCAGAGGGAACGATCCCTGCGAAAAGCAGAGAGGGGTAGAGAGGGAAAGATGTGCTTAGTGGTGGGATCCTGTTGAAGGTGGCGGAAATTGTGGAGGATAATCTGCTGGATCCGGAGGCAGATTAGGGTGGTAGGTGAGGACGAGGGGAACATGGACCCTGTTGTGATGGGAGGATGGGGTGAGGGCCAAAGTGCGGGAAATGGAGAAGATGTGAGTGAGGGCATCATTGATGACGGCAGAAGGGAAACCACGATTCTTAAAGAGAAAGGACATTTGAGATGTCCTGGAATGGAAAGCCTCATCCTGGGAGCAAATGCGGCAGAGACGGAGGAACTGGGAATAGGGAATAGAATTTTTACATTTGGCGGGGTGGGAAGAGGTATAGTCGAGCTAGTTATGAGAGTCCGTGAGTTTATAGAAAACGTCAGTGGACAGTCTGTCTCCAGAGATGGAGACCGAGAGATCGAGAAAGGGGAGAGGAGTCCGAGCTGGACAAAGTGAACTTGAGGGCTGAGTGAAAGTTAGAGGCAAAGTCGATGAAATTGACGAGCTCAGCATAGGTGCAGGAAGCAACACCAATGTAGTCGTCAATGCAGCGAAGGAAAATTTGGGGAGCAGTGCCAGTATAGATTTGAAGCATAGACTGTTCCACATAACCCACGAAGAGGCAGGCATAGCTGGGGCCCATGTGGGTGCCCATAGCTACACTCTTGGTCTGGAGAAAGTGGGAAGAGCCGAAAGAGAAGTTATTAAGTGTGAGTACCAGTTCTGCCAACCGGAGGAGTGTAGTGGTGTTGGGGAACTGGTGAGGTCTATTGTCAAGGAAGTAGCAGAGAGCTTTGAGGCCTTCTTGATGGGGAATTGAAGTGTATAAGGATTGGACATCCATAGTGAAAATGAAGCAGTCGGGACCGGGGAATTGGAAGTTATTGAAGAGGTGGAGGGCATGGGATGTATTCCGATGTAGGTGGGGAGGGATTGAACTATGGGTGACAAAATGAAGTCCAGGTAGGCAGATACAAGTTTGGTGGGGCAGGAGCAGGCCGAAACTATGGGCCTAGCAGGACAGTCAGGCTTGTGGATCTTGGGGAGGAGGTAAAACTGAGCAGTGCGGGGTGTGGGAATTATGAGTTTTTTGGCTGAGGATGGAAGGTCTCCAGAGTTGATAAGGGCAATGATGGTACGGGAGACAATGGTTTAATTTTTTTTGGTCGGGTCCTGTTCCGGGTTAAGTAAGAGGAGGTGTCAGAGAGCTGCCGTTTGGCCTCAGTGAGGTAGAGATCCGTCCAGCAGACTACTACGGCACCATCTTACGCTCCGTCCGCCACAACAGACAGGATCTCCCAGTTGCCACCCACTTCAACTCTGCTCCACATTCCCATTTGGATATGTCCATGCATGGCTTCCTCTACTGCCATGAAGAGGCCAAACTCAGGATGGAGGAGCAACACCTCATATACCGTCTGGGTGGTCTCCAGCCCCTTGGTATGAACATCGAATTCTCCAACTTCCGGTAATTCTCTCCTTCTCACTTCCCCCATCCCACTTTCACTCTGCCTCCTCTTCTAGCTTCCTATCACCTCTCTCATGATTCTGCCTTCTTCTACTACCCATAGTGCTTTCCCCTTAGATTCCTTCTTCACCTTTCCTGCCTATCCCCTCCCTGCTTCCCCTCCCCCACCCCTTGATCTTTCCTCTGATTGGTTTTTCACCTGGCACCTTCCACCCTCCCCCCACCTTCTTTATAGAGACCCTGTCCCCTCCTTCTTCAGTCTTGACGAAGGGTCTCGGCCCAAAATGTTGACTGCTCATTTCCACAGAGGCTGCCCGACCTGCTGAGTTCATCCAGCTTGTTTGTACGTGTTGATTTTACCACAGCATCTGCAGTGTACTTTGTGTTTACTCATTTGATGGGATACATAGTTATATTTAAATGACAATCAACTCAAATTAACTTGACATGATTTGAATAGTATTGCATGGACTAGACAGGTCAAGGGTCCTGCTTCTCTGCTGTAGTGCTCTATGTCTCTGACAAATAGACTTGTGTAATTCATTCTGCCATTGACAGGCCTTAAATATGAAGAATACCCATCGCTACTTTTGTGTCTCCAGTGGGTTACATATGGGCTGGCATTGTCCTTCCTCTCTTTCCCCTTGGCTAGAACAGCTCACAGCTTGATAGAAACATAGAAACATAGAAAACCTACAGCGCAATACAGGCCATTCAGCCCACAAGGTTGTGCTGAACATCTCCCTACCTTAGAAATTACTAGGCTTACCTACAGCCCTCTATTTTACTAAGCTCCACGTACTACCTATCTAAAAGTTTCTTAAAAGACCCTATTGTATCCGCCTCCGCCACCGTTGCCGGTAGCCCATTCCACGCACTCAACATTCTCTGAGTAAAAAAACTTACCCCTGATGTTTCCTCTGTACCTGCTCCCCAGCACCTTAAACCTGTGTCCTCTTGTGGCAACCATTTCAGCTCCGGGAAAAATCATCTGACTATCCACACGATCAATGCCTCTCATCATCTTATACACAACTATCAAGTCACCTCTCATCCTCTGTCGCTCCAAGGAGCAAAGGCCAAGTTCACTCAACCTATTCTCATCAGGCATGCTCCCCATTCCAGGCAACATTCCTTGTAAATCTCCTCTGCACCCTTTCTATTGCTTCCACATCCTTCCAGAACTGAGCACAGTACTCGAAGTGGGGTCTGACTAGGGTCCAATAAAGCTGCAACATTACCTCTCAGGTCCTAAATTCAATTCCACAATTGATGAAAGCCAATACACCATACAACTTCTTAACCATAGAGTCAACCTGCGCAGCTGCTTTGAGCGTCCTATGGACACGGACCCCAAGATCCCTCTGATTCTCCACACTGCCAAGTGTCTTAGAATTGATACTATATTCTGCCATCATATTTGACCTACCAAAATGAACCACTTCACACTTATCTGGGTTGAACTCCATCTGCCACTTCTCAGCCCAGTTTTGCATCCTATCAATGTTCCGCTGTAACCTCTGACAGCCCTCCACACTATCCACAACACCTCCGATCTTTGTGTCATCAGCAATCTTACTAACCCATCCCTCCACTTCCTCATCCAGGTCATTTATAAAAACCACGAAGAGTAAGGATCCCAGAACAGATCCCTGAGGGACTCCACTGGTGACCGACCTCCATACAGAATATGACCTGTCCACAGGCACTCTTGGCCTTCTGTGGGCAAGCCAGTTCTCGATCCACAAAGCAATGTCCCCTTTGGATCCCATGCCTCCTTACTTTCTCAATAAGCCTTGCATGGGGTACCTTATCAAATGCCTTGTTAAAATCCATATACACTACATCTACTCTTCTTCCTTCATCAATGTGTTTAGTCACATCCTCAAAAAAGTCAACCAGGCTCGCAAGGCACGACCTGCCCTTGACAAAGCCATGCTGACTACTCTTAATTATATTATATCTCTTCAAATGTACATAAATCCTGCCTCTCAGGATCTTCTTCAACTTACCAACCACTGAGTTAAGACTCACTGGTCTATAATTTCCCGGGCTATCTCTACCCCCTGTCTTGAATTAAGGAACAACATCTGCAACCCTCCAATCCTCCGGAACCTCTCCCGTCCCCATTGATGATGCAAAGATCATCTCCAGAGGCTCAGCAATCTCCTCCCTCGTCTCCCACAGTAGTCCGGGGTACATTTTGTCTGGTCCCAGTGACTTATCCAACTAGATGCTTTCCAGAAGCTCCAGCACTTCTGCTTTCCTCTTTCTTAATATCTACATGCTCAAGCTTTTCAGTCTGCTGCAAGTCATCTTCCTCTGCTTCTTTTCCAGGCCCAGGCCAACGCTCAGTGTGATTCAAGCTGAGGCAATGAACACTGTCTGGGACAGTGAAACTCCAGTAATCTGGCAGATATTGGCATTCGGGATTTTTCAGACTGTAGGATATCACTCTGACTACTCACAACTAAAATGCAATAATATAGTAAACTTTCCAGTCAACCCAGTTATTAGGAAGGGAGGTTGGGAAACAGGACTCTGCTAACTTTAAATTGAGTATACAAAATAGGCCCCCGGTAAGTTTGAAGGGATGTGGGATCAGGATCCCAATGGGTTAAAAGATGGACTATGGGAGACAGAGCCCAGTGAGCCAGATCCTGAACCATCAGGATTTCTGGACAATCACATATTGGATTGCTGGAACTTCACTCTATGTAGAAGGTGGTCATGTTGGTACCATACACTTCACAACAAGAGGACAGTAAAGTCACCTACTTAAGACTATGGCTTATAGAATATAGCTCCAGCATCAGTACTATAATTCCAGACAATTGTCATCAAACTCTGGACCTTGGGAGTCAACACCTTCCTCATCAACTGGATCCTTGACTTCTTGGCCAACAGACTGCAATCAGTAAGGATAGGCAGCAACAGGTCTCCTTAGGTTATTTTAAACTCCGGTGCTCCACAGGACTGTGGACTCAGTTTACCGCTCTAGTCCTTGTATACTCATGGCCAGGTTATGCACTAACTCCATCTAGAAATTTGCAGATGACACTAACATAGTGGAGAGTATCTTAAATAACGATGAGTCAAAGTACAGGAAGCTGATAGAGAGCTGAGTGGCATGGCGCCATGACAACAACCTTTCCCTCAAGGTCAGCAAAACAAAGGAGCTGAGCATTGACTTCAAGAAAGGAGACAGTGCACATCTTCCTGGCTTTTGTATCTTCTTCCTGGTGGGACAAGGTAACAAAAGCCTGGAACATGTACACTGCAATGAAAATCACCAATTCCAAACCCATAGGAACTTAAAGCTCTCAACCCTCTCAATTTCTTCCTGGGAAGAGGAGAGAAGTGAGAATGGTGCAGAAGTTGAGAGCTTTGAGAGTTTCAAGTTCATGGTGTTTGGAATTGATGATGTTCATAGCAACATTATCAATAGTCACCCTTGTCCAATCACATAGACATCATGGCCAGAAAGCTCACCAATGCATCCACTTCCTCAGGGGGGCTGATGAAGTATGGCAAGTTCCTGTGGACCCTTACCAAGTTTATTGATACACCATAGAAAGTGCAGGGTAACGTAACAGGTGACAAATGACACAGATTGTTCATAATAGAAGCTGTTCTATGCAATTCACAAACACCACCATTGAGTTGTTGTGTTCACTTTAAAAGGCTGCATTTGATGTAATGACATCAGTGTAAGGCAACTGCTCTTGCTTTGTTCATAATGGAAGTAAAGGCCTGTGGCTTTTGTTAAGCTCATAAAATGACTCCCACATGCTTAATTTACAAGATCCTACAAGAGCATTTTCTCTGGATGCTTAAAGGCTTGGTTTCACAACTGCATTGCACATGACTCGGAGAATCCACAGAGCACTGAGGACACAGCTCAGCAGATCACAGAAACCAGCCTCACCCCTATAGACTCAGCAAAGTAGCCAGCATAGTCAAAGACCCTGTCTACCTGGACATTTCTCTCCCCTTCCCATCGGGAAGAAGTTACCAAAGTCTGAAAGCACATACCAACAGGCTCAAGAACTGCTTCTGCTCTGCTGTAATAAGACTATTGAATTGTTCATTAATATGATAAGGAGAACTATTGACCTCACAATCTACCTCATTATGATCTTTCACCTTATTGTTCACCTGCACTGCTCCTTCTCTGTAGCGTTATACTTTATTCTGCTTTGTTTTTGTTTTACCTTGTTCTACCTCAATACTTTATGCAAGACAAGAGTTACACTGCATTTCAATACATAAACCGATAACAATTCCAATTCCTCTCACTATGACCGATTTATAAACTCCATCATCCCTTTGCTGTATAACCAGAAGCATGATGTTATTGCAGATTAACTCTGTGGTATGAGAAAAAAAAGTTGAACCATTTATCTTTGACACTCTGGCAAGTAAAGAAAGCACTATCATCAGTACAGAGTGGCATACAACATATTTTATTTTCACAGGTTGCAAATTTTTCCAAGCAATCCAAGCAGAAAAGAGTACATGCTTCAAACATCTGAGGTTTCAGCATCCAGAGGCAACAAGCATGGGGTTACTCTGTAAGGAAAGTCTGCAGGTTGTGCAGGGGAGATCCAGAAATCACCAATTATAATCACAGTAACACACACAAAATGCTGGAGGAACTCAGCAAGCCAGGAGGCTTCTATGGAAAAGAGTGAACAGTTGGCGCTGCAGGCCGAAACTCTTCATCAGGACTAGAAAGGAAGAGGGAGGAGTCAGAGTAAGAAGGTGGGGAGAGGGGAGGAGGAAGTACAAAGTGGTAGCTGATAGGTGAAACTGGGAGAGGGGGTGAAGTGAAGATCTGGAAAGCTGATTGGTGGAAGGGCTACAGAAGGATGAATCTGATAGGAGAGGATAGGAGACCATGGCAGTGAAGACATGTTCCCAGGAAAGATACATGGCTGTGGTAGCGGGTCTGTGTGAGCACATGGTCGAAGAGTAATAGAGATCACAAAGGGGGAGCAATGAGAGAGTATCGCTGAACTCCAGTCAAACAGAAGATTTCCCACCACCCATCTCCTCCCTCAGGAGGTGTGGACATGTAAACATTGCCCAATAGAGAGATTTTCACCCCAGTACCACCCCAGACCACCCCACATCACCCCCTAACCACCCCACCACCCAGCAAGCACACATGTCCTTTGACCCTATTTTGGTCTCTTCCCACTTGTCATTTGACACAGTGTGAATTTCTAACTGATTTACAGAAGCTGATTACACTGTTTTGTCCTTTATGGAACTGGCTGATTGCAAAATGGTCTCAAATTGTCGAGGAGTTTCTGCATCAAGAATGGTGATGCAAACAACCTGTTCAAACAAAGAAAAAGGAAACTATCAGTTTAAGCTCATATATTATTACCTCTGTGGTTACTCCACCCACACCCAAAACCTTGCTGTTCTTTATAACTGACTGGATAATAATGAGTGGCAATGCACTGGATGCCCTATGACGGAGTTTGCTGTTGGTTCTAGATTGGATGATTCATCATGTGGATGCAGAAACAGCAGACAGCTCGAGTGACAGTGAACAAAACCATAGAAGGAGGGGATCAGTGTGAGGAACTGTCAGTGAAAAGGAAAATAAAAAACACACGCAGATGCTGGAAAGCCGAAATAAAAAAAAATCAGAACAACAAGTTGAGAACACAGAGTATGTGGGTGGAAAGAGAGACCTGTGATGTTCTTGAAGGCACGGTGCCACAGCTGGTCATCCTGCTACCTCACAGCTTCCAGCCACTCAAGTCCGATCCTGACCCCCACTGCTGTCTGTGTGGAGTTTGCACATTCTTCCTGTGACCATGTGGGTTTCCCATGGGTGTTCCAGTTTTTTCCCACATCCCAGTAACATGCAGTCTGATAAGTTCATTTCCCCCTATAACTTGCTCCCAGTGAGTAGTGAGGGGTAGAGTCTTGGTGGCAGGAGTTGTTGGGGATGTTGGGGAAACAAAATGGGATTAGTGAAAAAGGGTGGTTGATGGTTAGCACAGGTTCTGTGAACTGAAGTTCTTGCTTTTGTGCTGTATGACACCATGAGAAAATTAGTTATGGCCCAAAGTCCAAAAACTTTGGTCAGACCTTCTGGTGAGTGTACACTCATAGACAGGGATTTCCAGGATTTAGACCCAGTGGTGAAGGGACAGAGATATACTCATATCTTTGAACACTGTGTGCCATATTGGGGAATCTGAAGCTGGTGCTGTTCTTCCTACTCATAATCTGCCCCTGTCCTTCTTGGAGATAAAGATTGCGTGTTTACAATGAGCTGTTGGTGTAGCCAGTCTGAAGACCTGGAATTTTCTCCTTTCCACAGATGCTGCCTGACCGACTGAGTGTTTCCACCATTTTCTGTTTTGCTTCTAGAGTCATGGTGAGGTTGAGCACAGGAAGAAGCCACTCAGCTCATATAGTCCATGCTGACAATCAAGTACCCATATACACTAATCATATTTCATTTTCCTCATCTTCTGAAATGCCCATCTCCCTCTGCTTTTCCCATAACCCTTCGAATCCTTAGAGTCTGGAATTTGTTCAAGTCTGCTTCAGTGACTGGGTCATCTCAGCCCACTGGTGGAGGGAAATCCAAAGTTCACTGACATCAGGTTGAAGAAATTTCATCTCATCTCAGTTTCAGTTGGTTTACTCCTTATTCTGAAACCGTGACAACCAGCACTAGGCTCTTCTCCCCACATTCCCATCAAGTCCCCCAGGTTCTAGCCCTCACCCCCAGACCCAAAAGCAGGCACTTAACTCCCTGATCTGATCATCTTCAGGATTTGGGATGAAGTCCACAATGAAAGCATGCAAACTCCACATGAACAGCACTTTTCTTTTTTGGATCCTCTCATTCTGGTGCAGAACCCTCCAGTATACTGTTCATCTTTAATGGAGTGTAGACGCAAGAGATCTTGCCGATGCTGGAAATCTAGATCGACCACACAAGATGCAGGAGGAACTCAGCAAGACAAGCAGCACCTTTGGAGCCACATGAACAGTTCAACTGAAACGTCAACTGTTGATTTCCCTCCATAGATGCCATCTGGCCTGCTGAGTTCCTCCAGCATCTTGTGCACATTGCTTAATGTAGTGAATGTGGTTGTTGTGTGGAGACCCAGGGCCATTCACACATTACCTTAAAGTTCATGTATCATTACAAAGTGCTGGAGGGCATGACATTCTTTCAGCGAGGAGGCAAAATGTTCGAATATGCATTCCATTAAACCTGTAGCAGGAGGGACATCGGAGAGCATCATTAGAGAGCACAGCCACACCAGTTAATGTCGATCACTGTCAATGTCTGTAAGTCTTCCCATTCCCAATGGGAACCCAGCTTTTCTGCTGACCCGGAGAGCGCCTGTTCATCCTTGGGCCACCAGCGTGGACACAGGCCCTTCCGACTAGCCCGTGCATGCCGGCCCAGACGTCTAGCCGAGCAGGTCCCACTTGCCTGCATTCGGCACATAACCCTCTGTAAGCCGCAGCATCTGCTGGGCTTGCAACTTGGGCGTGAGCCCCTGCCCTATCCACCACCCGTCCAGCATCAAACTGCCCCATGGCTCCCGGTGATGAAACGTGCGGTTCAGAGCTGTGCCCCATCCAGGCAATGCAGGGATTGTCTGGGGTCTGCTCTGCATAACGGTAGAATGCTCGGAGCTTACGGTCACTCTCCTCGCCTCCTATCAGAGGCCTCGGAAGCCGCTGACTACCACATCATTTTGTGTATGGCTGCTGTACCTCGTAGCCTCAGTGAGGGGAAGAGTAGAAGTTAGAAAGCAAAGTCAGTGCTTACCAATTAAAATTGTGGCATGCTGGTTCTCACTGATTCCTTGAGTTTAGACACCACCGTGTATAAATGGGAAGCAAGAAAAACAAGACAGGTTATTCCATCCGTAATACTGTTGTTGAAATATCATTTAGAGATTGCTCATTCTCATCAGAAGCAGCCAATCAGAATTTTCCTTGGGAGGAGCAGTTCAAGGGGAAATTTAATGGAGGTAAAAGAGGGGCTTTGATCTGGAGAAAGGGAGTTTACCAGGTGACTACAGGCATGGATTCTGTGGAATTACTGACCCCAGTTTTAATAGAGAAAAACTCTTTCTTCTGAAGTAGGGATGGCATTGTCGGGACCAGGAGACAGAGCCTGAAAACTAGATTAGGTGTTTCCAGGGTGAAGTCAGTGCAGATTAGGTGATATCTGTACAGAGCACTGGCATTCAGTCCACAAGGGTGACTCTGGGCTTGCCGCACCCTGCCACCTCAATTCCCCATCCCCACTCCCAATCTGATCCCTCAGTCTGTGACCTCCTGTATTGTCACACGAGATTAAGGACAGCAGTTCACCTTCCAGCTGGGTATGTCGCTGCCTTCTGGACTCAGCTTCATGTAAGTACTGGCTGTCTGTATCAGTCATCTGCCTGCGATATTGGCTCAGCTGGTTGATTTTTTTCACCCTCTGGGGGTGGAGAAAGTGCTCAGTCTGAACTGCCGAGAATGTCTTTCATCTCTGCATTTCACTACGTCCTTTTGCTCACGTTCTCACTCTCAAGCTGTTTCCATTCACAGAGTGACGAGGTAACCTTGTTTACAGCTGATCTCCGTGGTTTCCCTGGTTTTACCCCTTCCTTCCCTGATGCTTTAATGAGCCTCCTGTCCAGTTCTAACCCAAGGTCTCCAATCTGGAGCGCTGACTGTTCCCACGCCCTGAGCTGCTGAGTGTTTGCAGCATTTTCTCATTTTGTTTGAAAATAAGTAAATACTTCTCCAAGCAGATTGGAAAGTTGGAGTACTAGGACAATGAATAACTTATATTGCAGCTGAAGGCCATTCTGCCCATCGAGTATGTGCTGCCTCACAGAACAATGCCATCCGTCCAACTGTTAATTTGAAACTTTTATTTAAGCAAAGACATAGAAGGAACTGATGGTGTGAGTTAGATAACAGAGTCACTGCAGGATCAGAATCAAAGAGATCACTCTTGGAGCCTATTTGATTCCATCTTTTCTTGATAGTTTGGGAAAAAATGTAGGTAGGACAGAGGAATATTTTTTGCTCAACTTTCTTTTCTGTCCGCACGATACTGACAATACTATAATGTCAGCTTTAATTGATTATCTCTAACTACACTGGAGCACTCCCAGCAATGGCAAACAAGAGAAGATCTGCAGAAGCTGGAAATCCGAGCAACACACACAAAATGCTGGAGGAACTCAGCTGGCCAGGCAGCATCTATGGGGAAAAAGTAAACAGTCGACGTTTCAGGGCGAGACCCTTCATCAGCACTGAAGAAAAAAGATGAGAAGACAGAGTAAGAATGTGCGGGGAGGGGAGGAAGAACCTCAAGGTGATAGGTGAAACCGGGACAGGGAGAAGGGGTGAAGTAACGATCTGGGAAGTTGATTGGTGAAAGAGATAAAGGACTGGAGAAGGGGGAATCTGATAGGAAAGTACAGAAGGCCATGAAAGAAAGGGAAGGGGGAGGAATACCAGATTGGGATGACAGGCAGGTAAAAAGAGAAGGTGTGTGAGGGAAAGAAGAACAGGGAATGGTGAAGGGGGCATTACTGGAAGTTCACAAAGTCAGTGTTCGTACCATCAGGTTGGAGGCTACCCTGATAGAATATAAGGTGTTGCTCCTCCAGCCTGATCGTGGTGGTAGAGGAGACCATGGACTGACATGTCGGAATAGGAATGGGAAGTAGAATTGAAATGGGTGACCACTGGGAGATCCCACTTTTTCTGGGGGATAGAGAATATGTGTATTTCCAGCAATGAATGGCTTATATTAAGATATGCATGATGGGTCTGGGCCCATGCTCAATGGAGTTCTGAAGGATGGGGAAGGGGAAAAATCTCATTAAAAGCAACAAGGTCCTGAAATGCCTGGACAGAGTGGACGTGGACAGGACATTTCCATTTGGAAATAAGGGAGACTAGGATCTGAGGGCACAACTTCAGAATAACAACATCAGCTTAGAATTGAGATGAGGAGAAAGTTCTTCAGCCAGATGGTGGCGGATCAGGAATGCACTGCCACAGAGACCGAGTCATTGGTTGAATTGTAAGAGGGGTGAGGAATATGGGGAGAATGTGAGACAATGGGGCAAGAAAAAAATAATTGGTCATAATTGACTCGAAGTACCGAACGACCTAATTCTGTTCCTATATCTTATGGTGTTATGGGCCTGAAGAGGTTGTACATTGTTGACTCTGGAGTCACACATGGGCCAAATTTCCTTCCCAAAAGGACATGAGCCAATCAAGTGAACATTCATGACAAAGAAATAGTCTCAAGGTTACTGTAACGTAAACTTAGATCAATAATGCCCAGACTGCCTCCAATACATGTAATCCATAACTAACCCCCCCCCCCCCATGTGCTATTGAGCCTGATGCTCAGACATGGTATATTGTGCCTGTCATTGTCATTGTCCCTCTGGTGAAATTCTTTGAATAGGGAGCTCTTGCTTCAGATCTGAAGCTCGCTGGGGTCTGCCAGTTCCCATGTGTTGATGTTAAGGTGGAGATAGTTCCGTGGGTTTTAAGCTGCTCATAGACAGGGATAAGGTCAGTCTGGAAGTCAAGTTGCTAAATTGGGGAGAGCAATTTAAATTCCATGATGAGACTTGAACTCGTATGTCTGGATTGTAACTACTATTGGTCTACAGTTCTCCAAGCATGTCTTTCCATTTATATACAAGAACATAAAGCACAGATTATGACCTCGTATGCATTTGTAATGTCCTTCAGTCTGTACGTTCACAGTGTTAACAGTGCTGCACGTTGGTTATGGCCCCACACTTTACGTGCAGGACAGCATTGCCATATATGGCATCTCCTGGGAGAAAACAAACTTCAGCACATACACCTGTAGCCTGGGATGTTCCAGCTGGCAGCATTCCCTAATGGACATCTTGTTCTCCTAAGAAATCAACTAATTTTGCGCAGACCAAAGAGTGCCTTTTAAGAAGTTGATTACAGAGCAGCTAGAAGATTGTCTCAGTGTATGACCCTGGGAATAACCAGAGATCAGGCAGCCCTCTGTTATGCAGCTGAATGGGATGAACTTTAAAAAAAAAGCACCTTGCATCCTTCTCCACAACCACTTAGCAAATCCGCAACCTACAAATTGATGGGTGACTGTCTCCACCTCACTGCTCCATCCTGGGGGAGGAAGGGAGATTCCAGCTTACAGGAAGAATCTGATGGAAGAGGGCTCTGCTCACCACCACCCAAACCAGGTGCTTGTTAGTGAGTTCTTTCTGCCAGATGGTTTGGAAACTCCACTGTTACAATTGGGAAGGTTTTTCAGAGGAAGATTCTGAATTAAGTTATTCACCATTGATCATTCTACAAATCTGGTCGAATTTAATACCACCGCCAGTGCTTTCCAACATTATTAGGCAGAGATGGTAAACAGTAGTAATGCTGTTGGAACAACTTCATGTGGAAATTCTCTGGAGAAATCATTCTGACTTTTGGGTGGTGAATCTGTTACTGTTTCTGCTTCACTCTCTCTGTTTTTCTGAGTAAAATTGACTGTTTGCTGGGTGATACATCCCATCCTATTTCTGTCTCATTGGACAACATAGAACTGTCAATAAATACTTCTGTAAAAACAATTTTCTTACCATTCTTTCTTATCCATTCGTCTGTACTAAAGTAAGTGCAGGTTTTTACTTTATCTAGTCCCCGATCCACCATGCACATGATAATATCTGCACATATAAATTACAAGAAGAGATCTGTACAGTTATGAAGTAACACAGAGTCATAAACAGATACAATCCTTCGGCCCACCGAATCGCCACCAACCCACAAGCTCCATCTACACTAATCAATGTCCACATGACAAACCAGCTGGTCATTGACTCCAGGAATGGGGCAGTGCAGACACTCCTGTTTACATCAATGGTGCTGAGGTGGAATGGTTGAGAGGTTTAAATTCCAAGGAGTAAGCATCACAAATAGCCTGCCCTGTTCCATTATCTAGACACCACAGCCAAAAAGGTCCAGCAGCACCTCTACATCTTCAGAAAGGTAAAAAAAAAAATCAGTTTGTCCCTATTGACCCTCACCAACTTTTATAGATGCACCAGCCTATCTGGCGACTCCTCTGTCCAGGATGACAAGACAATACAGACAGTTGTGGAAATAGCTCAGTACGTCAGAGATCAGACTTTTATTCATAGACACTATCTACATTTCTCACTGTCTCAATAAACCAGCCAAACTAACAAAAGATCCCACGCACCCCAGATAATCTCTGTTCTTGCCCCATCCCCATCCATTGAGCAGAAGCTACAAAAGTCTGAAAGCATGTACAACCAGGGTTAAATCTTCTGTCTCACTGTCTGACGGAGATCTTTCAGATGTCATTAGAAACGGGGATTGTGCCGGAGGATTGGCGTATTGCTCATGTGGTTCCATTGTTTAAAAAGGGTTCTAGAAGTAAGCCTGGCAATTATAGACCTGTCAGTTTGACATCAGTGGTGGGTAAATTAATGGAAAGTATTCTTAGAGATAGTATTTATAATTATCTGGATAGACAGGATCTGATTAGGAGTAGCCAGCATGGATTTGTGCGTGGAAGGTCATGTTTGACAAACCTTATTGAATTTTTTGAAGTAGTTACGAGGAATGTTGACAAGGGTAAGGCAGTGGATGTAGTCTATATGGACTTCAGCAAGGCCTTTGACAAAGTTCCACATGGAAGGTTAGTTAAGAAGGTTCAGTCGTTAGGTATTAATGCTGGAGTAATAAAATGGATTCAACGGTGGCTAGATGGGAGGTGCCAGAGAGTAGTGGTGGATAATTGTTTATCGGGATGGAGGTCGGTGACTAGCGGGGTGCCTCAGGGATCTGTTTAGGGCCCAATGTTGTTTGTAATATACATAAATGATCTGGATGATGGGGTGGTAAATTGGATAAGTAAGTATGCCGATGATACTAAGGTAGGAGGTGTTGTGGATAATGAGGTTGTTTTTCAAAGCTTGCAGGGAGATTTATGCCGTTTAGAAGAATGGGCTGAATGTTGGCAGATGGAGTTTAATGCTGAGAAGTGTGAGATTCTACATTTTGGCAGGAATAATCCAAATAGAACATACAGGGTAAATGGTAGGGCATTGAGGAATGCAGTGGAACAGAGAGATCTAGGAATAACAGTGCATAGTTCCCTGAAGGTGGAGTCTCATGTAGATAGGGTGGTGAAGAAGGCTTTTGGAATGCTGGCCTTTATAAATCAGAGCATTGAGTACAGAAGTTGGGATGTAATGTTAAAATTGTACAAGGCATTGGTAAGGCCAAATTTGGAATATTGTGTACAGTTCTGGTCACCGAATTATAGGAAAGATATCAATAAATTAGAGAGAGTGCAGAGACGATTTACCTGGGTTTCAGCACTTAAGTTACAGAGAAAGGTTGAACAAGTTAGGTCTCTATTCATTGGAGCGTAGAAGGTTGAGGGGGGATTTGATCGAGGTATTTAAAATGTTGAGAGGGATAGATAGAGTTGACGTGAATAGGCTGTTTCCATTGAGAGTAGGGGAGGTTCAAACAAGAGGACATGATTTGAGAGTTAGGGGGCAAAAGTTTAAGGGAAACACGAGGGGGTATTTCTTTAATCAGAGAGTGATAGCTGTGTGGAATGAGCTTCCTGTAGAAGTAGTAGAGGCTAGTTCAGTTGTGTCATTTAAGGTAAAATTGGATAGGTATATGGACAGGAAAGGAGTGGAGGGTTATGGGCTGAGTGCGGGTAGGTGGGACAAGGTAAGATTAAGAGTTCGGCACGGACTAGGAGGGCCGAGATGGCCTGTTTCCATGCTGTGATTGTTATATGGTTATATGGTTATAAGATTATTGAGCACTTCAATAGAATGACTTTTGACCTGATAATCTACCTTGCTTTGGTTTTATGCTTTATTGTCTGCTCGCACTGCATCTTCTCTATAAATATAATAATATTTTACTCTGCATTCTCTCATTGTTTTTTCTTTGTTTTTACTTGATGTTTTGATATATTGAAGTAATTTATATGGATGATATGCAAAACAAAGGTTTTTACTGTCTTGTTACACGTAACAATAATAAGCCAATTATCAATTACCATTCCTGTTTTATTCTGCCCACATTCACATCATTCTACTGATACGAATTGGCAACCATCCCCTTCAATTAGTGTCTGGAGGGAGACCCACGTGGTCATAGAGAGAACATACATATTCCACACATTGACAATGCCGGAGGTCAGCATCGAACCTGGGTCTCAGGAGCTGTGAGAGGCTGCTGTTCTGCCCTGACATGGGACCAACATAGCAGAAGGTCAGCAGATGGAATGGTAATGCAGACCTTTCTGCAAAGTGGCATAAACTAAATGCAAAATATGCTGGAAAATAAGTGATAGAAATACTGAGCAGGTCACAGAGTGACCTACTACACTGATGGATGGATGTGATGAAATGATATATAAAACAAAGTTTTTCGCTGTACCTCAGTATATGTGACAATAACGTTAAACCAAAACCATAGACACCTGAGTCTTTTATGATATACATGCTCGATAAGCCAATTCACTAACTTTTTACATTTAATTCCCGCTGCTCCAGGGCTGACTCTGAGCTGTATGGCACTGAATGACAAATGCACCTCCAATTTGACCCGTGTGATTACTCAGCAGGAGCCTTGCTGTCAATACTCACCATGAACAGATTCGTCATGCGAGGCAAGATCGACTGCAAGAGAGATTCACAAGCATGAGGCCATTTATCCAAATAGATATCGCTGCCCACCTCATTACAGTTATCGTCTACTTTCAGAGTTGAGTCGCCCAAGAACCCAGTTTCACTTGGCTGCTCCCGGTCTTTGTCAACACCCAGACATAGGGTGCTGAGATGTCCCCTTTAGTGGGAGAATCTCAGAAAAGGGGACACTGATGCAAGATTAAGGAGCAATCAGCTCAAACAAATGAACATCCCAACTTCTTGCAGTGCATGTCTAGTGAATCTCTGGATTGTCTGCCCCGGAGAGTTGTGGAGGCTGGGTCACCGGGGGATTGAGGCCTGCGGCAGGTCACCCACCATCCTATTGAGGGGCAAGCGGACCACTCTTGCTTCCATCTCCTCATAGTCTTCTGTTGTCAGGTGCAGGAAAAAACTCATGCAGCATTAAAATGGGCCAGTGTGGAGCTGAAAGCAATGGGCAGGGGCTGAAGCCTTGTGTCAGCAATGATCCAGTAATTTTGAACCAGCGATCTGAGCAGTGAATTTGCAAATTTTTAAGATCCGTTCATACAATAAAATCTTAAGTCAGGTATTTTGTCAAATGCACATGTACATAGGGGTAATAAAAAACTTCATTGCAACAGTATCAGATCCATAACATCAAATGAGCAGCACTCATTAGAAAATCATAAATTGAACATACACCCAGGGGTCACCCTATTAGGGAGCTCCTGTACCTAATAAAGTGGCCAGTGAATGCATGTCCATGGTATTCTGCTTCTTCAGCCCATCCACTCCAAGGTTCAATGTTGTGCATTCAGAGATGCTTTCCTGCACACCACTGCTGTAACACCTCATCATGTGAGCTACTGCTATCTTGAGCCAGTCTGACCTCTCTCATTACGAAGCATTTTCACCCACAGAACTGCTGCTCACTGGATGATGGTTTTTTTTTTGCTTTTTACACCTTTCTCTGTAATCTCCAGTGACTCTTGTGCATGCAAATCCCAGGAGATCAGCAGTTTCTGAACTATTCAAACCAACCTGTCTGGGCCCAACAATCATCCTATGACCAAAGTCACTTAGATCACATTTGTTCCCCATTCTGGTGTTTGGTCTGAGCCTCTGGACCATGCCTGCATGCTTTTATGCATTGAGTTGCTGCCACATGATTGACTGATTAGATAATTGCATTAAAGGACAAGTTTATCTAATAAAATGGCCACTGAGTGTAAATAATACAGAATTTTTTAACCAGAAAGAACACAAATAGAACCAAAAAAAAAGTCAGACTTAATTATAGTGCAAAGTGATGAAAGAAGTCATCAGGTTGCTATTCTGATGTAGTGATTAGGGTTGTGCTGGCTGGTTCAAGAACAGATTGTCAGATGGGAAGCAACTGTTGTTGAACACAGTGAAGTGGGACCTCAGGCTTCTGTACCTCCTGCCGAATTGTATCTGTGAGAGGATGGCATGTCCCAGATAGCGGTGATCTTTGATGATATATATATCCTTCTTGAAATGGTGCCTTCTGTAGATACTACCATGGGGAGGAATGGACCTGCGATGTACTGGGCAAAGTCACAGCTCTCTGCAGCAAAAGGACTTAGTTCTCGGCAGTACGTGTAGCAGGAAACCAGGGCTCGCCACACACAATCCACACAGTTTTGGAGTAGGTGAAATTTCATTAACCCGAGGCAGACTGGCCTACTGAGTCTCTTCATCATTTTCCTTCTTTATGTGAAGGCAGGAATATTGTCATCAGTCAGACTACATCTACCTTCCAATAGTAATCACACTGCACAGTTGCAGTTTTGGGTGCATTATAATTAGAGTACCATGTTTCATCCCCCATAGGAATGCTGCCACTGTTCACTTTCACTTTGAGGTTTACCTACCTGAATTAGCCAACATTCTGGAAAATGCACGTTTTACGCACGGCTTCCCTAGCCACATTGTTTGACGAATTTGACACCCTAGAGGGAGGAATGACTCATATGAAAAGGGTATGCACTTTTTCACAGGATGCTTTTATCAATTGTTGGGATATTTACAAAGTTAACAGTTAAAGACATATTGTCATCCTGAGGAAAACCACCGTATTGTCAGTTAGAAGCCTCCATATTGTTACTAGGGTCCAAATTGTTTTAAAATCAGAGTAAAAGGACTCTAGTTGAGTGTTCTTACCAAAAACATACTTAAAAGAATAAAACCCAATGGGTGAGTAATCAGTTCATATTAATATTGTATTGTGCTCCCTGCTACATGGAAAGATGGAACTTGTTATATAAAGTGTAGAGCAATACTGCACAGGAACCCACAATGTTGTGCTGAATTATTTAAGCTAATGACACCTAATCCCTTTTTTTCTGTGTGTTTGATATCCCCTTTGCCTTCATTATTTATGGCACTGAGTTCAAGAGTCAAGTCATGTCACAGCTTTATAAAACTCTGACTGGGCCACACTTGGAATATTGTGGTCAGTTCTGGTCATTTCTTTCTAGGAAGGAGATGGGGGCTTTTGAGAGGGTGGGGAAGAGGATCACAAAATGCTGCCTGAGTTTGGAAGTAAGGAGGGGGTTGGACAAACTCCGGTTGTTTTCAAGCGATTGTTGGAGGGGAGATTGAATAGGACATAGATAGGGTAGACTGTCAGAATCCTTTTGGTAGGGTGGTAATATCAAATACTTAGGCACATGCATTTAAGGGGAGAGGAGAAGCTGATTTTCTTTTACACAGAGAGTGGAGTGTACCTGAAATTGGCAGCCAGAGGAAGCGGGAAACCTGGGTGGGCAGTGATTGCAGGGATATGTGCAAACCAAAGAAATATACCCTAATCTAGCATTATGTTCGGAGCAGGCGTCATGAGCCTTTTCTGTGCTGTACTGGTCTATGTTCTTTGTACTATGATCTATGGTGTATAATCTCACTTACAGGCTTAAAATGTTTTCTAGGAAGTTCTTTAAAAATTTTGCAGCCACAAAGTGATCCTATTTAACTTGGGGGAAATGAAAATCACTATTACTCTTCATGCTCTCAATGACTCGGTCATATATCTGCCCCACCATCTCCCACTGACTGCTCATAGATAAACAGCACACTATCAGCAAAATGATTACCCCCTGTGTCTCCACCAATATCTTCATCAGAAGTAAATTCCCAGATATTCTTTCAGTTTCCTGTGGTAATTGACTCTATAATCTTTGCCACTTCTCCTCTTTTACGTTTCCTGGTTATGTCTGAAGATTCTATGCCCTGGAATGTGGAATCCCCAGTCCTGTCCTTCTTTCAACCCTTGTCTCTTTAAAAGCAATGATATCAAATTTCCAAGGTTTAAATTCCCCTGCCAAACTTATCAGTCATGCTGCATTAAGACTGATGCAACCTCACCTTGCATTCCTCAGAAATACCTCACTGAGTTAGTGTTATACTTAATTTCCTGGTTAGATTCCTGGGTACATTCACAGAGTAGCAGATGATTAAGTTGCAACATAGTTCAAATCGTTTCAAAATACAAAACTTAAGCACTCAAGTAACATATAGACAGCATGACACTATGAAATCCATAGACAATAAACTTGGTTCTTACTAGCTGTGAATTTGATATCACCAAGACCATCAAACAAGGTGCTCGAGAAACTCAAAGGTTTAGGCGGCACCTGCCGAGGGAAATAGATCCACTATGTTTCAGGTTGCACAGTCCAAATGAAGGGGCACAACCCAAAACATTGATTGTCCATTTCTCTTCACAGAATGCTGCCTGACCCATGGAGTTCCTCCAGTCTCTTGCTCATTGCTCCCGATTCCAACATCTCGCAGACTCTTGTGTCTTTATGACGACCTCTTCTTTTTTGCTGTGCCACTTTAATACCGATTTTCAATTTACAAACAGCTTTTCTTTATATTCTCGATAGGTACAGGTTTATATAAACCTTATGCACAGTAGCCCTTGCAGAAAGGATACTGTTGAACTTGGTAGGGACCATTTACCAATACACTTTAGGGGAGGTCATTGGCCCTCCTTCTACAGACACCTCTTTGAACATGACAAACCAATGTGGTCAATCTTTACCTAACAAGCACCACCCCCCACCACCACCATAGTTCTGGTGAGTACAACATTGTGGGCTGAAGGACCTGTACATTGGTTGTACTGATCTATGTTCTATGTTTACGTAATGGAGAGAGAGAAACACCAGTTTGCCAGAGTAACTCCCATCCCATGAGGGAAAAAATTAACAACGTCTTTGTATCACAAACATGAGAAAGTCTGCAGATGCTGTAAATCCAAATCAACACACACAAGATGCTGGAGGAACTCAGCAGGTCAGGCAGCATCTATGGAGAGGAATAAAGAGTCAATGTTTCAGGCTGAGACCCTTCATCAGGACTTGGGTCTCAGCCAGAACTTTGACCCTTTATTCCTTTCTATAGATGCTACCTGATCTGCTGAGAACCTCCACCACTTTGTCTGTGTTAATCTGGATTTCCAGCACCTGCCAAACCTCTTGTGTTCTAGGTATCATCCAGCCCTCAGTCTGCTTATCTGACCGGAGGTGAGAGTGGACATTTTGAGAAGAGTACCAATGGGTCTCCAGACAAATTTTTAGTGGGGAAGGTGCCAGCCTGGGGTCCCATTGCTGGACCATCACCCATCTGTCATCTTTTAAGCCAGAGTGCCACAGGATCAGAACCTGGGCAAGTCCAGCTCCTGCTGCCTCTGCTAGTTTTCAGGAGCTCTCAGTCCCAGCCTTGTAATAGACCCTTTATCTTTCCACAGGAGATAGCGAATGTGTTGCGCTCTTTTCCTAGTATATTTTTCGATTTTTAGCTCTGGGAGCCATGCTCAGTGCTTCCTGCAACAATCACAGGCACAAAACACACTTACCTAGATCATTGTCCTCACAGTTGATTTGTGCTTGAAAGCTGGCTATTAGGAAGCAATCTGTTAATATCAATAGATAGTTATTACAGGGGATATTGCAGTGTCTAACAACCAAGACTTTTACTTTTGATTTATGAATACATTTCTCAACTTTTTCAATGCAAAATTCTCTCACGTCCACCCAATGATAACCACTCATTAAATATTTGAGGAATACTGGGTTATCCCTTACCCTTGAAGACAAGGCAGCTCCATAGACTATATATTTTACTCCATAAAGTTTCTGACAAAGTTATTATTTAAACCCTGTAGACCCCCCAGTAGTCTGTGCAGGTTTCCACTGAGTGCCCTGGTTTCTTCTCACACTCCAAAGATATCCGACAGCCAGCTGCGCTGACTTGGCAGTCAAGTAAGTGGCTTGAACCACTGTTCCTACCCCTGGGAGGGGGGAGTGAAAAAGCATGGCAAAATGCAACATTGCCACCTGAAAGAAGATGCCCACAGCCCCTTGGTGGCTGACAAACCCACCCCGATCTATCCCGCTAGTCTCCTAGACATTCGCTTGTATGCATGGGCTGTATGTAAGGTTGGTGTTCTTAACTTGAGGAGGACCTGTAAAGGGTTAACTGATGAAGTCAGAGAGAATCCAAATTACCTTTTTCTTCCATTATAAAGTTAACTCTGTTCAAGAAATCCCAGGAGTCCACTGCAAAGTGAAGTGAAAACATTAGAGTTTCTGAGAAGCCCTGGAATAAAAAAAATTGTAATGAATTCAAATAAAAGCAAGTTAACTCACTGGCTGGAATCACAAGGAAAATGATGAATATGCCCTTCATGTCGAGAAGGATGGATGAACACCACGTCCTGTATTAGTAGATCTCTTCACTTCTTGTGACTGTTTCCCTTCAGCTGCTGCTGTTATACTTCCCGTTTTTGTGATCTACCCTTTTTATACTGTTACCACACCTTGAAATCAATCACAGGCCTATTACTGGAAATGAAACTATTGTCACCCAGTTTTTTGTTTGTTCCTTCAATATCTCCTTCTTTCATCTTTCACTTTGCTTTCTTTCATATTCTGAAGCCTTTAACATTGTTTCCTAGAATCAATGACACCTGAAGTCCCTTTTGTTCAATGTCCATTTAGGAATCGGATGGCAGAAGGGAAGAAACTGTTCCTGAATCGCTGAGTATGTCCCTTCAGGCTTTATACCTCCTTCCTGATGGTAACAATGAAAAGAGGGCATGTCCTGGGTGATGGGGGTCTTTAATAATGGACATCACCTTTCTGAAGCACCACTCCTTAAAGATGTCTTGGATACTATGGAGCAGAGTAGTTTTACAACTTTTGGACCTGTGCAATGGACCTCCCATACCAGATATTGATGCAGCGTGTCAGAATGTTCTCCATGGTACATCTACACAACTTTTTGAGTGTTTTCATTGGCAAACCAAATCTCTTCAAACTCCTAATGAAATACAGCCGCTCTCTTGCCTTCTTTATACACACAGCTGTATCACTATGTGGGGATCACACCAGGTCCTCAGAGATCTTGACGCCCAGGAACTCTCCAATTCCGATCCCTCTATGAGGATTGGTTTGTGTTCCTCCATCTTACCCTTCCTGAAGTCCACAACCATCAAGCGTGCGTCTTCTCCTGCCTGGTGGCAGCAATGAGAAGAGGACAAGGCCTGGACGCTGGGGGTCATTAGTGATGAATATCACCTTCTTGAGACATCTTGTAGGTGGAGAGAGCTGGACTGCTGGTGTCCACCTCTGTCTGCAGCTCCATGTGTTTCTGTGAATTAGAGATCTCATGCCAGGTCGTGATGCAACCAGTCAGAGTCTGAATTTCTTTAAGCTCCTTAGACAGAGGGAACTGTGAAGAGGCGTCAAGAGGTTGCAGGGAAGCTGGCGGAATGGGAAAAGAGGTGGCAGATGAAGTTTAATGCTGAGAAATGTGAAGTGTTATATCTTGGTGGGAGCCAAGATAAACTGGACAACACAAGATGCCACAGTTACACAGTGATGCCTGGTTTGATGCTGACCTCTGTCTGTATGAGTTTACAATGTTCTCCCTGTGACCGGAGTGTTGGATGGCCATGTTGCTCCGTGTCCGCTGAGATGGTATGTGTTCCCAGCTGGGGGAAAACAATGCTTCTGATTGTGTTTACACATGTTTTGTTGGCAATCTTTTTCTTCATTGTCTTGTGTAATTCACATGTAATTTACGTTCTACGTGTTAAAGTCAAAGAAACACACGCAAACTGCTGAAGGAACAGCAGGTCTGGCACGACTCAGCCTGAAACGTTGACTGTTTATTCATTTCCATAGTTGCTGCCTGACCTGCTGAGTTCCTCCAGTATTTGTGTGTGTGCTTTGGATCTCCAGCATCTGCGGAATTTCTTGTGTTCCAGCATCAGGTTTACTCTTCCTTCTGGAATACCAGATGGAAGTCTGGATTGCAATCTCGAGAAATGATGGATCTGGGTCATGAAAGATTGCCGCAAGAAACCAAGTCTCAGAGTCATTGTCTATCTCCCATTCATTTAAACTCACCAGGTTCATTTGTGACATCTATGATGAAAGATCCACACCATCTGGGACCTGCCACCTTTCCACAGCTACAGGAGCCTTAAATCCCACACCACCACGTTACAGCGACTTCCTTTCAACCATTCGGTTCTTCAACCAATCTGCACACTACCTCAACAGAGCAACATTTTGACCACTTTGTATCACAGTGGACTTCTATTGTGTTTGTTCCTGTAGCAGATAATTGCATATAATCATGTACAATTGTTGTATGATTTCTGTGTTTTTTCCTGAATGTCATGTATCAGATGCTATGCATCTATGATGGTGCTGCAAGTTTTTCATTGCACACTTCCAAACACGTACCTGCGCGTGTGACAATAAACTCAATGTTCATTTTGACTTTGACTTTATTAAGCTGCACTGTAACATACACAGGGAATCAAAGTGTGTAGCATCCTATAATCTGGAAGATCAGCCAATCCAGCACCATGAAAGTCCTGAGGGTGCTGGATTATCAGGGACTTACTGTAAGTAAGAAAGGAAGGAGTGAGAGAGGGTTTTGAGGGAAATCCTACAAAAGATAGTGGATTCAGACCAGTACCTCACAGATAAAACCCTCCCAACCACTGAGCACATCTATGTGAAACATTGCCACAGAAAAGCAACATCCATCATCAAAGATCCTCACCACCCAGGCCATGCTCTTTTCTCACTGCTGCCATCAGGTAGAAGTGCCTCAAGACTCACAACGCCAGCTTCAAGAACACTTACTATGCTTCAACCATCAGGCTCATGAACAAAAGGGAATATCTACACTCATTTATGGACTCTTATCTTGGTATTTCATGTTTATTATCTGTTGCTATTTATTTATATATGCATTTGCACAGTCTGGTGTTCATTGATCCTACTTACAGTTACAATTCTATAGATTTGCTAAGTATGCCTGCTGATATAGAATCTCAGGGTTGTATGTGCTGACATGCATGTACTCTGATAACAAATTTTACTTTGAACTTTGAACAAGGAATACAGAACAGTTGTTCTGACACCAAGAGCAGGGAAATCTATCATTACAGAAGTGGTAACAGAAAGAGAACCTGCAAGAAGCACTCAGCAGATCAGGCAGTGTTAGCGGAGAGGAAAACAAGTCTACAATCTGTGTCAAAGTCCCGTTATCACAGCAGGAACACAGAAAAAAAACATGAGCAACACAAAACACTGGAGGAACACGGCAGGTCAGGCTGCATCTAGGAAGTGAAAGAGTCAAGATTTCAGGCTGAGATCCGTCATCAAGACTGGAAAAGAAAGGGACAGAAGCCAGCAGGAGAAGCTGGAGTGAGAGGATGGAGCTTCTGGCTTTTGACCCCTTCCTTTCCAGTCCTGAAGAAAGGTCTCAGTCCAATGATTTATTCCCCTCCACAGGTGCTCTCTGACTTCCTGAGTCCCTCAAGCATCTTGTGTGTGCTGCTCAAGACATCCAACATCTGCAGATCTCTTGTTTTTATGTAAAAACAAACAAGCTTTAGGTTGCAGAAAAGTGGGAGGGGAAGGGAGGGAAGGAGTGTGAGGCCATTTCATAGCATGCAGTTCTGGTCACCCCATTATAGGAAGGCTGTTGAGGCTCTGCAGAAGGTGCAGGAGAGGTTTACCAGGATGCTGCCTGGATTGGAGGCATGAACAAATTTAGGTTGTTTTCTCTGGAGGCTGAGGAGTGATCAGATGGAAGTCTGGAAGATTATAGATAGAGCAAACAGATATTCCAGGGCTGAAATGTCTAGCATCAGAGGTCATGTATTTAAAGTGAGAGGAGGTAATTTTAATGGAAATGTGTGAGGCAAGATTTTTCAAGTCAAGTCTATTGTCATTTCGACCATAGACTGCTGGTACAGTACACAGTAAAAACAAAACAAGGTTTCTCCAGGACCCTGGTGATACATGAAAAAAACTACACTAGACTATGTGAGACAGCACAAGGCTACACTAGACTAGGTAAAACAACATAAAAACTGCACTAGACTACAGACCTGCACAGGACTACATAAAGTGCATACAGGGCAGTACAATAATTAATAAACAAGACAATAGGCGCAGTAAAGGACAAATTACAATATAATAATAAATGATGTAGATGTCAGTCTAGACTCTCAGTATTGAGGAGTCTGATGGCTTGGGGAAAGAAACTGTTGCACTGTCTGGATGTGACAGCCTGAATGCTTCAGTACCTTTTCCCAGATGGCAGGAGGGAGAAGAGTTAGTGTGAGGAGTGCGAGGGGTCTTTCATAATGCTGTTATCTTTGCGGATGCAGCATGTGGTGTAAATGTCCGTGATGGCGGGAAGAGAGACCCCGATGATCTTCTCAGCTGACCCACTATCCGCTGCGATCCAAGATGGTGCAATTTCCGAACCAGGCAGTGATGCAGCTGCTCAGGATGCTCTCAATACAACCCCTGTAGAATGTGATGAGGATGGGGAGGGGGTGGGAGATGGACTTTCCTCAGCCTTTGCAGAAAGTAGAGACGCTGCTGGGCTTTCTTGGCTATGAGCTGGTGTTGAGGGACCAGGTGAGATTCTCTGCCAGGTGAACACCAAGAAATTTGGTGTTCTTAATGATCTCAACGGAGGAGCCGTCAATGTTCAGTGGAGAGTGGTCGCTCTGTGCTCTCCTGAAGTCAACAATCATCTCTTTTGTTTTGTTCACATTCAGAGACAGGTTGTTGGCCCTGCACCAGTCCGTTAGCCGCTGCACCTCCTCTCTGTATGCCAACTCATCGTTCTTGCTGATGAGACCCACCGCTGTTGTGTCATCAGCGAACTTGATGATGCAATTCAAGCTGTGTATTGCTGCACAGTCATGGGTCAGCAGAGTGAACAGCAGTGAATTGAGCACATAGCCCTGGGGTTTAGTTGCTCATTTGATTACAAATTTATTTGAATCAGCATAACATTGTGGGCCAAAGGGCCTGTTCCTGTGCTGTACTGTTCTATGTTCTATGTTCAATTTGGTAGGTCACCAATGACTCCAGCAAATTTCTAGATAGACCGTGGAACAGCATTCTGCTTCAGTATATACTATGGACTGATCCGAGGCCAATGCCTGGGATCAGATAAAAAGCTGCAGAGGGTTGTAAACTCAGCTACCTCCATCATGGGCACTAGCCTCCTCAGCACTGAGGGCATTTTCTAAATGTGATGCCTCAAGCCACCAACTAACACATGCTGTCTTCTCGTTACTATCATCAGGGAAGCGGTTCAGGAGCCTGAAGACACATACTCAACAGTTTTAGAACAGCTCCTTTCCCTCTGCCATCAGATTTCATAAACCTGTGAACACTACCCGACTGAGTGCTTTTGCTCTCTGTCTGTACTAGTTTATATGCTGTATGCACTCTAAATACAGTATACACACTCAATGGCCACTTTATTAGGTACACCTACTCTTTAATACAAATATCTAATCAGCTGCAACTCAAATGGAAATGTTACTCTAGATCCAATGCAGCACAAAACAACACCATAAATATAAAGAATCAAATAGCTTATATACATAGGTTGATTGCATGTCCATAAAGTGACGCTAGGGACAGGAGTATCTGTAGATAAGGCGCCCCAGTTGGTGCAGTATTCCATTGATTCTATTATGGTTATTTTTCTATGGATTTATTGAGTATGCCTGCAAGAAGAATCTCAGGGTTGTATATATATATATATATATGTGTGTGTGTACTTTGATAAAAATTAACTTTGAACTGACAGGAAATGATAAAGTAGTGGTGGTGGGGGGTGTGGAGGTGTGAGTTAGTGGGTGGAGGAATGGATCAGCCTTATTACTTGAGGAAAGTAACTGTTTCTGTGTGGCAATCCTGGCGTGGATGTTACATAGGCTCCTTCCTGATGGGAGTGGGACAAACAGTCCATGAGCAGGGTGGGTGGGATCCTTCATGATGTTACTGGCCTTTTTTGGGCTCTTTTTGGTATATATGTCCTTGATGGTGGATAGGCAGGTGCCCGTGATGTATTGGGCAATTTTGACCACCTGTTGTAGAGGCTTTCTGTCTGCCACAGTGCCGTTTCCATACCATGCAGTCTTGTGGCATGTTAGGATGCTCTCTACTGTGTATCTGTAGAAGGATGTGAGTATAGATGTGCATATAGTGATTTATAAAGTGACTGTTTCCTTGTTGGTCTGCATTCAGTTACAGACATCACCCTCCCTTCTCGCACACTCTTACTGGTATCTCTCCCCACCCCACCTTATTTTCTACAAGTTGCACACATATTTCTCATTTTTCCAGCCCCTGACGTGATATGTCAGAACTTTCTCTGTTTCTGTTTCAATTTTCAACACCTGCAATTTTATTTTCCTCCTGGTCAGGAAGTGAGAAAAAAGGTGACTTGGAAAGTAATGCTAAGATGAGGGAGATGTTTGAGTGGGGTATCACATTTGACTGTAGTGGGAGAGATTGCTGAAATAGTAACGAGCAGAATCGATGAGGGTGGAGCCTTTCGGAAGGACTTTGATAGTGCATCAGCGAACACAATTAAAGTGCTCATTAGTGGGGTAAAGAATGGACTGATTAGGAGTTGGATAAGCAACAGAATTCAGAGAGTAAGCACAGATAGATCAATTTTTGTTTGGGAGGCTGTGACCATAGAATCACAGAGAGGTACAGACAGACAGACAGACATACTTTATTGATTCCGAGCGAAATTGGGTTTCGGGATCAATAAAGTATGTCTGTCTGTCTGTTTGTCTGTCTGTACCTCTCTGTGATTCCATGGCAACAGCCTCCCAATCATAGATAGGTACAGCACAAAAAGACCAATTGATCCTGTGCCAGCCATCAAGCCCCCAATTGTTTTGTGCATCCTATCCCTAGCTCGTTTTATCCTCCCAACATTCCCATCAGCATCTCCCCAGACCAGGGGTCCACAACCTCTTTTATGCCATGGACCCTCACCATTAACCAAGGGGTCCGTGGACCCAAGGTTGGGAACCCCTGCCCTAGATTCTGTTGTTGGAGGTGGCCTAGGCAAAAGCAAATGTAGAGTTGTAAATGTAGACCTGTAGAACTGCACAATGGAGAAACAGTCAGATCTTACGTTACAAACTGGGAAATTGGCTTTGTGTGATGAGACCTGCCCACACTCCACTTCTGTGGTCTCAGTAGCCATTGTTCTGCCTCCAAGACTGTGAAATTGGGAGTGTGGCGAGCATCACCCATACCAGACCAAAGGACGTCTACGTCACCCTCACTCACAGTAGAACTGCAATGGAATCTATGAAAAACCACACATGAGCGACCAATGTGCGAAAGAAGACAAACTGTGCAATACAAAAAAAAAAGCAAATTGCGTTCAGTGATCAGTTCAGAGCTGAGGTGAGGGAAGTTGTCCACACTCATTCAGGAGCCTGGTGCTTGAGGGGTAACAGCTGTTCCTGAACCTGGCGCTGTGGGTTCTGAGGCTCCTGTGCTTCCGTTCCAATGGCAGGCTTGGATGGTGGGAGTCCTTGACGCTGCGTTCTTGTGGCACCTCTCCTTGTAAATGTGCTCAATGGTGGCAGGGGCATTTTAGACAGCCATAAGCAGTTTTCTCATATCCATGTGCCTATCTCAGAGACTTTTAAGTGCCCCTGTTTTAATATAAACCCTGGCAGAGTGTTCCACACACCTACCTACCTCTGGCACCTTCCTTAAACTTTCCTCCATTCACCTTAAACAGATGTCCTCTGGTATTGTCCTCTCGGGAAATTGGTGCTAGCCATCCTCCCTATCTATGCCTCTCATAATTTTACAAACCTCTAACAAGTCACATCTCGTCCTCCTTCACTACAAAGAGAAAAGCCCGAGCAAGCTCAGCCTTCCATAATACGACATGTTCTCCAAACCGGACAGCTTCCAGGTAAATCAGGATCAGAATCAGGTTTAATATCACCGGCATATGTCGTGAAATTTGTTAACTTTGCAGCAGCAGTACAATGCAGTACACAATAATAGAAGGAAAAACATACCGCCCTCTCCCTGATGCCTCCGTATCCACCGTGTTGAGCTGATGTGTCTCAGCTCCAGAGATCCAGGTTCAGTCCTGACCTCTGCCCTGTCTGTGTGTGGAGTTTGCACGTTCTCCCTGTGACTGACCGCTAGAGTTTTGAAATGGACCTGGATCCTGTGTGATTCTTCATTCACTTCTGCTGCCTGGATCGGAGGCTAAAGAAACTTCCCCTTTGACTCTCGTCAACTTTATGGTGCACCATAGAATGCATCCAATCCAGATCCATCACGGCTTGCTATGGTAACGGCACAATAATCAGCAGAACAGCACAAGCAACAACAACAGCAAAGCAAGCCTTTCCTCCCTCCCTCTCTCCCACCCTCCCACACATACAAATACAGCAAACAGGCCCTTCAGCCCAACTTGCTCATGCTGATCATAGCGCCCCCACTAGTTAGTCCCCTTTATCCACTTTTAGCCCTTATGCCCCGTCCGTGGACTTACCCAAGTGTCCTTTAGATGTTGTCAGTCTCTGCATGAAGTTTCCCCTCAGAGTCCTTTTAAATGATTCAGCGCTCACTTTAACCAATGCCCCTTCCCTGTGAAAGAGACTATATGTACTCACCCTATCTATGCCCCTCACAAATGTATGCACCTCTATAAAGTCACCACTTAGTTTCCAAAGAATAAAATCCCAGCCTGCCCAACTCCCCCTGTAACTCATTCCCTCGAGGTCTGGCAGAATCCCAATAAATCTTCTCCACACTCTTTCCAGTGAAATAATGCCTTCCCAATAAGTGAGTGACCAAAACTAGACACAAACCTGAGTTATAGCGAAAGGTTATATGGGTGAAGTCTCTAATGCCTGAAGCACGGGTGAATGGGGGGGGGGGGGGGGATCTTTTAGAGGAGTACAAAATAATGAGGGTGAATGCCTGCAGGATTTTTCCCTTCAGGTTGGGTGAGACTATAACTAGAGGTCATAGGTTTAAGGTGAAAGCTCAAATGTTTAAGGGAACTATGAGGGTGAACTTCTTCACTCAGAGTGAAGAATTTCCCCCACAGGTGCAAGTTTTAGACAAACTTCCAGTGGGTTCAATTGTAATGTTTAAGAGAACTACATCGGTGTGAGGGGTCTGGAGGGCCTTGCTCTGGGTACAGGTCGATGGGACTAGGCAAAAGATCACGGGTGTGAGGGGTCTGGAGGGCCTTGCTCTGGGTACAGGTCGATGGGACTAGGCCAGGGGTGGGCAAACTTTTTGACTTGTGGGCCAAAAAGGGTTCTAAAATTTGACAGGGGGGCCGGACCAGGAGCAGATGGACGGAGTGTTTTGGTAATACACCTCATAAGAGAAAATAAAATATCATGGGATATGTAGAAAACATGTGCTTTAATTTCAATTGAAAATGAACAAATGCATTACAACAAAATATCTGTCTTTGAAGTCCCATGGTATTTAGCTATTTATTGAAATGACTTTTAAAACACTGAAAATTAAATGAATAAAATACAGTTTTGTTTAATAGTAACAGTTATTATTTTAAAGCACTGAAAATTCTGTTATCCTTCAAGATATTATCATCATCACTCTCCTCCTGACTGTCTTTATTTCAAAAACGGTAGGAGATGCAGGTCTACTTGTCCTGCTCCTTCTTATTCAATTGTCCCCTGTGCCTAAACTCAACGACCAGCACAAGGACAGAACAGTGACAGCGCGCCAGTATGCGGAGCGCGTTATTTGATCTGGAGTGCATTTTTTATTTTGAGAACGTACGTGCACCTGCGCACTACTCATGTCCATCACTTAACAGAAATGACATGTAACATGTAAGGCTTATTGAAAAAAATATTTTCAAATGCATTTTTTACATAACACAACGAAGAAACTTATTTTTAATTTCAGTGGGAACAGTGTTGTTGGTCTCCCTTTTTAGCCAGCGCATCAAAGTCTGGATTTAGTTTTGTTGTGGCGATTCTCAGGATGGATCTGAGGTGTTGGTCAGTTAACTTGGATCTGTGGCTGGCTTTGTTGATGTTCATGACGCTGAACGCCTGTTCACACAAATAGGTCGAGCCGAACAACGCCAGCATCTTCTGTGCCGTCCTCCGGAGGTTTGGAAACACCTCTTTACCAAGTGAAGCATAAAAGTCATTCAGTTTAAGAGAGTTGAACTTCTCTTTTAAGACGGGGTCAGACTGAAGGTCGATCAGTTCCAGCTGTAGCTCCTCTGGTGCTGTTTCAGGATCTTGTGATAGGGGACAGGCCACCAACTGAAGTGACTTGTCAATTTTTTCAAAATCAGAAAAGCAACGGCAGAATTCTCTGTGCAGCGCATCCAGTGACTCGCTGTATTTTTTCACATTTGCGCCGGCGTCTTCCAGCGTGGCTAGTGTGGGAAAATGAGTGAATAACTTATTCAAAATTTGCCTGGAGAAAAAAGCCAGCTTGGATTTAAAGGCTTTCACGTTTGTGTACATGTCATGCACAAACTGATCCTTCCCCTGTAGCTTCACGTTCAGTTCATTCATGTGTGAAAATATATCCACAGCAAACGCAACGTCACAAAGCCAGCTCTTGTTGCTCAGCTCAGGAAATTCGCCGGCCTTCCTCAGTAACTCCAAAAATGCACCAATCTCCTCTTTGAGCTCCCATACTCGTTGAAACACTTTGCCCAAACTTAACAGGGAGTGATAAAGTAGGTCCTGGTGATCCGCATCAGTTTCCTCCAGGAACGTGATGAACTGACGGTGCTGAAGTCCCCTTGCACGTATAAAGTTGACAAGTTTTACGACAGGATTCACAACATGATTCAGCTGTAATACCGATTTACATAGAGATTCCTGGTGGATGATGCAGTGAAGGAAAATAACATCCTGGTCAGGATTTTCATCTTTCACTTTATTCTGTATTCTCCTCAGCAGGCCGACATTTTTCCCTGTCAAATTAGGAGATCCATCTGTGGTGACGTTGATAAGTTTACTCCAAGGGAGCTTCATATTTTCGATGACAGCAGACACCCGGTCATACAAGTCCTCTCCCCGTGTTTTTCCTTTCAGAGACTCCATTGTCAAAAACTCCTCCGTTATTTCAAAAGTATTGTTAATTCCTCGGATAAAAATGAGGAGCTGAGCAGTGTCTTTTACATTGTTGCTTTCATCCAGTGCTAATGAATATAATGTGAACGACTCTGCCTTTTTATTTAAGTCGCTGGTTATATCTTCATCTATCAGTTCCACACGGCGAGTCACTGTCCTGCGTGATAAACTGATTTTTTCAAATTTGTCTTTGCTCTCCGGACACAATACACCTGCTATCTCCACCATACATTCTTTTAAAAACTCGCCTTCAGACAGAGGCTTGCTGGCCTTTGCTAATTTGAATGACAGCATAAAACTCGCCTTGGTACTTGACTCATGAATGGCAGTTTGACGGTGAAAAAAATTTTGTTGAGCCTGTAAATTAGCTGCCAACCTCTGAGCATTAGCTTCCCGTTCTTTCGTTGACTGGTTGCTAGCATAGTTGGCATGTTTTGTGGCAAAGTGACGGCTGATATTATATTCTTTAAAAACCGCCACAGTCTCTTGGCATATCAGGCACACAGCAGTTGATCGGTGTTCGGTAAAAAGATATTTAGTTGTCCACTCCTTATTAAACACCCGACATTCTCTATCCACTTTTCTTTTCTTAGCTCCACTCATCTTTACAGAAGGGGTGAGAGGTCAAAGAGTAAAGCGCAAATGTGGAATAATACGCTGCACCTCAACAAAGGTCAATGTATATAGAGTGCGTCATCTATTGGGAAAACGCCAGAATTGCGGGGAAAAAACGTTAACAAGGTTTATTAATATAATTTCATCAAGTTCTGCGGGCCGGATTAAAAAGCTTAACGGGCCGCATATGGCCCCCGGGCCGTAGTTTGCCCATGCCTGGACTAGGCAGAAGATCATGGGTGTGAGGGGTCTGGAGGGCCTTGCTCTGGGTACAGGTCGATGGGACTAGGCAGAAGATCAGGGGTGTGAGGGGTCTGGAGGGCCTTGCTCTGGGTACAGGTCGATGGGACTAGGCAGAAGATCACGGGTGTGAGGGGTCTGGAGGGCCTTGCTCTGGGTACAGGTCGATAGGACTAGGCAGAAGATCAGGGGTGTGAGGGGTCTGGAGGGCCTTGCTCTGGGTAAGGTCGATGGGACTAGGCAGAAGATCAGGGGTGTGAGGGGTCTGGAGGGCCTTGCTCTGGGTACAGGTAGATGGGACTAGGCAGAAGATCACGGGTGTGAGGGGTCTGGAGGGCCTTGCTCTGGGTACAGGTCGATGGGACTAGGCAGAAGATCATGGGTGTGAGGTGTCTGGAGGGCCTTGCTCTGGGTACAGGTCGATGGGACTAGGCAGAAGATCACGGGTGTGAAGGGTCTGGAGGGCCTTGCTCTGGGTACAGGTCGATGGGACTAGGCAGAAGATCACGGGTGTGAGGGGTCTGGAGGGCCTTGCTCTGGGTACAGGTCGATGGGACTAGGCAGAAGATCATGGGTGTGAGGGGTCTGGAAGGCCTTGCTCTGGGTACAGGTTGATGGGACTAGGCAGAAGATCACGGGTGTGAGGTGTCTGGAAGGCCTTGCTCTGGGTACAGGTCGATGGGACTAGGCAGAAGATCACAGGTGTGAGGGGTCTGGAGGGCCTTGCTCTGGGTACAGGTCGATGGGACTAGGCAGAAGATCATGGGTGTGGGGGGTCCGGAAGGCCTTGCTCTGGGTACAGGTCGATGGGACTAGGCAGAAGATCATGGGTGTGTGGGGTCTGGAGGGCCTTGCTCTGGGTACAGGTCGATGGGACTAGGCAGAAGACTACCTTGACATAGACTAGATGTTTCTGTGCTGTAGTACCCTGACTCAAAGACAACACTCCAGGTGGGGTACAACAGTCATGACAGCTGAGAGACTTATTCCAGCCTCTCTTCCTATGTTTGATATCAATTTTACACCATGACAGGGGTGTAAAAATCTCCCCAGCGTAATCCCAAAATTTCCATTTGGAAGACTTTTGATCGCCTTCTGCCAAGAGTGGGTCGACGCTGTGATGATAAATAAAACAGGAAACGGGAGCATCTCCTGGAGTTAACGTGCCTACTACGCAGAAACTGGCACTTCAGCCCTACTCATTCATACTGACGGATGCCCGCCCATACTAATCCCACTTGCCCATTTTAAACCAATATTCCTCTTGAACTTTTCCAAGTATCCATCCAATTATCTCTCATTGTATCTGCCTCCAGCACTTCTTCTGGCTGTTTGTTCCATTGCTTCTCAGACCTCCTTTAAATTTTAAATTTTTTCCTTCTCGCCTTAAACATTCTCTCCCTACCCCTACGAAAAAGATGCTGTTTGCCTGTCCTATCTACGCCCCCTGACAGTTTAATAAATTTGCCTCCTAACTTCCAATGAGAATAAAGCCGACCTCTCTAATCGCTTCAGCCAGCAGTTGGTGTAGTGGCATCCACAATGGTCTTTGAAGCAAGTGGTCCCCGGTTTGAATCTGGCCGCTCTCTTGCATGCTTTCCATCCGGACTGTATTGAGTGTCGAGCTAGCAATGAAACAAAAAGTCACAAATGATAAAGGAACGGCAAATTTGCTGCCTGATGCACCACAGGGCACAGAGCGGAATAACAACAACTCTAATCTCCTTGTAGACATTTCCTACAAGCAAATGTCTCCTTTCTGGACAACGTCTTGGTAAATCCCTTCTGCACCAGAACTGTTGGACAGCCCAAGCCATACTTTGTAGAGTTGTAACATCCCAACTCTTGATTGCAGTATGAAGGCAAGCGCGAGAGTCCCTTCACAAACAGGAGAAAATCTGCAGATGCTGGAACTCCGAGCAACATGCACAAAACACTGGAGGAACTCAGTAGGCCAGGCAGCTTCTATGGAGATCTTGGGCCGAAACCCTTCAGCGGGACTGCTCTCCAATAGAGTCCTGCTGAAGGGTCTCGGCCTGAAACATCAACTGTAGTTTGTTCCATAGATGCTGCCGGACCTGCTGAGTTCCTCCAGCATTTTGCGTGTGCTGACCGAGTCCCTTCTTTCACCACCCTATCCACCACTGGCACCATTTTCAGAGAGGGATGGGCCTGCACCCCGACACCAACACTCCATGGGTCCTTGTCCTGATGAAGAGTCTCATTCTGAAATGACAGCTGTTTATTCCTCTCCATAGATGCTGCTTGACCTGCTGAACTCCACCAGGAGGAGATATAGAGGTGTAGCGGTCAGTGCACTGCTACCGTAGCACCAGCGACACGGGTTCTGTTCCGCCGTTGTCTGTAGGACTTTGTACGTTCTCTCTGTGACCACGTGGGTTTCCTCGGGGTGCTCCGGTTTCCTCCCACATCCCAAAGAAATGTCGGCTTGTAGGCAAATTGGTCGCATGGTTTTAACTGGGCAGCCCCGGCCCCTTGGGCCAGAAAAGTCTGTTGTCTCTAATTAAAATAAATATGCCCTGCTAGTACCAGAATTCATTACCTCACATTAAAGGGCTTCTCTCCCCACAGACACTACCTGACCTGCTGAGTGTTTCCAGTATTTTCTGTTTCAATTCAGATTTACAGCAAAAGCAGTTTAAATTTTGCTTTTTTTTCAGTGCTGTGACCATGCTGTTCCCTTACTCATCAAGCGAGTTCGTCTGGATGCCCAAAATTCTTGAATCACCAGTTATATTTAGATTTCAGATTTATTAGATCAAAGTGGTTTATTGTCACTTACACAAAGGTAGAATGAAACTCTTTGCTCAAGTGGGGCTCAGAGCAAACAGGGTACACAGTAAAAAATATGGTGAATACAATGATAGGTACAGCAACGGAACGGTGCAGAGGGACTAATGCAAGGTCGTGTGAAAAGAAATTATAAAGCGACGGTAAAGGAAGGGGTAGAGATCATGGCAGCACCACCGGGAGGGGGATGTGGAAGAGGGGATTGGTTCAGGGTTCTGACAGCAGTGGAGGCAACGCTGCTCTGAAGTCTCAAGATTTGGCCTTTTCGATCTCCTGCATCTTCTCCCTGTGCAAAAGCCAGAGGAGGTTGAATAGTGGTGTTTTGGCATTGGTCAGCTTCAGATGAGAATCCATCTATTCTCTTTTTGTAATTTATTTTTTTATTGAAGTTCATCATCAAACAAGCATTTCCATGAGATGTATTTCAGACATTGTAGATAGATAGATAGATAGATAGATAGATACTTTATTCATCCCCATGGGGAAATTCAACTTTTTTCCAATGTCCCATACACTTGTTGTAGCAAAACTAATTACATACAATACTTAACTCAGTAAAAAATATGATATGCATCTAAATCACTATCTCAAAAAGCATTAATAATAGCTTTTAAAAAGTTCTTAAGTCCTGGCGGTAGAATTGTAAAGCCTAATGGCATTGGGGAGTATTGACCTCTTCATCCTGTCTGAGGAGCATTGCATCGATAGTAACCTGTCGCTGAAACTGCTTCTCTGTCTCTGGATGGTGCTATGTAGAGGATGTTCAGAGTTATCCATAATTGACCGTAGCCTACTCAGCGCCCTTCGCTCAGCTACCGATGTTAAACTCTCCAGTACTTTGCCCACGACAGAGCCCGCCTTCCTTACCAGCTTATTAAGACGTGAGGCTTCTTAATGCTTCCTCCCCAACACGCCACCACAAAGAAGAGGGCGCTCTCCACAACTGACCTATAGAACATCTTCAGCATCTCACTACAGACATTGAATGATGCCAACCTTCTTAGGAGGTACAGTCGCCTCTGTGCCTTCCTGCACAAGGCATCTGTGTTGGCAGTCCAGTCTAGCTTCTCGTCTAACTGTACTCCTAGATACTTGTAGGTCTTAACCTGCTCCACACATTCTCCATTAATGATCACTGGCTCCATATGAGGCCTAGATATATCATATACACATATATCATATAATCATATATATCACAAATCTCCACAAAGTATTTATCTGAGGTATACACTTATAGAAAAGAGTGGGAAGAAAAAACAAGCAAAAGGAAAGAACCATGTACAAGTAGGGAGTGATCTTTTTTTTTATGGAGGGCTCGTCTATGACGGAGTTTGTCGGAAAGTTACTGCGGGACGTGCTGGATCTTCCCCCGACTATGGAGCTGAAAGTCGAAAGAGCCCACCGCGGGCTCGTCCCGAAACCTACCCAGGATAGAAAGCCACGCTCAATTATAATTAAATTCCTTCGGTACAGCACCAAGGCAGAGATTCTACGAAGGGCCTGGGGTAAGAAGAGAGTGTTTTTAGAGGATAAATTAATATATTTTGACCAAGATTACCCCCCCCCCACGGTCCTCCAGAAACGTAAAGAATACTCTGAAGTAAAGCGAGTACTAAAGCAAAATAAGATTAGATTTCGAACTTCATACCCTGCTAAACTTAGAGTGTTTTATGAGAATCCATCTATTCTCAAGTCCACATTCCAAGTCTCTCAAGAACATGTCCTAAATCTATGTTTCAAGTTTCTTAAGTCCACCTTCTGAGTGTCTCCGGTCCAAATTCTGAGTCCACGTTCTAAATTTATCTTATCTACACTCTAAGTGTCTCGAGTTTACGTTCTGAGTTTATTAAGTCCACATTCTGAGTTTCTCTAGTCTACATCCAAGGCATTTTTCCAGGTCCCAAGGCTTTATATGGGTCTAAATATCCCCGTTATAAGCATCCCCAGTTCTCAGGGTCCTCAAAGTTCTCAAGGTCATCAGGGTTTCTCATGGCTCTCCAGGTTTCTGAGGTTTACAAAATGTTCTCCCTGTCTTGAGGTTCCCCAGGTCCCTCTCAAGTTGGACCTGGATCTCAAATTCCCCAAGTATTTGCTTGAGAGTTTGGGTCTCAAGTTCCATCAAGTCCCTCTAGAAAGAATTGTCCCTGGATCTCAAGTTCCTCAGCTCACTTTCAGGTCATCCATGTATCTCAAGTTCCTCAGGTCTCGCTCGAGTTTCCCAGGTCTCTCTCGAGTTGTCTCTGGATCTTGAGCTTTCAGGTCTCCTTGTGCCTTCAGGTGCTGATCATAGGGAGGATGGTACTGTATTGTGCTCTTCAGGCTTGTACAGGGAGTCAGAGAATGTTGGGCTCCAAGATTTTTAAGAGCACCTGAATTGGTTAGATGTTTAAAGAGAGTTATTGTTCATTTGAGTTCCTTGTGCTTTTTTTTTCTCAAGCGACTCACTCTTTGAAGTGTAGTCTCCTGGTGTTTTCTCACAAACAGGAGAAAATCTGCAGAAGCTGGAATCCAAGTACCACACACACAATGCTGGAGAAACTCTGCAGACCTGATGAAGTGTCTCTGCCCAAAATGTCGACTGTACTCTTTTCCATAGATGTTGCCTGGTCTGTTGACTTCCTCCAGCATTTTGTATGTGGTACTTGGTGTTTTCTATTAAAACATTTTTGGATAGGCTCAGTGATACCAAGTTACTTGTATTATTTAAGTTAGTGCTAATCAGGGAGTCCTAGATTTGAGAATGTTACGTCTTGCAGCGTCACTTAGCTGAGCCACCACCAGTGATCTGTAGTAATTCCTATGATCCAGGGATGACATCAGAGAGACCTGGTATCCAGGGACAACCCAGGAGGAACCTGCGGGGACTAGAGATCCAAAGACAACTCAAGGGAGATCTGAGGAATTCCAGAGAGACCTGAGGCATTTGAGATCCAGGGATAACGTGAGAAGGACCTGAGATCCAGGGACAACTCAATAGGAACTTGGGGGAACTCAAGATCCAGGATTGACTTGAGAGATGTGAAAACTCAAAATCAGAGATAACGCAAGAGATTCTTGAGTAACCTGAGATACAGGGATGACTCAAGAAAGACCTGTAAGTTAAGTTTTATAAGTTTTATTGATTAAGTTTTATTCTAATTTCAATGGTACATTGACAGATAAATACAGATGGCTAAGGACAAGGTAAAATTCATTTCTTTTAATGTCAATGGGCTATTAAATCCAATCAAACGTAAGAGAATTTTATCAAATTTGGAACAATTTGATTCATATTGGGAAAAATGGTTTAACTACATAATGCCTCTTAGGCCTGATTTTATTCTCACAAATCAATGAATCTGTTGTAAAAAAAAAATCACTCCCTACTTGTACATAGTTCTTTCCTTTTGCTTGTTTTTTCTTCCCACTCTTTTCTATGAGTGTATACCTCAGATAAATACTTTGTGGAGATTTGTGATATATATGATTATATGATATATATGTACAACGTCTGAAATACAACTTATGGAAATCTTTGTTTGATGATGAACTTCAATAAAAAAATAAATTACAAAAAAAAAGAAAGACCTATAGTGTCTGTCTTTCCTCCACACATGGGTTCTGCTGTTGCAGCACATATCATGACACTTACTTTACTGATGTTGGATATTGTAGGAAGGTTTTTGTCAGGAATACTTACTACATAACATGTCCCACCTGAGTCCACTTGAGCCTGTCCTGTCTGCCTGGATATAGCCTGTCTCCCTTTCTTCTCACTATTACCATCAGGCTGGAGATGCAGGTGCAAGAGTTTCGGGTTCTGTGCTGCCCAATTTGGGAGCAGTTGTTGTCCTGCAGCCATCGGGCTCCTGGATGGGCTTCACTCACCTCAGTACTGAACGGGCTCTGAAGCTGTGGGCTCGCTTTTGGGAACCTCGTCGTTCATGTTCTCTGTGTTTTTGTTACTTTTTTATTGTTTGCATGATTTGTTCTTCTATTATTGCACTTTGCGTGCCTGTTAGTCTTTGCGGAGTGGGGTTTTCAGACCATAATAAGAATGTAAGGCGAAGGAGGAGAATTAGGCCATTTGGCCCATCAAGTCTGCTCTGCCATTCAATCATGGCTGAACCTTTATTTTTTGCTTCCTCAGCCTCACTCCCTGGCCTTCTCTCTGGAACCTTTGATGCCGTGTCCAGTCAAGAACCTATCAGGCTCTGCCTTAAATACACCCAACAACCTGACCTCCAAAGCTGCCTTTGGTAACAAATTCCACAAACTCACCACCCTCTGGCTAAAGAAATTTCTCTGCATCTCTGTTTTGAATGGACGCCTCTCTATCCTGAGGCTGTGCCCTCTTGTCATAGACTCTCCCACCATGGGAAACATCCTTTCCACATCTACTCTGTCTAGGCTTTCAAGATTTGAAAGGTTTCAATGAGATCCCCCCCCCTATCCTTTTAAATTCCAGTGAGTACAGACCCAGAGCCATCAAATGTTCCTCGTATGATAACCCTTTCATACCTAGAGTCGTCCTTGTGAACATCTTCTGGACTCTCTCCAGTGCCAGCTCATCTTTTCTTAGATGAGGAGCCCAAAACTGTTCACAGTACTCAAGGTGAGGCCTCACCAGTGCCTTATAAAGCCTCAGCATCACATCCCTGCTCTTGTATACTAGACCTCTTAAAATGAATGCTAACATTGCATTTGCTTTCCTCACCACTGATTCTACCTGCAAGTTAACATTTAGGCCGTCCTGTACCCAGGACTCCCAAGATCATTTGCATCTCGAATTTTGTATTTTCTCCCCTTTTAGAAAATAATCTGCACATTTATTTATTCTACCTAAGCGCATGACCGTGCATTTTCTAACATTGTATTTCATTTGCCAGTTTCTTGCCCATTCTCCTAATCTAAGTCCTTCTGCATCCTACCTGTTTCCTCAACACTACCTGCCCCTCCACCAATCTTCGTCTCATCTGCAAACTTGGCAAAAACCCATCTATTCCATCATCTAAATCATTGATATACAGCATAAAAAGAAGTGGTCCCAACATTGACCCCTAAAGAACACCACTAGTCGCTGGCAACCAACCAGAAAAGGATCTTTTTATTCCCACTAGCTTCTTCCTGCCAACAAGCCAACGCTCTAACCATGTTAGTAACTTTCCTGTAATACCATGGGCCCTTATCTTGCTAAGCAGCCTCATGTGTGGCACCTTGTCAAAGGTCTTCTGAAATTCCAAATATACAACATTCACTGCTTCCCCTTTATCTATCCTACTTGCAATGTCCTCAAAGAATCCCAACAGGAATTTCCTGAAGGAACCCATGCTGACTTTGTCCTATCTTGTCCTGTATCACTAAATACTCCATTACCTCATCCTTAAAAACTGACCCCAACATCAGGCTAACTGGTCTATAATTTCCTTTCTGCTGCCTTCCTCTTTTCTTAAAGATTCATGGATTCCACTGTGTTTATTTGTTTTGTGGCTGCCTACAAAAAGATGAATCTCAAGATTGTATATGGTATGCAAACTTTGATAATATATCTACTTTACATTAATTTACTAAGTTCTCTGGCTCTTTTTGGTATCTGACTCATCATTTCTCAAGATGTAGCCCACTATGCAAACTTGTCGATGGAATCAGAGCAGAATCTGAATATGTGGGGTGTACGGGGAGTAGAGTTTGGGACTAAGGACTCAACCTTGTGGGGTGCCAGTGTTAAGGATAATCATGGCAGAGGAGTTGCTGCCTATCATTACATATTACCATAGAACCATAGAACACTACGGCACAGTACAGGCCCTTCAGCCCTCCATGTTGTGCCGACCCATATAATCCTTAAAAGAAAGTACTAAACCCACACTACCCCATAACTGTCTATTTTTCTTTCATCCATGTGCCTGTCCAAGAGGCTCTTAAATACCCCTAATGTTTTAGACCACCATCCCTGGCAAGTCATTCCAGGCACTCACAACCTCTGTGTAAAAAACTTACCCCTGATGTCTCCCCTTAACTTCCCTCCCTTAATTTTGTACCTATGCCCTCTGGTGTTTGCTATTGGTGCCCTGGGAAACAGGTACTGACTATCCACCCTATCTATGCCTCTCATAATCTTGTAGATCTCTATCAAGTCCCCTCTCATTCTTCTACGCTCCAAAGAGAAAAGTCCCAGCTCTACTAACCTTGCTTCATTTGATTTGTTCTCCAAACCAGGCAACATCCTGATAAATCTCCTCGGCACCCTCTCCATAGCTTCCACATCCTTCCTTTAATGAGGTGACCAGAATTGAACACAATACTCTAAGTGCGGTCTCACCAGAGATTTGTAGAGTTGCAACGTGACCTCTCTACTCTTGAACTTAATTCCCCTGTTAATGAAGCCTAGGCCTTCTCAACTACCCTATCAACCTGTGCAGCGACCTTGAGGGATGTATGGATTTGAACCCCAAGGTCCATTTGTTCATCCATACTCTTAAGTGACCGACCATTAATCCTATACTCAGTGTTCTGGTTTGTCCTTCCAAAATGCATCACCTCACACTTGGCTGGATTGAACTCCATCTGCCATTTTTCTGCCCAACTCTGCAGCCTGTCTATATCCTCTTGTAACCTTCGACCACCTCCATAACTCCTCCAATCTTCGTGTCATCCGCAAACTTACTCACCCATCCTTCTGCCTCTACATCCAGGTCATTTATAAAAATCACAAATAGCAGGGGTCCCAGGACAGATCCCTGCGGCACTCCACTAGTCACCGAGCTCCAGGCAGAATACTTTCCTTCCACAACTACCCTCTGCTTTCTTCCTTTAAGCCAATTTTTTATCCAGACAGCCAAGGTTCCACTTATCCCATGCCTCATGACTTTCTGGATGAGTCTCTCATGAGGAACCTTGTCAAATGCTTTGCTAAAGTCCATGTAGACCACATCCACTGCCCTACCCTCATCAATTTCTTTTGTTACCTCTTCAAAAAACTCAATCAGGCTCGCGAGGCACGATCTTCCCTTCACAAAGCCATATTGTTGTCTGTTGGTCAGGAAGTCAAGGATCCATTTGCAAATGGAGGTATAGACTTCCAGATCTGGTAGTTTTTGGATGAATTTGTTTGACATTACAGTTTCGAAAGTTGAGCTGTAGTCAATGAGTAACAGCCCAACACAGGTGCTGTTACCTTCTAGCTCCAGAAAAGAGTATCGGACCTAGGAGATGGTGTCCACCGTAGACCTGATTCAACAGTAGGCAAATTGCAGTGGGTTGTGATCGTCTGGGAGACTGGGGTTAACGCGAGCCATTATCAGCCTGTCTAAAAATTCCATGATAGTGGATGCAGGGCCACTGGCTGCAATTGCTAAGAAATGTTACTCTGGTTTTCTTAAGCTTGGTGATGATAGTGGTCTTCTTAAAGCAGATGGGAATCAGGGAGAGGTTATAATGTCTACAAGGACCCCCGTCAGCTGATCTGCACAGGATATAAGGACAAGGCCAGGGTCACCATCTGGGCTGGATGCTTTCTGTGGATTCACTCTCTGGAAGACTGATCTTTCTTTGGCAACAGCGACTGTGGGTTAAGGTGCACTGGGTACCATTAGTGTTGGTGATGACTTACCATTCCCTTCTGTTCAAAACATGTATAGACTGTATTAAACTCATCAGGGAAGAATGTTCTGTTGTCAGCAATGAAGGCCCACTTATTTGTAAGTTTTACTTGATTTGGTTATGAAAGAAAATTTCCTCTTTTGAAAGGTTTCATTTTTTTGGCTTGGTTTACACACTGAATCAATATAAGAAATAGACCAAATCTTGTGAAATCTTGCTTCCTGTACATTTTGCAAGTATCTGTAATTTAGGGAACATGATTGCCAAATGATATAAAAGATTGTCGTTCTGAATTTTGTTTGCTAAGAAATAGAGCCAGCTGGGAATTTAATCTAACTCTGATGATTCGTGTTCGTTTTCATTCTCTCTCCCTCTCGAATGTAGGAGATTGAGGGATGACCTGTCAGAGGTATATTAGATTAGATTATGAGGACACTCAGTCCTCATTTATTGTCATTTAGAAATGCATGTTCCTCCTCACTCTCACATCTGCCTCCATCAAATCAGGATCCCTACTTAACAAGTAACAGATATCCATCTCCAGAGAGGCCACGTGCGCTGCATCATGCCACCATCTTCTCCTCATCTGATATCTCGAGTGGCATAGGCAGGGTGAAAGTTCCCAGGGAGGGTGTGCTTACAAAGCAAGAGAGTACATTTTAGGATCAGGAGTGAAGGTTTAAAAGGGAAATCAGGTGTAGCTTCTAGACTCCAAATTTGGGAGAAGATGACAGAAATAGTGTTTGATGAGGGCACAAGAGCAACATTTAGAAGCCAAATAGGTAAGTAGATGGATAAGAGAGGTTCAGAGGGTTGAGTACCAAACTCGGACAGATGGGACTTGCTTGCTGGACAAGACAGTTGACTTGACTCCGAGACTCTTATGACAGGGAGACCGTACAAGATCCACGATGATAGCACCCCAGGCCAAGTTCTGTGCCAGACAGAGCAATGCCAGGTGTTCCCAAGACTCAGGGAGGACACTAGGCTGGCAAGAAGGATGTTTGGTACCACAGAACAAAATGTGTATGAAGGAAGGAAAGGTGAAGGGCATCTGGTCAGTGTAGGTGAGACAGTTTTACAGCCTAGTGATCTATACCATTGCAAACATATCACTGGGAGCTATGAGGAGACAGAACACAAAATTGGTTGAAGTTGTGGAAAAGGGTGATTTGTTACATTACAAAAATAACACAAATATTCTGACAAAAGCAAAGCAAAATGAAGTATGAAGGTAAGTTAGCCTGCTATCTTTATACTAAGACATAAAGAGGTTACTAAAGCTTTCTCATTTATTCTGTACAAGGAGTAAAAGAGAAGCAGGAGTAGATATCAGAACACTGGAAATGAACACTGCACAGGGAGTAACAGGGAGACAAAGTTGTCATAAGTCAGGTGTTGAATCAGGACCCAACTGCAGGACACAGACACTGGAGTCCCAGAAACAGGACAAGACAGAACCCAAGGACGGGACAGGAAGCAGTCTAGGCAAGGGAAGCAGGACCAGGACGAGGGGCTGGGAACAAGGAGCCTGGGGTGGACTCCAAGTCCGAGATTAGAGAAGGACCCAGAACCTGGGTCTTTCCTCGGGCTCAGACCCCCAAACCCAGGCGAGGACATGACAAGACTTGGCATCTTGAGGCTTGGGTCAAGGCTTGTGGCTGGAGGCTGCGATCCTGGAGCTTGGGGAGCTCGGAGGCTGGAGCTAGGGGCAGACTAGGAACTGTACATCAGCATGGAGCCAGGACTTATCCTCCGACAAGCCAGGACTCATCTTTAACAGGACACTGACATGAAACAGGACAGTACACAGACAGAGCCAGGACTTATCCTCCGACAAGCCAGGACTCATCTTTAACAGGACACTGACATGAAACAGGACAGTACACAGACAGAGCCAGGACTTATCCTCCAACAAGCCAGGACTCATCTTTAACAGGACACTGACATGAAACAGGACAGTACACAGACAGAGCCAGGACTTATCCTCCGACAAGCCAGGACTCATCTATAACTCCACACCAAGGTGGGGCAGGACCATCCATCGGGTAACAGCAGAACAGCCTGGCCTACCCGATGGAGGCAAAGACAAGACAGATCCCCCCACAGGGCAACAACAGAACCACCTGACTTACCCCACAGAGGCCAGGACAGGAAGAGACAAACACCAAAGAACAAAAGACAGTTCCATCTCTGCACCAGGGTAGCTCCAAACAGCCATTACAGCCAGCAGCCTTGGCTGCCTACAGAAACAACCAGATCCCTACCTAGCTCAGAGTGGCTGACAGCCACCCAGCTGGCCCAGGAAACAGCTGAATCCATCCCACAACAACCACTCCAACTACTACCAGCAAGGCTCCCAGAAGCCATGGTTCTCCAACACAGCCCCAAGGATAGCAAGGGACCATTCTAGCCTTCCACCAGCCATCAATGCCATAAATATCTTGACAAGACACCCCCTCCCCACACCAGGGCCACTTATAATCCAAGTTCCAATATGAGCCTCAGGTGTTTCTGGTTAAGTCCAACCGCAGCAAGGGACCACCTGAAAACCCGGAGTCCAGAGTCCGTGGACCGGACCACAGACTTCAGACTGAACCACCACAGAAGTAAAATCTGTGAACTAATAGGTATTTTGCATCAGTTGTCACTATGGAAGACATGAACAGTATGCTAGAAATTCAAAAGTGTCAGGTGGTACAAGTGCTAAACTCAAGCTTGCTGGAGAAGACAGCTATTGCTAATGAGAAGATGCTTAGGAAGCTGAAAGATCAGAAGATAGATAAATCACTTGGAGCAGATGGACTACATACCAGGATTCTGAAAGAGGTAGCTGAAAGGATTGTGGAGGCATTAGTAGCAATCTCTGAAGAACCACTAGATTCTGGAATGGAATATTGCAAATGCCACTCCACTCTAAAAGTGGGAGACAGAAAAAAGGAAATGATGGGTCAGATAGCCTGACTTCAGTGGTTGAGAAGATGTTGGAGTCCATTATTAAGGATGAAGTTTCAGGCTACTTGGAGGCACATGATAAAATAGGCCAAAATCAGCATGGTTTCCATATGAGGAAATATTGCCTGACTAATTTGTTTTAATTCTTTGAGGGAATAGTAGGCAGGATAGACAGAGGATGTCAGTGAATGTTATTTACTTGGATTTTCAGAGGACCTTTGACAAGTTGCTACACAAGAGGCTGCTAAATAAAATAAGAACCCATAGTAGTTCAGGAAAGATACTATCAGAGAACCATAGAACATTACAGCACAGAAACAGGCCTTTTGGCCCTTTTTGGCTGTGCCAAACCATCTTTCTGCCTAGTCCCACTGACCTGCATCTGGGCCATATCCCTCCAAATCCATATACCTGTCCAAGTTTTTATTAAATGTCAAAAGTGAGCCTGCATTCACCACTTCATCTGGCAGCTCATTCCACACTCCCACCACTCTGTCATGAATGGAAAAGTGGCTGACTGGCTGGAGGTAAAGAGTGGGAATAGGGGGAGACACTTCTGGTTGGCCGCCAGTGAGCAGCATTGTTCGGCAGGGGTCGGTTGGTGTTGAGACTGCTTCTTTTCACATTACGTGTCAACGGTTTGGATGATGGAATTGATAACTTTGTGGACAATATGAAGATAGGGGGAGGGGAATGTATGCTGAGGAAGCAGGGACCTGCAGAATGACAGAGGGATTAGAAAAATTGGCAAAGAAGTGGCGGATGTAATTTAGTATAGAGGAGTATATGGTCATCTACTTTGATAGTAGGAATAAGGGCGTTGAATATTTTCTGAATAGAGGGAAAACTCAGTGATCAGAGGTGCAAAGGGACTTAGGAGTTCTCATGCAAGATTCTATGATGGTTAATTTGCAGGTTGAGTTAGTGGGAAGGAAGGCAAATTATATGTTAGCATTCATTTCAAGAGGACTACAATATAAAAACAAAGATGTAATACTGAGGCTTTATAAGGCATTGGTCAGACCACACTTGGAGTATTGTGTGCAGTTTTTGCTGTTATGTAAGGAAAGATGAGATGCTATTGGAAAGGGTCCAGAAGAGGTTCATAATAATAATTCTGGGAATAAAAGGGTTCACTTCTGAGGAGCATTTAATGGCCTGGGGTGATCTCATTGAAACCTATTAATATTGAAAGACCTAGATAGAAGCTGTGGAGAGGATGGAATCTGGAAATGAGAAAATTGAGGATCCAATTGTACAACCTGTTACTCAATATCAAGGGGCTGATCATTGACTTCAGGAGGAGGAAGCCTCAGAGGTGGAGAGGGCCAGCAGTTTTAAATTCCACGGTATTATCATTTCAGAGGACATGTCCTGGGCCTAGCACATAAGTACAATTATGATGGAAGTGTAGCAGCGTTTCTACTACCTTAGGAGCTTGCAAAGATTTGGCATGATTCCCTGGCAGTTCCCGTGATGCAGCAGGTCAGGATGCTCTCTAGGGCACACCTGTAGAATGGTCTGAGTCTGGATGTACAAAGCCCAGGGTGCTACAGCCTTCTCGGAAAGTAGAGGTGTTGGTGAATGTTCTTGACTGTGTAAATTGTTTTGGAACTACGAGAGGTTGTGTGTGATGTGCACTCCCAGGGGTTTGAAACTGCTCACAGTTTCCACTGCTGTTTTGCCGGTGTTAAAGGGAGTGTGAATGGTACGAATGCTTCTGAACTTGCCAACCATCTCCTTTGTCTTGTTAGCATTCGAAAGTGGTTACTTGCCTGCCAACATGCCTCAACCTCTTCCCCCTCCTCTCTATAGGCCATCTCATCAATATTGGTAATGAATCCCAGCACTGTCGTGTCAACAGCGAACCTAAGAATGTGATTACTCGGATATTTGGCCGTGCAGTCATGAGTGAGCAATGAGCTCAGCACTCGGCCCTAGGTGGCATCCATGTAGAGGATGATGGGGAATGAGGAGCAGTTGTGCATCCTGTCCATCTGAGGCCTGTTTGTTTGGAGGTCCAACACCCAGTTGTAAATTGGTGTATTTAGACAGAGGAGTAGAAGTTTGTTCCCCAACATGCGTGCAACAATAGTGTTGAATGCTGAACTGAAATCCAGAAACAGCATTCTGACACGTGTCCTTGTTTTCCAGGTGTGTCAGGACCAGGTGCATGACAGATGCTATGACACCTGTGGTGAAGGGTTCTGGCTTTGATAAGAATCCAATGCGGCAGGAATGGAGTTTGTGACTTTTGCCATTCAAAGCACTTGATTATGATTGGCATCAGCGGCACTGGGCAGGAGTCATTTAGTTCTGAAGGTGTAGCGTTGTTTAGTGCAGGGATGACGGTGGCTGATTTGAAGCACAGTATGTGGGGATAGCAGCCTGAGTGGGTAAAGTGTTGAGATATCAGTGAGCTGGTGTGTGCTGTCCCTGAGTACACGGCTTAGGATGTTGTCTGGCCCTAATGGGTTGACTGTCTGCAGAGTCCTTCTCATGTCTGCTCCTGCTACAGACAGCATGCGCTCTCCTGGGAGTCGGGTAGCTTCCATGTGCCACGTGGCTCAGAGTGTGCAAAAACAGTTGCTTGGAGCGACAGGCGGGGAGGCATCGCTGGCACAGTCGATGCTGTTTTTCCTTGCATCGTCAGTAATGCCCTTGATGCCCCACCACGCACACTGGGGATAGTTATCAGACAGGTGTTCCTGAATGTCTTTTGTGCTTAGGCACCCTTTGCTCTCTTGATGCCCAAGATGAAGTTTCCACTGGCTGTTCGGAGAGCTGGTCTCTCACCAACCTTGAAGGTGTGCAACTGGACTTTTAGCAGGGAGAGCACCTCACCAAGAAGCTCACCCATATCAACCTAGGAGGGTGCCATACAAGACAAATTTCACGACATATGTCATGATAATATACCTGAATCTGAAGTGCAGTTCACCGTGTTGAGTTACTGTCTGTAATGGTGTTTAAAGATCTTGTGGATAATATTCCCCATTGAAGCTGTATGTGAAAACATTTTCATACGTCTGTTGTTAGCTAGGCACCTGTCATGCTGTTTTTATCAATAATGCCCTGGTGATTATCTCCCATTGGGTCTTAATCTTGTAGTTGGGCAAGGTTATGTGTCTCCCGATTTATTACCTACCAGATTCTAACACTAGTAGCTATTGTGTTTCTGATTATCTCCCTCCTATTCTCCCCACCTTTCACCTCAGTCCATCTACCTTTGTTTGCCAGTCTCCAACTATCCACCTGCCTCAGTCTCCCAACTCCACGCCTCCCCCTCACCTACCTACCTCGATCTGCCTATCATCCTTCACCGTTCCTGGCTCAGCCAGTGACCTCCGGCCCATGTCTCACCACTCCCCCTCCCCACTTTGTTCTCACCACCTCCACCTTCAGTCCCGATGGACTGAAATTCCCCTCCTCCCACAGGCGCTGATCAACTCGCTGAGCTCCTGCAGCGGATTGTTTCTTGCTCCAGATTCCGGCGCTGGCAGTCGCTGAGCTTAGGTCGCCTCATTGCCCCCACTGCACACTCCATTGATCTGCAAAGGGGAGCGTCTTGATCGCGAGCCCCAGGATAGCCTGCGATGCGGAGAAAATCCTCAAGGAGTGAATGCCACTACCAGGGCTGGACGTTCAGATGGCATGCAAGCAGGTTGCCAAGGCTTGCATGCTTTGGGGTAGGATGGATACTGTTGGCCGCACTGGGTCTGTGTCTACTCGATTCCCACAGGCTGTGCTATCGTATTGACAGAGGTAACCCAGTCAACTTAAGAAGATCACCTCTGAGAGCGTGGTCACCCGAAACATCAGTGCTGGTTGAAGTGCCATTCAACGCAAGTCTGAGGTGTTGTACTCTGGGAGGCCAGATGTCAGGAGAGAGTATACATTTAAAGGCAGGACCCTTACCTGCAATTAATGTACAGGGGGATCTTGAGAACCAAGTCCTTCAGAGTGGCAATGCAGATGTACAGAGTGGTCAAGAAGGTGTATGACCTGCTTGCCTTTATCACTAGGGACATGGAGTATAAGAGTAACGAAGTCACGTTGCTGATCCATAAAACTTTGGTTAGGCAGCACTTGGAATATTGCTTCCAGAATAATCGTCCCAACCCAGGGAGGATGTGGTGGTTCTGGGAAAAGGTGCAGAATAGGTTTATCAAGATGCTGTCTGAACTAAAAAGTATTAGTTATAAGAAACACACTCAAGATGCTGAAGGAAATCAGAAGGTCAGGCAGCATCTATGGAGGGGAATAAACAGTCGCTGTTTCAGGCATGAAACATCTCCTCCATAGATGTGCCTGACCTGCTGAGTTCCGACAGCCGTCTCGGTGTGTTGCTGAAGATTACTGGCACTTGCAGAATCTCTTTTGCCTTAGCTGTAAGAAGATATTGGAAAAAGGAGGAATCTTTTAACTGGAGTGCCTGGGGCTGAGGGGAGGCCTGATAAAAAGTAATGAGATTCTGCGAGGCATAGATAGGATCAACACAGAGGCTTTTCTCAGGGTAGAAATGACACGTACTTGAGGCAACGCTTGGGGTTTAAAGGAGATGTGCAGGGTGAGCTTTTTTACTACACAGAGATTTTATTTATTATTTATTTATCCTTACAGCAAGGAGTAAGCCTTCCAGCCCCCAATTTAATCCTAGCCTAATCACGGGACAATTTACAAAGGGCAATTAGCCTACTACTGCTGAATGCCTGGAATACAGTTCCTGGTTCACCGGTGTCACTACATTCGGATATGGCCCAAGTGCGGAGCGAGAGTGTGGTAAACTATGTGTATACCTGTCTGGACACACCCCTCTGCTGACTGCTCCTGTGGCTCCTCCCACAGACCCCTGTATAAAGGCGATTGGGGCACTGCTCCTCCCTCAGTCTCCGAGATGTCGTGCTCCCTTTTGCTGTTAATAAAAGCCTATCGTTCACTTCCTGTCTCCAAGAGTTATTGATGGTGTATCAATTTTATTAACAGCAATTTTAAAACATGGAGAGCATTTTACGACCCGGCAGCTTGGATCTCGACCCTCAATCCCAGGAAGCCGGCAACGCTTTCGAACTCTGGCTAGCATGCTTCGAATCGTACCTGGGGGAGATTCAAGTGACCGAGCCTGCCACGATGCACAGAGTTCTCCTCTCCAGGGTCAGTCCGCGGGTCTACTCCATGATCAGGGACCAACCGAACTACCAGGGTGCGATGGATGCCCTCAAAAGACAATATCTGTGGCCGGTGAACACCGTCTATGCAAGACATTGCTTAGCGACACGGCGGCAGTGGGCCGGAGAGTCGAGCGCTGAGTTTGTCCAGGCCCTACAGACACTCGTGCAGGCCTGCGACTGCAGGGGACTGACGGCGGAACAACATGCGGAGCTCCTAGTAAGAGACGCCTTAGTCACGGGGATCAGGTCAGTGTACGTGCACCAGCGGCTGCTGGAACACGCCGATCTTACCTTACGCTCGGCGATCGAGCTGGCCGACACACTGGAGGCCGCTCTGCACAATGCTGACACTGTCCAGGCGCGCGATCTCCCGCCGGCCTCGTGGACGCTGCAGACCCCGCAACCCACCAGCGAATCGACCACGGCTGTCGCCAGTCGCAAGTCTGAGAAGTGTTACTTCTGCGGACATGAGTAGCACCCCCAAAAACACTGCCTGGCCCGAGAAGCTATCTGCTCCAGCTGTGGAAAGAAGAGCCACTTCACTGAGGCCAGTAAGTCCAAACCGCGAGCAGGGTCAAGCAGCGCCGCATGTGAGGCATGGGGGGGGGGGGTCGCCATTCTGCCTGCCCGCCGTGTGTGTGGCATGGAGGTGGCCATCATTGTCGGCGTCACCTCACACCGCCTCCGACCCACGAGTGCTTACCGGGCACCCCACCGCGCCGGACCAAGACGGCGATTCAACTCTGGCCTCCGTAACCCTCGACCAAAGCGCCCCACACCAGCTTGCAAGGTCAATGGTGGACATCCTGGTGGAGGGGCACAGGACTAGCTGCCTGTTTGACACGGGCAGCACTGAGAGTTTTATTGACCCGGACACGGTGCAACGCTGCGGACTCGTGACACGGCCGGTAAGCCAGAGGGTCACCATGGCTTCTGGGTTGCATTCCACAGACATCCGGGGGGGTTGTGTAGCAACATTGGTGGAGCAGGGCACAGAATATCGGGACTTTGCGTTACTGGTCATGCCTCAACTGTGTGCCCCTGTGCTATTGGGGCTCGACTTCCAGAGCCACCTGAAAAGTGTGAAAATGGAGTATGACGGGCCCCTCTCACCAATCACTGTCAGAATTCCTCAGTTCTGTGGGAATTTGTCACATACCCCGCTACTGACCACCCCCACACACCAACCTGCACATCCCACCCAACACCATGCCAACAGCCACACTACGGACACCACTTGCAGCCTCTCCACCTTCAAGATCCCTCCCCCACCGCTGTTCGCCAACCTGACCCCTGACTGTAAACCTGTGGCAACTGAAAGCAGGAGGTACAGCGCGGGGGACAGGGCCTTCATTCAGTCAGAGGTGCAGCGGCTGCTCAGGGAGGGGATCATTGAGCCAAGCACAAGTCCTTGGAGGGCCCAGGTGGTTGTTGTTCGGACCGGGCAGAAAAATAGGATGGTCATGGACTATAGCCAGACCATCAATAGGTTCACGCAGCTTGACGCGTACCCCCTATCCCACATCGCGGATATGGTCAATCAGATAGCTCAGTACAAGGTGTACTCGACCATAGACCTAAAATCTGCTTACCATCAGCTCCCCATCCGCCCAGATGACTGCCCCTACACCGCCTTCGAGGTGGGCGGCAGGCTCTATCACTTCCTGCGCTTCCCCTTCGGTGTCACAAATGGTGTCTCTGTCTTCCAGAGGGAAATGGTCCGGATGGTGGACCAGTGCCAACTGAAGGCCACGTTCCCATATCTGGATAAAATCACCATCTGCAGTCACGACTGGCAGGATCACGACACCAACCTCCAACAATTTTTCCAAGAGGCCAAAGCTCTTAACCTTGCCTATAACAGGGACAAGTGTGTGTTCAGAACCACCCGACTTGCTATCCTTGGGTATGTCATGGAAAACGGGGTCATTGGCCCTGATCCTGACCGTATGCGCCCCCTGTTGGAACTCCCCCTTCCCACTACCCTCAGAGCCCTCAGACGGTGCCTGGGCTTCTTTTCCTATTATGCCCAATGGGTCCCTCACTATGCAGACAAGGCCCGCCCCCGGTCAAGTCCACCACATTTCCCCTCTCAGCCGAGGCCCGCACGGCCTTCAGCCGCATTAAAGGGGACATTGTCAAAGCAACGATGCATGCGGTGGACGAGACCATTCCCTTCCAAGTAGAGAGTGACGCCTCCGACTTCGCGCTGGCTACTACCCTCAATCAGGCAGGAAGGCCAGTAGCATTCTTCTCTCGTACCCTTCAAGGCCCTGAAATTCGGCACTCCGGGGTGGAGAAAGAAGCCCAGGCCATAGTGGAAGCTATTAGGCACTGGAGGCACGATCTCGCCGGCAAAAGGTTCACCTTGCTGACCGACCAGCGCTCGGTTGCGTTCATGTTCAGCAACCAACAGTGGGGCAAAATCAAAAATAATAAAATTTTGCGGTCCAACTATGACATCCTGTACTGGCCTGGAAAGCTCAATGAGCCCCCTAATGCCCTATCCCGGGGAACATGTGCCAGGGCGCAGCTCGACTGGCTATACGCCCTCCATGCGGATCTTTGCCACCCGGGGGTCACCCGGCTTTTCCATTTCATGTGGCCCGGAACCTGCCGTACTCCCTTGAGGAGATCAGGACGATGACCAGGGACTGCCAAGTCTACGCTGAGTGCAAACTGCACTTCTACTGTCCTGAAAAGGCACAACTAATCAAGGCCACCTGCCCCTTTGAGCGACTGACTGTCAACTTTAAGGGCCCCCTTCCCTCCACCGGCCACAATGTGTACTTTCTTAACATAATCAACGAGTACTCACAGTTTCCCTTTGCCATCCCCTGCCCCGATACTACTGCCACGTCCGTCATAAAAGCCCTGCACCAGCTCTTCACTCTGTTCGGATATCCCTGCTATATCCACAGTGATAGAGGGTCCTCCTTTATGAGTGACGAGCTGCGCCAGTACCTGCTGGCTAGGGGTATTGCTACTAGTAGGACCACGAGCTATAATCCCCGGGGGAATGGACAGATGGAGAGGGAGAATGCCACGGTGTAGAAGGCCACACTTTTAACCCTTAAGTTGAAAGGGTTGCCGGTCTCTCGATGGCAGGAGGTCCTCCCCAAGGCACTCCACTCTATCCGCTCCCTGTTATGTACGTCCACCAATGCCACCCCTCACGAACGCCTATTCTCTTTTCCCAGGAAGTCTGCCACTGGGACCACCCTACCGGCTTGGCTGACATCCCCAGGGCCAGTGCTGCTCCGGAAACATGTGAGGAGCAATAAATACTCCCCGATGGTCGAGAGGGTTCACCTACTTCATGCGAACCCCCAGTATGCCTACTTGGTCTTACCTGATGGGCGGGAGGACACGGTCTTGATCCACAACCTGGCACCCGCAGGAGCAGCAGACCCCTACCCCGAACACTCCACGGTGACTATGAACCATGTCCTCACCGATGTATATACCCACGAGACACCGTGCACACCAAGCCCTACACAGACTCCTCACGACACTCTCATACTGGGTGACTTGTACACGCATGAGGGGTTACTGATGCCTCACAGGCTGGCACCTCAAGTCAGGCTGGAGCCAGCACAACCACCGTCACCGGTGCAATCACCACCGGTGCTACGTAGATCGCAGCGACAGACTTGACCGCCTGATAGACTTAACCTGTAAACATACTTGTAAGAAACTTCGCCCCGTGGGGACTCTCTTTTAAAACAAAGGGGGGGGGGGGGGGTGAATGTGGTGAACTACATATACCTGTCTGGACACGCCCCTCTGCTGACTGCTCCTGTGGCTCCTCCCACAAACCCCTGTATAAAGGCGATTGGGGCACTGCTCCCCACTCTGTCTTCGAGATGTCGTGCTCTCTTTTTGCTGTTAATAAAAGCCTATCGTTCACTTCCAGTTATTGATGGTGCATGAGAGAGACACTGAAACAGGTCGATAGTTCACAGACTTCAATGCAAACAGAGTTAGAGGGCAAAGAAAACAATAAACGCTAGGCCAAACAGGGTCATTAACTAAAACTCCCAAATGGAAAATGAAGCCAACACTTCGGCTCAAGGGAATATCTAGATATAAAAGAATACCATTAACCTTCAGAGTCAGTTGACTCAACAGTCCAGTTTCTCGGACAAGGTGGAACGCAAGCAGGCAGCAAAACGTTGCTGTACTCTGCTCAAGTCTCGACAAGCGCTATGCCGAAAAGGATAGAGTTAAGTACTATCGCAATGAAATAGTAATTAGCTGATTCACGAGTGCAGTTGTCTGCTGCACTGCCGAGTCTGTGGTTGTGATAAACGGTAACAGAAGCAGAATTGATAGTAGCATATGTTTTCAGATATGCACCTGACTATGTGGGGAATGGAGGGATAGTGATGCAGAAGGAATTAGCTTCATGTTCTGCACAGATACTGTGGGCCAAAGCAACCTGTACTGTTCTATGACTGCACTGCAATCTTTTGCACCATATTGCTGTTTCACTCATCATTATATTTATTCTTGTCTTTACTGTTACCATGGACAATGTTTTCTCTCTGAACTTCGCCTGGACAAGGAACTTCATTGCACCCTGATGAACAAGACAATAAGCTAATCTGGTTAAGTAAGAAAGCTCCAATGCACAAGAGGTTACAGAAAATGATAAACAAGAGAAAAGAGAAGATTTAAACTTCTTCAGGGTTACAGAGAATGGTGGATTTCGCTCTTCCCTCCATCGCAGACATCTACAAGTCACCATCCATTATAAGGCCATAAGATATAGGAGCAGAATGAGGGCATTTGGCCCATTGAGCCTGCTCTGTCATTTCAACACGGCTGATCCATTTCCCTTTCAATCCCAATCTCCCCACATCCCTTCACGCCCTGACTAATCAAGAATCTATCAACCTCTGCCCTTAATATGCCCAATGAATCAGCCTCTGGCAACAAATTCCACATATTCACCACTCTCAGGTTAAACAAATTCCTCATCATTCTAAATGGACACCCCTCTATTCTGTGTCCTCGGGTCCTAGACTCCTACACCATAGGGAATATCCTCTCCACATGCACTTTATTTTTGGCTATCTGGGTTGTGGCCTCTTCCTGATGCTGCCATCTATCAGGAGGTACAGGAGCCTGAAGCCCCACACCTCAGCGTTCAACAATAGCCTCTTCCCCACTGCCATCAGATTCCTGAACCCACTTCAAAACCCCAACCACTTCCTCAGACTAGACTTCATAGTCTCCTCTCCCAACTTGTACCAAATTTGTTATGTTTATCATGTAATGTCATTTATGTTCATTTAAATTATGTTACTTTATGTTTGTCATGTCTGCAATGTGCTGTGCTGCTGCAAGAAGATATTTGTTGCTGCTTTAATTACGATACCTGAGAAAACAAACTTTAACTAATCTAATCTACTGATCATTGGGGAATTCTGGATCATTCCGTTCTGTGTATATATGAAATTACAAACAAGACGTCGGTTTGCAAATATGCAAAATTAACATTTTGTTGTTTTGTTTGCTGTTTGAATAAATTAAAATCAGTGTCCTGATCCCGTCCAATCAGCTCCACAAGTCTCCCCTCACCCCGCCAGAGCCTCAACGTCATTGGCCAGCTTCGCTCCGCTCAGTGATTGACGGGTTCCGCCCCCTCGATTAGTTTCGTTTTCCTCGCGCTGATGCGTTTCACTGAGTTAGTTTCCAGTCCATCAACCAGAGGTCGTACCCTGGAACTTCTCCAGCTACCCCACCCTCCCTGCAGTTTGTTTTGCTAACTCAGAGTGTCAGGCGGAAGCACATTGATTCTGCTTGTTCCGCTGAAACCCGCGTCTGCGGCAGCTCGATTCCTCAAAACGGGAACAAACAGCGGGCGAGAAGCCAAACCAGTCGCACGTCAGCTGAGGAGGCTGCAGGGAAGATCCCATCATCTTCAGCAATCGATCACCAACCACCCGCTGGGTCTGTGCGTTGATCCAGATCCGGACTCCGCGACTCCATTTCATCTGTTTCCCCGGCCGGCTTTCCAGTCAAACCAGTCCCACCCACCATGCAAATATTAGAGACAGTGGTTCGTTAGTGAATGCTAGTGCAACGCTTCCTCCTGAGACTGCGTGGGGGGCAGAGAGAGAAATAAATATGTAGAAGGGGAAAGAGCTGTTCATAATGGCCCAAGTGAATCTGAGAAACGGGTGGGTGGGGTGGGGGGGTATTGATTAAATTAATTCATGGATGCTGAAAACAGCACCAATGCTGGTCGACATTGTGGACCAGAGAAAGAGTTGGGGGAGACAGGTCCTGATGAAGGATCTCAGCCCATTCACCTCCACAGAGGAGGTCGCGGCCCTCCAGCAGTCTGTTTTTGCTATTCTGATCCAATTTTATTCTCCCGTCATTCCCAGCAACTGCCCTCAGATTCTACCACTCACTCACACACAGGAAAGGTTCTGTTACTGTGGCCAGTTAACCTGCCAAGCCTCAGGTTGTAGGGAATGTGGGCGAAAGCTGGAGCACCTGGTTGGGGAGAGGGTCTACGTGATGAGAGGGAGAACGTGCAAGCTGCACACACACAGATTGAGATGGAAACATGAGGCCAGTGGCTTACTGGCTGCACCACTCAACTACCTCCTCCCATGCTAAGAACTATCTAGCACCTCCCAGAAGATGTTTTGGAATTATTAAACATGAAATTCCTTGTGAACAGTGGTACAACAGGTAGCTCCAGTAATTTGGGTTTGATCCTGACCCCTGTGCAGAATTTGTACCTTCTGCTCTGGTTTCCTTCCAAATGCACATTCCAGGTGGCTGTATTCAGAAGTCCTCCAAAAGGACCACAACTTTTGCAGGTTTGCGCGTCTCAATGACCCAGAGTGCTATGTTAGCTTGAGTCAGGGCTTTATGCTTTAGCCCTAAGTAGGGTCACCCTTGCCAAACAGGTCAAAGGGAAGAGGCCAGACTAAAAGTGGTCCACCGGTCCTCTGGGTTCAGGGGTTCAGCTCAGGGCTAACAACCCCGACTGGTAAAACAAAACTGTTACAGAAACAGCAGTGAAGAATCCTGCTACATCTTCTACATGCCAACCCTCAGGTTGTAGGGAATGTCGGCAAAAGCTGGAGCACCTGGGAGAGGGCCTACATGATGACAGGGAGAATGTGCCTCTTGCGAGGGGGGAACATAGAATCAGGGGATGTAGAGTCAGTATGGATAGAACTGAGAAATTCTAAGGGTAGAAAGACCCTGATGGGAGTTATCTACTGGCCCCCAAACAGCAGTCTGGATGTAGGGTGTAAGTTGAATGAAGAGTTAAAATTGGCATGTCGCAAAGGTAATGATACAGTTGTCATGGGGGATTTCAACATGCAGGTAGACTGGGAGAATCAGAATAGTACTGGACCCCAAGAAAGGGAGTTTGTGGAGTGCCTCCGAGATGGATTCTTAGAACAGCTTGTACTGGAGCCTACCAGGGAGAAGGCAATTCTAGATTTAGTGTTGTGCAATGAACCGGTTTTGATCAGGGACCTCGAGGTAAAGGGACAATTAGGAGGTAGTGACCATAATATGATATGTTTTAACCTACAATTTGAGAAGGAGAAGGGAAAATCGGATGTGTCAGTATTACAGTTGAACAAAGGGAACTATGGAGCTATGAGGGAGGAGCTGGCCAAAGTTCAATGGAACAATACCCTAGCAGGGAAGACAGTGGAACAACAATGGCAGGTATTTCTGGGAATAATGCAGAAGGTGCAGGATCGGTTCATTCCAAAGAGGAAGAAAGATCCTCAGGGGAGTAAAGGGCGGCCGTGGCTGACAAGGGAAGTAAAGGGCAGTATAAAAATAAAAGAGAAGAAGTATAACATAGCAAAGATGAGCGGGAAACCAGAGGACTGGGAAGCTTTTAAAGAGCAACAGAAGATAACAAAAAAGGCAATACGCCAAGAAAAAATGAGTTACGAAGGTAAACTAGCCAAGAATATAAAGGAGGATAGTAAATGTTTCTTTAGGTATGTGAATAGCAAAAAAATAGTTAAGACCAAAATTGGGTCATTGAAGACAGAAACGGGTGAATTTATTATGGGGAACAAGGAAATGGCAGATGAGTTGAACAAGTACTTTGGATCTGTCTTCACTAGGGAAGACACAAACAATCTCCCAGATGTAATAGTGGTCAAAGGAACTAGGGTAAAGGATGAACTGAAGGAAATTTATATTAGGCAAGAAATGGTGTTGGATAGACTGTTGAGTCTGAAGGCTGATAAGTCCCCGGGACCTGATGGTCTGCATCCCAGGGTGCTTAAAGAGGTGGCTCTAGAAATCGTGGACGCATTGGTAATCATTTTCCAATGTTCTATAGATTCAGGAACAGTTCCTGCCGACTGGAGGGTGGCTAATATTGTCCCACTTTTCAAGAAAGGAGGGAGAGAGAAAACAGGGAATTATAGACCAGTTAGCCTGACGTCAGTTGTGGGAATGATGCTGGAGTCAATTATAAAAGGTGAAATTACGACACATTTGGATAGCAGTAGAAGGATCAGTCCGAGTCAGCATGGATTTATGAAGGGAAAATCATGCTTGACTAATCTTCTGGAGTTTTTTGAGGATGTAACTATGAAAATGGACAAGGGAGAACCAGTGGATGTAGTGTACCTGGACTTCCAGAAAGCTTTTGATAAAGTCCCACAAAGGAGATTAGTGGGCAAAATTAGGGCACATGGTATTGGGGGCAGAGTATTGACATGGATTGAAAATTGGCTGGCTGACAGGAAACAAAGAGTAGCGATTAACGGGTCCCTTTCGGAATGGCAGGCTGTGACCAGTGGGGTACCACAAGGTTCGGTGCTGGGACCACAGCTGTTTACAATATACATTAATGATTTAGATGAAGGGATTAAAAGTAACATTAGCAAATTTGCTGATGACACAAAGCTGGGTGGCAGTGTGAAATGTCAGGAAGATGTTATGAAAATGCAGGGTGACTTGGACAGGTTGGGTGAGTGGGCAAATGTATGGCAGATGCAGTTTAATGTGGATAAATGTGAGGTTATCCACTTTGGTGGCAAGAACAGGAAGGCAGATTACTATCTAAATGGAGTCAAGTTAGGGAAAGGGGAAGTACAACGAGATCTAGGTGTTCTTGTACATCAGTCTATGAAAGCAAGCATGCAGGTACAACAGGCAGTGAAGAAAGCCATGGCATGCTGGCTTTTATAACAAGAGGACTTGAGTATAGGAGTAAAGAGGTCCTTCTGCAGCTGTACAGGGCCCTGGTGAGACCCCACCTGGAGTACTGTGTGAGGAAGGACATTCTTGCTATTGAGGGAGTGCAGCGTAGGTTCACAAGGTTAATTCCCGGAATGGCGGGACTGTCATATGTTGAAAGATTGGAGCGACTGGGCTTGTATACACTAGAATTTAGGATGAGAGGGGATCTGATTGAAACATATAAGATTATTAAGGGATTGGACACGCTGGAGGCAGGAAGCATGTTCCCGCTGATGGGTGAGTCCAGAACTAGAGGCCACAGTTTAAGAATAAGGGGTAGGCCATTTAGAACTGAGATGCGGAAAAACTTTTTCACCCAGAAAGTGGTGGATATGTGGAATGCTCTGCCCCAGAAGGCAGTGGAGGCAAAGTCTCTGGATGCATTCAAGAGAGAGTTAGATAGAGCTCTTATAGATAGTGGGGTTAAGGGATATGGGGAGAGGGCAGGAACGGGGTACTGATTGTGTATGATCAGCCATGATCACAGTGAATGGCGGTGCTGGCTAGAAGGGCCGAATGGCCTAATCCTGCACCTATTGTCTATTGTCTACATCTGAGTGTGAGGGTATTCCTGAGTCTCCAACTGGAACTTGCATGACTGACAATAGTGTAAACCAAGCTATTGATATAATGAAGGAAACCCTGAACACCGCCAGAGATGGAGGACCTTCTTTGCTGCCCTAAACACCAGTGGCGTAATGGGCAGTAGGTAGGTAAGTAAGTATTGGAGAGAAGGGAAGTTGGAGGGAAAGGGAGATCGACTGAATGCCATAAGTCTGGTCCTATGTCCTATACTGGGGGTCTGCTTTGTCGAGCGCCTCCACACCATCCGCCATGAGCAAGACTTCCTGGTGGCTAAACATCTAAATACTGCTTCCTATTCCTGTTCTGAAGTGTCGATCCATGGCCTCCTCTTGTGCCAAGGTGAGGCCACCCTCAGGATGGGGGAGCAACACAGGCAGCACGGTAGCGTAATGGTTAGCACATCACTTTACAGTACCTGCGACCTGGGTTCAATTCCTGCCACTGCCTGTAAGGAGTTTGTACGTTCTCCCCGTGACACCGGATTCTTCAGTTTCTCCCACATTCCAAAGACGTTCCGGTTGGTAGGTTCATTGGTTATTGTAAATTGTTCTGTGATTAGGCTAGAGTTAATTCAGGGATTGCTGGGTGGCATGACTTGAAGGGCCAGAAGTCCCTTTTCTGCATTGTATCCCAATAAATAAATAATTAACACCTCATATTCTGCCTAGGTAGCCTCCAACATGATGGTACAAATATCGATTTCTCCTTCTGCTAAGAAAAGTCCCCATCCCCTTTGTCTATTCCCCACTCTTAACTTTTTACTTTGTCTCACCTGCCAATTACTACCCCTTGGGTCCCCTCCTCCTTCCCTTTCTCATATTGTCCATTCTTTCCTCCAATCAGATTCTTTCTTCTCCAGGCCTTGACCTTTGCCACCCAGCTGACTTCACCAATCACCTTCCAGCTAGCCACTTTCCCCTCCACCCAAATTCCTTCACAGTCCTGGAGAAGGGTCTCGGTCTGAAACATTGACTGTTTATTCTTTTCCACAGATGATGCCTAACCTGTTGAATTCCTCCAGCGTTTTGTGTGTGTTGCTTTGGATCTCCTTCATCTGCAGAGACTCTTGTCCTATGCTTCATGGTTGATGGACACATGAGAGAGGATATGTTGCAGATAGATGTAAATGAATGGGACTGGTCTGTCGATATGACTGGGTATAATGCAGCAAAAGGTCTCATTCTATGTTGCAAGGATGAGTAAAACCAAGTCTATTTTTTAAGAATCTGGTTTGCTTTTGTCTGGTGGAAGTGTTGTGCATGCTTGAAATTGCATGAAAAAAAATCCATACCTGAGTTTCACACACAAGGTGCTAGAGGACCTCAGCAAGACAGACAGCTTCTGGGGAGGGTAATAAGCAATCAATTTTTCAGGTCAAAACCCTTTATTAGTCTGGAAAGGAGGGGACAGAAGCCAGAATAACATGGGGAAGAGTTTTGGTCTCCAAATTTGAGGAAGGACATTCTTGCTATTGAGGGAGTGCAGCGTAGGTTCACAAGGTTAATTCCCAGAATGGCGGGACTATCATATGTTGAAAGATTGGAGCGACTGGGCTTGTATACACTGGAATTTAGAAGGATGAGAGGAGATCTGATTGAGACATATAAGATTATTAAGGGATTGGACACACTGGAGGCAGGTGAGGGGTGAGGAAAGACGTGATAGGTGAGGGAAGAAAGTGGGTGGGTGGGGTTAGTGATGATATGAGAAACAGAGGGCATTGGTGGAAGAGGTAGGGGTGAAGAAGAAGGAATCTGGTAGGGGAGAACAGAGGAATAATGGGAAGGAGGTGGGGAGCCAGAGGGGGGAGAAGGCAGGGTATGAGGTGTGGGTGGGGGAAGGAGAAGAAGTGAAAGGCCCAGCAGAATGGAGAAAAAGAACAAAAAAGGGTAGGAGGGGAGAGGGCAGTGGTTACCAGAAGTTAGAAAAGTAAATGTGCAGACCATCAAATTGGAGGAGATTATCCAGATGGAATATGAAGTGTTGCTTCTCCAATCTGCATTTGGTTCAACATTGGGGTTTATTGCATTGACTAATCTTAAACTTACCCTGTTAGGTACAGAGGACAATAAAAAACATCTCTTTTTTTCAGCTGAAATTTAAGATCTTAGAAGAATAGGCATAAAATAAACAGGGCTTTTTTTTAGTGTAGTTCCTTTCCCTCGTTCAGGTAAGACTGTTTATATTTCACATCCTTTACCCAAAGTAAATGGGTGCTACCAGGGAGATGGTTAATTTTAGGAATGGAATGTTATCGTGTCATAAATCACAGAAGCAAGACCATCGGCCTGAATGGTCCTTGCCAATCAAGATGGCATCTAAAAATGTGCAAGCAATACACACAAAATGCTGGTGGAACACAGCAGGCCAGGCAGCATCTATAAGGAGAAGCACTGTCGACGTTTTGGGCCGAGACCCTTTGTCAGGACAAAAATGTGTAAAATAATTTTGGAACTCATAACCTGGTAACTGGGAGGGAACGCCTGCTCTCTCTCACACAGTAGAGTTTTAATGTTTTATGTTATCATGTCAATATCCTGACAGTTACCACTGAGCAGAAACCTGAATGAAAGTTAGAAAAACACAGATGGTGGAAATCTAAAATTAAATAAACAAAAACAGAGAATGTTGAAAAGACAAGAGATTCTGCAGATGTTGAAAATCCAGATGAAGGCTCTTGGCCCCAAACTTTGACTGTTTATCCCTTTCTATAGATGCTGGTGTCCCGCTGAGTTCCTCCAGTACTTCATAAATTTTCAAAACACTCAAACTAAGGAAAGACAAACAGAGTCAAGGTTTTTGATTTGGCATCGCTGGATCAGACCCAGAGGGTTATGAGTTTCCCTTTCCACTGATGCTGCCTGACCTGCTGAGCATCTCTGGCATTCTTGTTTTAACTTCATAAATGTAAATATTAAGGAATTAGATACTAAGAAAGAGGATGTGCTGGAGCTTTTGGAAAGTATCATGTAGGATAAGTCACCGGGACCAGATGGTATATACCCCAGGCTACTGTGGGAAGCGAGGGAGGAGATTGCTGAGCCTCTGGCGATGATCTTTGCATCATCAATAGGCAGGAGAGACGTTCCGGAGGATTGTAGGGTCACGGATGTTATTCCCGTATTCAAGAAAGGGAGTAGAGATAGCCCAAGAAATTATAGAGCAGTGAGTCTTACTTCAGTGGTTGGTAAGTTGATGGAGAAGATCCTGAGAGGCAGGATTTATGAACATTTGGAGAGACATGGCTTGCATGGCTTGGTCAAAGGCGGGCTGTGCCTTATGAACCTGATAGAATTTTTTGAGGATGTGACTAAACACATTGATGAAAGTAGAGCCACAGATGTAGTGCATATGGATTTCAGCAAGGCATTTGATAAGATACCCCATGCAAGACTTATTGAGAAAGTAAAGAGGCATGGGATCCAAGGGGACATTGCTTTGTGGATCCAGAACTGGATTGCAAGGCAACGAGTGGTTGTAGACGGATCATATTCTGTATGGAGGTTGTTGTCCATTGGTGTGCCTCAGTGATCTGTTTGTGATTTCTATAAATGACCTGGATGAGGAAGTGGAGGGATGGGTTAGTAAATTTGCTGATGACACAAAAGTTAGGGGTATTGTGTATAGTGTGGAGGGCTGTCAGAGGTTACAGCAGAACATTGATAGGATGCAAAACCGGGCTGAGAAGTGACAGATGGAGTTCAACCCAGATATGTGTGAGGTGGTTCATATATTAGGTCAAATATGATGGCAGAATATAGCATTAATGGTAAGACTCTTGGCAGTGTGGAGGATCAGAGGGATCTTGGGGTCCGAGTCCATAGGACACTCAAAGCTGCTACACAGGTTGACTCTGTAGTTAAGAAGGCATACGGTGCATTGGCCTTCATCAGTTGTGGGACTCAGTTTAAGAGCCAAGATTGCAGCTATATAGGACTCCACTTGGAATACTGTGCTCAATTCTGGTCACCTCACTACAGGAAGGACGTGGAAAAGCATAGAAAGGGTGCAGAGTAGATTTGCAAGGGTGTTGCCTGGATTAGGGAGCATGCCTTATGAAAACAGGTTGAGTGAACTCGGCCTTTTCTCCTTGGAGCGATGAAGAACGAGAGGTGACCTGATAGAAGTGTACTGGATGATGAGAGGCATCGATCATGTGGATAGTCAGGGGCTTTTTCCCAGGGCTGAAATGTCTGGAATGAGAGGGCATAGCTTTAAGGTGCTTGGAAGTAGGTACAGAGGAAATGTCAGGGATAAATTTTTTACACAGAGTGGTGAGTGCATGGAATGGGCTGCCAGTGGTGGAGGTGGAACGATGGGGTCTTTTAAGAGACTTCTGAACAGTGTTACAAACCCCGTAACTGGGTGTCTTACCAGCAAAGATAGGAGTATCCGTTGAAGTCTGATGATACTATTTTTAACAGTATTTATTAGTAAAAATACACAAAAATAATATCAATGCAAATATACAGATAATATACGTCATCAATACTAAACCTAAAAGTGCGGGTATAATAATAATCAATAAGAAATAAGCTCTATCGTTGTCTAGGGGATACTGAATTGTCAGATGGAAATATAAAGTTCAGTTCAGTCCATGCAGGCTGCAGTAGTTGTTGGTCGCTGTGTTGCAATTGTTGGAGAGCGAGAGAGAGAGAGAGAGAGAGAGAGAGAGAGAGAACAGTAACAGCTATTGACTTGCCGACTTTCCTTTGCGATCTTGATCCGTCGATGCATTGTTGTTGTGGCCATTCACTTATGACCCCTCCGTCCTTTAGCTAGACCATTCTTCCATGGAGGACTCGTCACCCAGGCAAGGGTGGACACACACACAAGCCCCCACCGGTCTCGTAGCGTATCTCCTGGTGCGTCTGAGGGGTGTTGCCCCAGACCCTACTTTTATCCCCACTCACGGGGTCTCAGGTGTCAATCAGGTTGGGATGATGCAACCCATCAAACCCAGCCCACTCTGGTTGCCCCCTGAGGGGTTTCAATGAATAGAACAGTACCTAGTACACAAACCTTCTCCAAAAGACAATAGCAGTAATCAGTGGTTCCGTTCCGCTTTTGTTAGGAGGAGACATTCCACTTTGTGTATCTCTGCGTTGTCTCTCTCTCATTAACTGACTTGAGCTGTTTATCAATAACAACTGTCTTGGCAGATTTCCTTTTGTCCCTTTCATTTCCTTGGTAGCAGCCTTGAAATAGTAGCGATTTGTGATTTCTCCAAAAGGGGGGGATGATTTTGCATCCTTCTGCCTATCAGAGTTGTTCATCATTCGTAATACCCCCATCCTTTTAAGAATTTTCACCCAAAAGGGGAAAATTAACTAATACAGTCTTACAGAATTTCAGAATCTAACACAATACAAAAGAGTTTTCACTACAGAGTAATACAGTTATACATTCAATTTAGCATCTAGATAAACAGTCAGCGAGCACATTATCACTTCCTTTAATATGCTGTATCTTAATATCAAATTCTTAATAAATTCCTGTATCATCAGACTCCAATTTAATAGCCACCTATTTTTATTCCTTTTCTTCAGCAAAACAAAACTAAAGAGTTGTGATCTTAGCTTAAGTGTATATTACTAAATGTGAACCAATACATGTGTGATTATTCTGTAGTACATTACAAAAGTTCATGCAAATACTAATCTTTATTTTACTTTTAAACTTAACAGTCAATCTTCCATGGTGTTGTCTTTATTATTTACATGCTTTGTCGAAATCCCTCAATACCAGATCCTGTTATTTAAAGTGGCATTTTGTCAACCTTCGCCTCTTCTCCACTTAACTCTCACGTGGTTAGCTTGCTCACCAGTGTGGAATAGGCTTTCGCATACTCTTCTTATAGGAGTTCTTTTATCAACAATGTTTTCTAAACTTAGCCCATCTCCTGAACTTCCACACAATTCTTTATTTTTAAGCGAGTCATTAGTCTTATCTTCAGGACCCTTCATTCTATTAATTTTCAGTTTCACATCTGCAAGTGATCCCTCTTTGTCCAAACAACATTTCAAATTCTGCCTCTTCACAGCACACCCTTGAATAACATTAGCGAGTGGGGTACTTTTACATTCCAAATCAAACTGTAATTGATTCACAGGCACCTTGTTAACAAGCCATTGTTCCAAACAATAGGTACATGGAGCTTAGAAAAATAGAGGATTATGATAATCCTAGGTAATTTCTAAGGTAAGTACATGTTCAGCACACTTTGTGGATCAAAGGGCCTTTACTGTGCTGTAGATTTTCTATGCTTCTATGCAATCAGACAAGATGTCAAAATGTTGTGTGGCCAAAGACAACATGCAAATCTGCAGCTCCTATGATAAAGAACTTTCTACTGTCAAAATAACATACTCTCCACAATTTTCACTGATTGGGTTAGACAGGTAGATGTATTTGCCTTGAGGAAATGTCAGAGGCATGTATATTTACAATTTTTGAAAAAGCATTTGGACGGGTACATGATTAGGAATGTTTGGAACACAGGTTCGAACCTCCAGCATGTGGACCCCTTGCTTAATGGTATTGGCCAATGGCATAAAAAAGATAGGGGACCTCTGCTCCAGAGGGATATGAGCTGAATACAGGCAAGTGGGATAAGCTCAGGTAGACAGCATGGATGAATTGGGCCAGGGGGCCTGTTTCCATGCTGGATAACTCTTCGACTGGATCTCATCTCCTTCTTGTGGGCACCCCGTGCCTGGGCAATTAACGGGAGCTGTACATACAGGCTGAAGCTCTCTCATCTGGCATTCTGCAATCCAGCAAATCCCAATGTACATCATGTTCTGAATCAATAGGACTGATCTGTACTGCTTAACACATTTATTCATTTTCATTTATTTAATTTGGAGATCCAGTGCAGAACAGGCATCCAGACCAACAAGCTACCCTGCCCAGAAACCTACTTAGTTACCACTAACCTAATCACAGGACGATTTACAATGACCAATTAACCTGCTGACTGATAGGTCTGTGGTAGGAAACTGAATCACCCAGAGGAAACCCATGCGGTTATGGGGAGAATGTACAAACTCCCTACAGACACCACCAGCATTGAACTCTGAACTCCAGAACACACCTGAGCTGAAATAGATTCATACTAACCACTACATTTGAGTGGCACCCGCTCATTCTATCTACAAAAAAAAATAAAGAAAGAATTGTATGAATGAGATAAATGCACAAATGTGTTTTTTTTATGAGAGGGCTTTCAGTATAGAACGTCTTAACCACATCAGAGGAAGTAGTTAAGACAGATACGTGACTAGAAAAAGGTTAGAACAGGAGACCCCCCCCAGCTTTTCTTTTGCCATGGACCCCTACCTTAACCAAGGGATCTGTGGACTCCAGGTTGGGAACATGGCTTATATGTTCTCAAATGGGACTGGCTAAAATAGGACCTTGGTCAGCATGGACAATTTGGGCTGAAAGTCCTGTTTCTGTGCTCTGTGACAATACGACACAGGAGCTTCACCCATAGTGTCATAGAAATTTCAAGTTATGCACAATTCTCAGAACTGTGGTGTGTCTGCACTTGCGAACAAATTGTCCTGACAAAGGGCCTTGATCCAAAATGTCGAGGGTTTATTTCCCTCCACAGATGCTGCCTGAACTGTTGAGTTCCTCCAGCATTTTGTGTGTTGCTCCAAATACCAGAACAGCACTCTCACTTGTGTGTAGCTGTGAGAGAGAAGTTGTACAGGGAATTGAGGAGACTGGTAGGATAGCTTTGCTGGAGCTGGCCTGGGTAGGATGGGCCAAAAGGTGTTTTAAGAAGTGTTGTTTGTTGCTGCAGCAATATAAAGAGTTTTAAACAAGGTGTGATACCTGACACCGCTGAATGATGCACTTTGAATGAAAGTGGAATGCCTACCTACCCATTGTAAACCTACAGATTGGTGATGAACACAAGGCAGTATGTTTTTTTCTGATCGATTTATTGGAAGCAACAAAAGTCCAGCTTGTGAAGGCAGATCAAGCAGGTTATTTTAGAAGGACATGTTTACATTACATTAAAGAGAAGCTAAATACTATAGCTTGATACCATACATCACTGAGGAACTAGTTTAGAGATCTGGAGGTACTCGTTGACCACATATTGGAGCTTTTACAGAATAAAAACATGCAATTCCCCCAAATTGCTGCTCTTATGGCAAAAATATTGACTTGTTCAGTTTTTTTAAACAGTGGTCACCAATTTCACAGGATAGCAGACTATTGAGAGCATTGGACACTCCTGTGGAAGTAGTGACATTTTTAGTAGAATTCATTTCTTCGTGCAGTGTAATGGAATGGAGCTCAAACTACAGGTTCATTTGTCAGGGGCTGTTCAAATATTCAACCAAAATGTCACTCGAACTGGGGGCAAATCATCAGCTGTTTAACAGGGAGTGGTATTTGGGTGCACTTTATCATCACAGTCAAGCCTTGAGCATCACATCACAGATATCCTCACATTATAGTTAGAGGCCATTTGGCCCATTCAATATATGCCAGCTCCCATTACTCCCCCTCCCCATTTCTTATCTCCCTGGATTCCCATAACTTGTCTTTTCCATGTGGCCATCAACATGTCATTTTTCTGAATATTTTACACCTTTCCTCCATTTAGGGTTAATTTATAACAGTTTAATGACCTCCCAATCCAGTGATGTGGGAGGAAACTTGCATACCCGGGAGGCAAAATGCAGAATTTACATGGAAATTCCACATAGACAGCGCTGGATGATGGGTTTGAAACCAGGTGCCCCGGAAGAGTAAGACAGCAATCCTAAATGCTCTGTGGCATGAATTTATGTTGATTATGCTGTCATTTACATTGTATTTTGCTGTATTCCTGCTGCATGGCCATAAGGTTCCCAGGTATATCCCAGGTAAAGAAGTTTTGCCTCCTTCAAGTGCTCATACTACAGGGATTCCCCGGAGTTGGTGAGAGAAGGTGTAGCATTTCTTTATGAGGTCTTCGAGGGCATTCTTTAACCTGTTCTACTATCCACCTGGGGATGTCAGTCACTACAACAGGTCATCAAAATCCGAAGCACTGAAGGAGAATCTAAACCAAGATCCTAATGCAGTGCTCTGAGTTTTTACACAGGAGGATGAACAGTCTCTCACAAGGTAAGTTTAAACAACAGCATCCATTACCTTCTGTGAAACACCTTAGTCATTACAAATTACATTGTCTCATTATTTTTGAAAGCAACTTTGCTTTATATGTGTGTAAGACTTTGACACAATACTGTGTGCGTGTGTGTGAGAGATTATCCAGGCAATGATTGCCAACAAAAATAAGGCAATTACTAAAATTGGTCTGGGCAGTGTCTCCACTGCATTACATATTGATTCTATTCTTATCTGATCATATGTTGAACCTGGCTGATTTTTTTTGTTCTTTAAAATTCTTTTCACCCATTTCCATTCATCCAGCACCTTCAGGTGTTTGTCATCTGCCCTGACGTTTGTCATCGCTCTGTTGTACTCCGCTTCTTTCCGCGGCACTACCTCCGCAGCCAGCCCAGCCAGCTGTTGGATGTCACTTGTGCTAAACCCGTTAAACCCATAGTGGGAGAAATACTTCTGAATGTATTGCAAAGTATGTATGTAGCCAGTATCACTCAGTCAAACGTTCGGCATGCACCAGCTCTCTCTGTACTGCTCCGCCTGCAGGACTTCCCTTTCCCATCAGTTGTACAGTGGTATGCAAAAGCTGGGGCACCCCTGGTCAAAATTTCCGTTACTGTGAATAGTTAATTGAGTAGAAGATGAACTGATCCCCAAAAGTCATAAAGTTAAAGATAAAACATTCTTTTCAACATTTTAAGCAAGATTAGTGTATTATTTTTGTTTTGTACAATTTTAGAGTGAAAAAAGGAAAGGAGTACCATGTAAAAGTTTGGGCACCCCAAGAGATTTGAGCTCTCAGATAACTTTTACCAAGGTCTCAGGCATTAATAAACTTGTTAGGGCTATGGCTTGTTCACAATCATTGTTAGGAAAGGCCAGGTGATGCAAATTTCAAAGCTTTATAAATACCCTGACTCCTCAAACCTTGTCCCAACAATCAGCAGCTATGGGCTCCTCTAAGCAGCTGCCTAGCACTCTGGAAATTAGAATAAATGATGCTCACAAAGCAGGAGAAGGCTATAAGAAGATAGCAAAGCGTTTTCAGGTAGCCGTTTCCTCAGTTCGTAATGTCATTAAGAAATGGTAGTTAACAGGAATGGTGGAGGTCAAGTTGAAGTCTAGAAGACCAAGAAAACTTTCCAAGAGATCTGCTCGTAGGATTGTTAGAAAGGCAAATCAAAACCCCCATTTGACTGCAAAAGATTTAGCAGACTCTGGAGTGGTGGTGCACTGTTCTACTATGCAGCAACACCTGCACAAATATGACCTTTATGGAAGAGTCATCAGAAGGAAACCTCTCCTACATCCTCAACACAAAATTCAGTATCGGAAGTCTGCAAAGGAACATCTAACCAAGCCTGATGCATTTTGGAAACAAGTCCTATGGACTGATGAAGTTAAAACAGAACTTCTTGGCCGCCATGAGCAAAGGTATGTTTGGAGAAAAAAAGGGTGCAGAATTTCATGAAAAGAACACCTCTCCAACTGTTAAGCACGGGGATGGACCGATCATGCTTTGGGCTTGTTTTGCAGCCAATGGCACAGGGAACATTTCACTGGCAGAGGGAAGAATGAATTCAATTAAATATCAGCAAATTCTGGAAGCAAACATCACACCATTTGTAAAAAAGCTGAAGATGAAAAAAGGATGGCTTCTACAACAGGATATTGATCCTAAACACCCCTCAAAATCCACAATGGACTACCTCAAGAGGCGCAAGCTGAAGGTTTTGCCATGGCCCTCACAGTCCCCTGACCTAAACATCATCGAAAACCAGTGGATAGACCTTAAAAGAGCAGTGCATGCAAGACGGCCCAAGAATCTCACGGAACTAGAAGCCTTTTGCAATGAAGAATGGGCAAAAATCCCCCAAATAAGAATTGAAAGACTCTTAGCTGGCTACAGAAAGCATTTACAAGCTGTGATACTTGCCAAAGTGGGTGTTACTAAGTATTGACCATGCAGGGTGCCCAAACTTTTGCTTTGGGCCCTTTTCCATTTTTGTTGTTTGGAAACTAAAAGGTGGAAGTAAAAAAAGTAATGTTGCTTTAAATATTAAAAAATGTGTCATCTTTAACTTTATGCCTTTTGGAAATCAGGTAATCTTTTACTTGCTTAGCTATTCACAGTAACAGAAATTTTGACTGGGGTGCCCATATTTTTGCATGCCACTGTAGATGCAACCATGTTCAGGCATATTGTCCAACAGCGAGAAGAAAATCTGAAAGAATGCCCGCTCTTCCTTGTGACAGGTGTTGGATGTGGATCCATGAATTAACTCCATGGTCCTGGATCTCCACAGCAATGAGAAAAACTCTTCATGACGTCTTTCAATCCTGTCAGAACAACTCCCTTCTGTGTTTAGTTTAAACCAATCCATGCCCACATCTGACATCTGCCCTCCATTTCCCTTGGTGAATGGTAGGAATTTCAGTGTGATTAGCTGCGCGTTTTGACAGTGGGGTAAGGACCGAGGGACATAAAGAGTAAATCCTGATACCGGGTTTGGACCTGAAACATCAACAGGCTCCTTCCCTCTCCCCCTCCCCACCCACATGTCTCTCAAGTTTCTCGGGAAGATTGTGTTTTGGTCCTGGTCCCAGCATCGGTGGTCTGTTGTTCCTGTTCAGTACAGGTTTGCTCTTTACTGCATCAGGGGTTCGCAGAAATGCGACTACTTTGTTCCCTCCATAAATGCTGCCTGACCTGCTGAGCTCCTCCAGAAATTGGTGCGTGTTGCTCCAGATTTGCAAAGTTTCTTGTGGCCCACTAAAGCAGATCGTCAAGAGCCTGCTTCACGGAGGCCCATTCCTCCAATGCCCTCTGGTGTTGCTGATCTGCTTTTCCCTGCCGCTGGGCTCTGTTCAGCCCTGTCATCCTTCTTTCCAACACCTCGCTTGCCAATTCAGCCAGCTTGTTGCAGTCGGACCAACCAAACACTTTATTGGAGACCAACTTCTTTATCTTCTCCAAAGTCTTGATATACCCAAAACCACCAGGGTTAACATTCCAAACATTATTCATGTCATACCTTGTTTTCTCTTCATTGTCTGCTCGCTGGGCTTCCCTCTCCCACCGTCTGAGAACCCCCTGATATCCCGGGACGTGGTCCAACACTGAGAAGAAAGTTTGGAAGAACCGCTTCTCGTCGTTGTGGAGAATTCTTGCAGTTTGGAGTGGAAGATCATGCCGCATTACCGCAGTAGGTTGGCCATGCTGACTGCAGGTGGTCCCATGAACTTCATTACGTTCTTGTTCCCAGAGAGGGCTGTGAGACTTCTTACTCCCACAGCAGCCCATGGCTTCTCTCCCACCGACCTGTGCAAGATCTCTCGGTACAGCTCCGACGGCCTTTGAAGCAGGAAGGTGAGGTTTTGTATACCAGAGCAAAGAGGGCAGGGCTTCTCAAAAGTTATGGTAATTGGGTAACACATGTTTTCCTGTTTTAAACAATGCTCTTCTATTTCAACATGTTATCCCCTTACTTCCCTCCTTTTCTGTATAATCATCTTTTTAATATTTTTGACATGAACAAAATTTAGAAGACTATAAGAAATAGGAGCAGAATTGAGCCATTCAGCCCATTGAATCTGCTCTGCTACTCCACCATAGCTGATTTATTATTCCTCTCAGTTTCCTGCCTTCTCCCTGTAAAGTTTAATGCTCTGACTAATCGAGAACTTATCAACCTCTGTTTTACATATACTCAATGACTTTTTGTCTAACGCCTGAGGCAATAAATTCCACAGATTCACCACTGTTACGAATGAGGAGCAACTCTGATGGGCAGAAGGGTACAGAATCACCAATGCCCCCCCCCCTTTTTGAGAATCGCAAAATCGCTATTATTTCAGGTCTGATACCCAGGAAATGAGAGAGATACACAGCATGTCAGTAATGAGAGAGAGGCAACGCAGGGATACACAAAGGTGGAATGTCTCCTATTGACAAAGAGAGAGATTACTGCTATTGTCTCTTGAAGAAGGAATTGTGTCTTGAGTACTGTTCTATTCATTGAAACCCCTCAGGGGGCAACCAGAGTGGTCTAGTTGAGGGATTGCATCATCCCAACCTGATTGACATCTGAGACCCCGTGAGTGGGGATAAAAGTCGGGTCTGGGGAACACCCCTCAGACGCCAGGAGAGATGCTACGAGACCGGTGGGGGCTTGTGTGTGTGTCCACCCTTGCCTGGGTGACGAGTCCTCCACGGAACAGTCTAGCTAAAGGACGGATACGGATCAAGATCGTAAAAGGAAAGTCGGCAAGTTTTTCTCTCTCTCTCCAACAAATGCAACACAGTGATCAACAACGACTGCAGCCTGTATGAACTGAACTGAACTTTATATTTCCATCGGACAATTCATTATCCCCTAGACAATGATAGAGCTTATTTCTTATTGATGATTATTATACCCGCACTTTTAGGTTTAGTATTGATGACGTATATTATCTGTATATTTGCATTGATATTATTTTTGTGTATTTTTACTAATAAATACTGTTAAATATAGTATCATCAGACTTCAACGGATACTCCTATCTTTGCTGGTAAGATACCCAGTTACAGGGTTTGTAACACCACCCACCAGATAAGGAAACAACCCCGAGCTGTTGTTTATTTTGTATGGGGGAGGGAGTTCTGGAGGTCAACATTCCGTTTTGTTTTGCACGGGGGCGGGGTTGGGGTCGATTTCCTTGCTGTGTTCTGTGCGGGGTAAGGAGTGTTTTTGGTCAATGTTCTCATTCTGTCTTATGAAGGGGAGTGAGGGGGGCGGTGTGGTTGCAATGCTGATGATCAGGCTACCGAGTCTTGACGAAGGGTTTCGGCCTGAAACGCTGACTGCTCATTTCCACGGAGGCTGCCCGACCTGCTGAGTTCCTCCAGCTTGTTGTGCGTGTTGCTTTGACCACAGCATCTGCAGTGTACTTTGTGTTTATCGTTCCTTTTTTGTGTGTTTGGGGGGGGGGGTCTGATTTTCTTTGTCAACTCTGTTAATGCTTTTTCTTTGTTTCATGGCTATCTGGAAAGGATATAGGATATCATGGATATCAGAGTGTATATGGATACGTACTTTGATAATAAATGAACATTTGAACTTTTAGATACCCCACTCTCCCACCCCACCCCAAGCAGCTGATGAATCCTTTCCAGTGAAAGACTATAATTCTGGATAGAGTATTCCCCAAAATTCAAATATAAGGTCTTGAATTGAAATGCCATCCATCCCTTTATCATCAAGGATGCTGCTTAACAATTAAATTCCTCCAGCAGTATCCTTTCCGCTCCAGATTCCCACACCTGAGGTCCCTTGTATCTCCATTTCTCTATTCCAGTATGAATTCCCTTCAAGGTATTCTCCTCTCTTCAACAGGAGTTCAGTGAGTTATAGACTGTGCACCCGCTGGTCTCCTTCTGCCCCTCGGTAAAGTGATATAAGATCTCAATCCAACATGCTGCCTTGGCTCTTCTTTGCCATTTTACCGACTTAGACACTTTATACATAAAACAGAGACAAGTGTAGATATTGAATGCTGGAAAATGATGTTGGAGAGGTAGTAATGCGGGACAAAGAAATGGCAGACAAACTGAATAAGTATTTTGCAAGAGTCTTTCCTGTGGAAGACATTAGCAGTATTGCCAGAAGTTCAAGAGTGTCAGGGGGCAAAAGTGTATGAAGTTGCCATTGCCGAGGAGAAAGTCTTGGGAAACTGATAGGTCTGAAGTAGATAAGTCACCCAGACCAGGTGGTGTACACCTCAGAGTTCTTAAAGTGGTGGCTAATAAGATTGTGGATGCATTAGTAATAATCTTTCAAGAATCTTTTCAAGAGTCTTTGATTGGAGTACTATGCAGAGGCAGCAGAAGCATTCCCGTGCAAGTCTGGTGAAGGGCTTTAAAACTCCAGTCTCCGTAAAAGAGGGGTACTTTCTAGCGGAGCGGTCATCAGAGTGGTCTGAGTCAGAGAGGTAAAGCTTTGGCTCAACAAGGCTACGGCAAGAACAGTCATGGACAAGGCAAGTAGGTAAGTTCACTCTTTATTTCCTATTTCTTTCTTCTTATTTAATTGTTGAGAGAAGAGAGAGTATGCCTACAGGGCTAGTATTCTGTCCGGGTGTCAGATGTGGGATGTCCAGGAGACCTCTAGCATCCCCGATGGCCACATCTGCACCAGGTGCATTGAGTTGCAGCTCCTTAGAGACCATGTGAGGGAACTGGAGCTGCAGCTTGCTGACCTTCGGCTTGTTAGGGAAAGTGAAGTGGTGACAGACAGGAGCTACAGGGAGGTAGTCACAGGACACAGATAAATGGGTGACTGTCTGGAGAGGGAAGGGGCGATGTCAGATAGTGGAGAGCACCCCTGTGGCCGTCCCCTTCAACAGTAGGAACTCTATTTTGAGAACTGTTGGTGGGGATGACCTATCTGGGGGAAGCAACGGTGGCCATGCCTCTGGCACTGAGTCTGGCCCTGTGGCTCGGAAAAGTTGGGAACTGAAGAGGATGGCAGCGGTGATAGGGGACTCTGTAGTCGGGGGACAGGTAGGTGATTCTGTGGACACAAAAAGAAAAAGGAAACAAGAAGACAAAAATGTAGTTTGCCTCTCAGGTGCCAGGGTCCACAATTTTTCCGAACAAGTCCACAATATGCTGAAAAAGGAGGGTGAGCAGCCATATTGGTACCAATGACATAGGTAGAAAAGGGGAGGAGGTCCTGAAAAAAAATACAGGGAGCTAGAAGAGAAGTTGAGAAGCAGGACCTCAAGGGTAGTAATCTTGGGATTGCTGCCTGTGACAGTGAGGATAGGAATAGAATGAAGTGGCAGATAAATGTGTGGCTGAGGAATTGGGAGCAGGGGGGCACGGATTTAGATTTCTGGATAATTGGGACCTCTTCTGGGGCAGGTGTGACCTGTACAAAAGGGACACTGCCTGTCATTCTGAAAAGGTCCCATTTACTCCAACTCTTTGCTTCCTGTCTGCCACCCAATTCTCTATCCACATCAATACTGTACCCCCAATACCGTGTGCTTTAAGTTTGCACACTAATCTCCTGTGTGGGACCTTGTCAAAAGCCTTTTGAAAATCTAAATATACCACATCCACTGGCTCTCCCCTATCCACTCTACTAGTTACATCTTCAAAAAATTCTATAAGATTCGTCAGACAGGATTTTCCATTCACAAATCCATGCTGACTTTGTCCGATGATTTCACCTCTTTCCAAATGAGTTGTTATCACATCTTTGATAACCGACTCTAGCATTTTCCCCACCACCGATGTCAGACTAACTGGTCTATAATTCCCCGGTTTTTCTCTCCCTCCTTTTTTAAAAAGTGTGGGAGGTTACATTAGCCACCCTCCAGTCCTCAGGAACTAATCCAGAATCTAAGGAGTTTTGAAAAATTATCACTAATGCATCCACTATTTCTTGGGCCACTTCCTTAAGCACTCTGGGATGCAGACCATCTGGCCCTGGGGATTTATCTGCCTTTAATCCCTTCAATTTACCTAACACCACTTCCCTACTAACATATATTTCTCTCAGTTCCTCCATCTCACTAGACCCTCGGTCCCCTACTATTTCTGGAAGATTATTTATGTCCTCCTTAGTGACGACCTGTTACCCCTGGTTGCCGGTTTGTCCCATATGCGCTGATCCCGCTGCTCCATCCAGTTCGCCTAGTTTGCGCTGGTCGCCCTGTTTCTGCGCTCCGACCCGTGTGTCATGTTTGTCCTGCCTGCGCTGTTCGCCCGGTCTCGTTCTGTTCCTTCCGGCTTGGAGTCCCCACCGCTCACCTACTAGTACTGCTAGTCAGTTCCCATCGTCACCCTGGTCCTAGTTCCCTTTTGTTCCCTTGCCCCGTCGGGCAGGTCAGGCCAGATTGCCATTGCCTGGCGGGGGACTCTGCCCCTTTTTCTACCCCTGCCTTCCGACGGGTGGTACCCCACACCTGCCCAGGTTTCCCGCGTCTTGCCCAGGCCTCTGTGTCCGTGCCTGGGAGGCGGCCCTGCCAAGGAGTTATGCGACCCACCCGGAGGACTCTGCCCCTTTCCTACCCCTCACTTCCGTCAGGTAGGTCAGGCCAGATTGCCGTTACCTGGCGGAGGACTCTGTCTTGCCTCGAACTTCAAGACCCCGCCTCACCATGAACTTCAAGACCCCGCCTGCTGGAAACACACCACATCCCCCTTACACGCCATGGTCTCCCCATCTTGTTCTATCCTTTAGTTATTCCTGTCCTGCCCCTAGTACTTCAGTGCCTGTATCCTGCACTTGGGTCCATTCCATGTCCTCCTGTGACAATTGGTGGCTTTATAGCAAAGTTTGTGGATGATACAAAGATAGGTGAGGGGTAGGTAGTGCTGAGGAAGCAATGCAATTGCAGTAGGACTTAGACAAATTGGAAGAATGGGCAAAAAAGTGGCAAATGGATACAGTGTTGTGAAATGTATTATAATGCATCTTGTTAAAAGGAACAATAGTGTGAACTATGATCTAAATGGGAAGTATGTTCAAACATCCAAGGTGCAGAGGGACTTAGGAGTCCTCGTGCAAGACTCCCAGAAGGTTAATATACAGATTGAGTCTGTGGTAAATAAAGCAAATGCAATGTTGGCATTTATTTCAAGGGGAATAGCCTATAAAAGCAAGGAGATAATGCTGAGGCTTCATAAGATGCAAGTAAGGCCGCACTTGGAATTTTGTCAAACGTTTTGGGCCCCATATCTCAGAAAGGATGTGTTGTCATTGGAGAGAGTCCAGAGGAGGTTCACACAGATGATTCTGGGAATGAAGGGGTTAACATATGAGGAGCTTTTGGTAGCTTTGGGCCTGTATGCACTGGAATTTACAAGAATGCAGGGGATCTCATTGAATCCCACAGAAAGTTGAAAGGACTAGATAGAATGAATGTGGAGAGGATGTTTCCTATGGTGGGGGTATCCAGAACTTGAGGGTACAGCCTCAACATTGAGGGGAAACCTTTTAGAACAGAGGTAAAGAGGATTTATTTTTGCCAGCAAGTGGTGAATCTGTGGGATGCTTTGCCAGAGACTCCAGTGGAGGCCAAGTCTGTGCATATATTTAAAGTGGAAATTTTTAGTTTCCTGATTGGTCAGGGAATCAAAAGATATGGCAAGTAGGCAGGTGTATGGGGTTGAGTGGGATCAAGGATAAGCCATAATGGAATGGCAGAGCACACCTGATGGGCTGAATGGCCTAGTTCTGCTCCTGTGTCTTAAGGTCTTGTGGTGACTAGTGGGGTACTGCAAGGCTCAGTGCTGGGACCCCAGTTGTTCACAATATATACTAATGATTTAGACGAGGGAATTAAATGCAACATCTCCAAGTTTGCGGATGACACGAAGCTGAGCGGCGGTGTCAGCTGTGAGGAGGATGCTAAGAGGATGCAGGGTGACTTGGATAGGTTAGGTGAGTGGGCAAATTCATGGCAGATGCAATTTAATATGGATATATGTGACGTTATCCACTTTGGTGGCAAGAACAGGAAAACAGATTATTATCTGAATGGTGGCTGATTAGGAAAAGGGAAGGTGCAACGAGACCTGGGTGTCATTGTACACCAGTCATTGAAAGTGGGCATGCAGGTACAGCAGGCAGTGAAAAAGACAAATGGTATGTTGGCATTCATAGCAAGAGGATTTGAGTACAGGAGCAGGGAGGTTCTACTGCAGTTGTACAAGGCCTTGGTGAGACTACACCTGGAGTACTGTGTGCAGTTTTGGTCCCCTAATCTGAGGAAAGACATTCTTGCCATAGAGGGAGTACAAAGAAGGTTCACCAGATTGATTCCTGGGATGGCAGGACTTTCATATGAAGAAAGACTGAATCGACTGGGCTTATACTCGCTGGAATTTAGAAGATTGAGGGGGGATCTTATTGAAACATATAAAATTCTAAAGGGATTGGACAGGCTAGATGCAGGAAGATTGTTCCCAATGTTGGGGAAGTCCAGAACAAGGGGTCACAGTTTAAGGATAAAGGGGAAGCCTTTTAGGACCGAGATGAGGAGAAACTTCTTCACACAGAGAGTGGTGAATCTGTGGAATTCTGTGCCACAGGAAACAGTTGAGGCCGGTTCATTGGCTATATTTAAGAGGGAGTTAGATATGGCCCTTGTGGCTAAAGGGATTGGGGGTACGGAGAGAAGGCAGGTACAGGGTTCTGAGTTGGATGATCAGCCATGATCATACTGAATGGCGGTGCATGCTCGAAGGGCCAAATGGCCTACTCCTGCACCTATTTTCTATGTTTCTACGTTTCTATGTTACAACACAGGAGGAATTCGTGTTAGACTCCATCCGTGGTTCCTCTTACTTTATTTTCAAATGCACTTCAGGAAAGACTTGTCCATCTGCTAAGTCATTCTCCAACAATAGAGAAACGTCATTCACAGGTAAGCTGGGTTGTAGTCCTACATTAACCGATCCTGTAACTAACCCTGACCTTAAATTTACTCTATGCAAATATACAGGCATAAGAGCACTCCCAACACCTCGTATATAGTTTACCTCACCAGTGTCAGACTTATGACTAAACTTCAGCACACTGTCTAACATCCGTGATTGAGAAGCTCCAAGGATTTTTATTGGCACCGGAGTGGATCCCTCTTTCAAGGATACAAAATGATCATATCTCCTCTTAACTTGGTCAGACTCTGGCAAAGCTCCTTGTGTGTTTATCGAACCCTGTGGATTTACAGGTGGTTCAGTATGTTGCACACAAGCATCTGGGACTGCTTCCTTCTCCTTCTTCAAATCGGAAGCAGTTAGCTATTACGTGACCAGGTTTCTTACAGTAATTACAAATGGGACCAAACTGTCTTTCCTTCACATGTTTTCCTTCATCCTGATCTTTCTCACTAACTTCTGATTTAATTTCTGGTTTACCTTGATTCTCTGTGCTATTTTTCCTTTTAAAGGTTCTACCCTGAGGGAATTTATTCTTATGGATTAAAGCATACTCATCAGCTAATTTAGCAGACTCCTGCAATGTAGCAGTGTCCCTCTCATTTAAGTATGTTCTTCCTTCAACAGGGATACTCCTTTTAAATTCCTCCATTAAAATCGACTCTTTCAATTTATTATACCCCCCATTCACATTTTTAGAGGAAACCCATCTCTCAAAACACACAGCTTTATCATAGGCAAATTCCACATGAGTTTTTCCCACAGATTTCTTCAAATTTCTGAATCTTTCTCTATAAGCTTCTGGAACCAGTTCATACACTTTCAGTATATGCTGCTTCTCAATATCATAATCAAGAGCTTGCTCAGCAGTTAAAGCTGTATAAACTTGTTGTGCTTTGCCTTTAATTACACTCTGTAACAACACTGACCATTTCTCTTTCGGCCACTCTGAAATCTGAGCAACAGTTTCGAAATGTTGGAAATATTTATCCACTTCTGTTTCATTAAATGGAGGAGCTAATATAACTTCTCAACTAGCAACAAACTGTTTCCTAGACCCAGAGGACTGATTTTCGGACCTTAATTTCGCCATCGCTAGCACAAACTCCTTCTTTCTCTCAGCTTCTTTAGCTTCAAATTCCCTCTGTTTATTTGCTTCTCTAGCTTCAAATTCTCTCTTTTTAGTTTCATCTTCTAACCTACATTGTTCCAAGTCTGCTTTACAGTGTTCTAACTTCATTTGTTCGATTTGTAATTGCATCTCTAGATCACTTATTGGAAACATATCTATAACTGCTTCATCAAAATCACCCGACTCTACATAGTGTCATACGATTTTTCTCTGAATTACAGGCTTTGTTGTAGCCTTCAAAATACCTTTAAGTTCCAAACTGCTAGCAATCTCAGATACATACCTCCTTTTCACCTTCGCTAATAACTCCAGGTCTGGCGATGCCAGAAAGTCATCAATATTCATTGTTGCTGAATACCACCCACAAGCAAATCAAACAAAAGAATTGGGTATTTCCCTTTTCCAAGCCAGACCGATAATTAAGCAAGCACTTAAACACAAAAACGGAACAGATCCCGGACGAACCCCCAATTGTTACGATACGACAACAATGAATATAGAATTGAGACAGTTTTTTTAATAAACAAATAAACATTTATTTAAACTCTGCTCAATAAAAATGAAAAGTAAACAAACGACTAACTTAACTGGAAGTTAACTGCTATACAGCAACTCGAACAGTTCTTAAAGTGATAAATGCGAAAGTCCAAATGATTTATACAGTCAATTAGGAGAGACTTTCCTGAAGGAGCGAATTTCTCGATGACATGACGTTACTGCTGATCCCAGCCAAAATATGCCTTGCCAAAGGATTTACGATGAAGGAAATAAAAACGGCTTGAAGGAACTGACCTTTTCCTTGGTGAATAACACTACACCCAACCCTTTCTGCTCTTACAATGCAGGGGCTATCTCAGATGCAGGTTACCATTTCCGGAACAAAGAACCAATAAGGTCGATCCTGTATTAAACCGCCGACGACACCAACTTTACTCGATCCTTCGGGTTTCCGTACTTCGGTAAATCATCCTCTCCAATACATCAAACGTAACTGGCAGTGATTTTCAAAACTGCCGGCACAACAACAATGTAACTTACAGTAAGAATTAAAACTCTATTTTAAAATAAAACTGCATCATGAAACCAAATATGCAGCATAACAGAGTAACGGACGACTTAAATGATGTTCCAACAAAAACTCCTGTATCACAGTAGGCTTTCCCTGTTTTATACCTGTTGGAACAGGCCATCACTTCTCTACCTAATTATTTACTTCTGTACCTAATCTAAATGAATACATGTTAATAATTGGTGGTGACTTTAATTGTTGTTTAAATCCTTTGCTGGATAGATCTATATCCATTCAGACTTTACCAAATAAGTCGGCCACTTATATCAATTCTTTTTTGACTAACTCCAGAATTTTCGATATTTGGAGATTTCTACATCCTAAGGACAAAGATTTTTCATTTTTCTCACATGTTTATCATTCTTACTCGAGAATTGACTACTTTTTCATTGACTCTCGTCTTATTCCATCTGTAATTGGTTGTAATTATGACATTATAGCCATCTCTGATCATGCTCCAATGAAACTTTCTATTAAATTAATGGACACAGCTCCTAGTATTAAGCATTGGCGATTTGATTCTACCTTACTGCAAGATCCAGATTTTATTAAATTTATGAAGGAACAGATTGATTTTTTCTTTTCAACTAACTCCACAGATGAAATTTCCTGCGGAACACTTTGGGATACCTTTAAAGCATATATGTTGTGGCATCTGTCGGTCTCGAGAGACCATGGATCTGCACCTGGGGTTTCCAGGGCGCAGGCCTGGGCAGGGTTGTATGGGAGACTGGCAGTTGCCCAAGCTGCAGGCCTTTCCCTCTCCACGCCACCGATGTTGTCCAAGGGAAGGGCACTAGGATCCATGCAGCTTGGCACCGGTGTCGTCGCAGAGCAATATGTTGTTAAGTGCCTTGCTCTCAAGGACACAAACACGCTGCCTCAGCTGAGGCTCGAACCAGTGACCTTCAGGTTACTAGTCTGATGCCTTGTCCACTAGGCCACGTGCCAACAAAGCATATATATATGTGGACAGATTATCTCCTATTCTGTTGGCTTGAGAAAACATATTAAGAATGAAACTCTTTTATTGGTTGATAAAATTAGAGAAATTGATAAGAAATATTCGATCGCTCCTAGTAAGGAGCTTTATAAACAAAGAGTTGAGCTTCAAATGGAACACTTTATTACTCACATCTTTGATTGAAAATCAATTAATGAAAACCAGAAGTGAATTTTACATACATAGTGATAAATCGGGCAAATTGTTAGCTAACCAACTGAAGAATGCTTCGGTTAAATGTCAAATTATTAAGATCCGTAAACAGAATGGTGAATTGACAGTTAATCATGATGAGGTAAATAAATCTTTTCAAGATTTTTATACTTCTCTGTATCACTCTGAATTTCCTCATGATCTTAATACCATGCATGATTTTTTAGGGAAACTGAATTTTCCAAAATTATCATCTGAAGAACATTTAATATTAGAAACTCCTATTATGGATGCAGAAATTAAAGGTGTTATTGTAGCGGTGTGCTACACACAGCGCTGAAATAACGACACGCAGATGGTGAGTTGCAGTTGCATTAAAGCTTTATTCAAACTTCGCGGCCTCGCTTTAAAGCCTTCCTGTTCCCACCCTCCCCAGGTGGGAATGCTGTAGGGGGCGCGTATTCACAGTCCTGTCCCACGCGCGGGCTTTTCCCCTTGCTGGTGAAGAAGGCCTGGCGCCCTTTTTTAGGCCCGGCCTCAATACCAGCGCGCGCCACTTTGTGAGCCGGTTCGAGTGCGCTGGGAAGTGGGTCGCCACATTATTTCCTCAATGATCTCCAGAGAAGCACCAGGTCCAGAAGGGTATACAGTGGAATTTTTCAAGTTTTTTTCCTCTACTCTTTCTCCTTAGTTATGTGGGGTTTTTGAAGAAGTAATTAGATTAGGTAAACTACCACAATCTTTTTATAGAGCTTCCATTTCTTTAATATTGAAAAAAGATAAAGACCCTACTGACTGCGCATCCTATAGACCGATATCCCTGTTGAATGTAGATTCCAAGATCTTTTACAAGTTAGTGGCATCCAGGCTGGAGAAGGTATTACCTCAAATTATCTCAGAGGATCAAACTGGTTTTATTAAAATCCGCTATTCTTTTTTCAATGTTAGGAGATTAATGAATATTGTTTATACTCCTTCACGTAGTACCTCAGAATGTGTCATTTCATTAGATGCAGAGAAAGCATTTGATAGAGTTGAATGGCCATATTTATTTACCGTGTTGGAGAAGTTTAACTTTAGTCCAATATTTATATCCTGGATTAAACTGATATATCATACTCCAGTAGCCTCGGTGCTTACTAACAATCAAAGATCTCCCTTTTTTCATTTATTTCGGGGTACCAGGCAAGGCTGTCCTCTTAGTCCATTATTATTTGATATTGCCCTGGAACATTTGGCAATTGCTATCAGAAAAACACCTAACATTTTTGGCATTACACGCGGGATGGATATATATAAGCTATCATTATATGCAGACGACTTGTCATTATACATTTCCGAAGAGTGAATTTTTCCCCCTAAATAGGCAGGTTCCAATTTACAGAAATTTACTTTTTAAATTAGTTAATGATTATTTTATATACTTGGGGATTAAAATCACAAAAAAAAATAAGGATTTATCTAAGGTTAATTTTTTACCCTTAATTGATCAGATTAAATGTTTGTTTACTAAGTGGTCACCATTGTCTTTATCATTGATAGGTCGGATTAATGCTATTAGGATGATTATTTACCTAAGTTTTTATATATATTTCAAGCGGTACCAACTTTATTCCAAAATTCTTTTTTGACAATGTTGATTCCAAAATTTCTTCATATATATGGCAGAATAAAAATCCTAGGTTAGGTAAAAGATATTTACAGAAGTCAAAAAAAGAAGGTAGATTGGCATTACCAAATTTTAGATTTTATTACTGGGCAATTAGATAGATAGATAGATAGATAGATACTTTATTCATCCCCATGGGGAAATTCAACTTTTTTTCCAATGTCCCATACACTTGTTGTAGCAAAACTAATTACATACAATACTTAACTCAGTAAAAAATATGATATGCATCTAAATCACTATCTCAAAAAGCATTAATAATAGCTTTTAAAAAGTTCTTAAGTCCTGGCGGTTGAATTGTAAAGCCTAATGGCATTGGGGAGTATTGACCTCTTCATCCTGTCTGAGGAGCATTGCATCGATAGTAACCTGTCGCTGAAACTGCTTCTCTGTCTCTGGATGGTGCTATGTAGAGGATGTTCAGAGTTTTCCATAATTGACCATAGCCTACTCAGCGCCCTTCGCTCAGCTACCGATGTTAAATTCTCCAGTACTTTGCCCACGACAGAGCCCGCCTTCCTTACCAGCTTATTAAGACGTGAGGCGTCCCTCTTCTTAATGCTTCCTCCCCAACACGCCACCACGAAGAAGAGGGCGCTCTCCACAACTGACCTATAGAACATCTTCAGCATCTCACTACAGACATTGAATGACGCCAACCTTCTAAGGAAGTACAGTCGACTCTGTGCCTTCCTGCACAAGGCATCTGTGTTGGCAGTCCAGTCTAGCTTCTCGTCTAACTGTACTCCCAGATACTTGTAGGTCTTAACCTGCTCCACACATTCTCCATTAATGATCACTGGCTCCATATGAGGCCTAGATCTCCTAAAGTCCACTACCATCTCCTTGGTCTTGGTGATATTGAGACGCAGGTAGTTTGAGTTGCACCATATCACAAAGTCCTGTATCAGTTTCCTATACTCCTCCTCCTGTCCATTCCTGACACACCCCACTATGGCCGTGTCATCAGCGAACTTCTGCACATGGCAGGACTCCGAGTTATATTGGAAGTCCGATGTGTACAGGGTGAACAGGACCGGAGAGAGCACGGTCCCCTGCGGCGCTCCTGTGCTGCTGACCACCGTGTCAGACCTACAGTCTCCCAACCGCACATACTGAGGTCTATCTGTCAAGTAGTCCACTATCCAATCCACCATGTGAGAGTCTACTCCCATCTCCGTTAGTTTGTGCCTTAAGATCTTGGGCTGGATGGTGTTAAAGGCACTAGAGAAGTCCAGGAATGTAATCCTCACAGCACCACTGACCCCATCTAGGTGAGAGAGGGATTTGTGCAGCAAATACATGATAGCATCCTCCACTCCCACCTTCTCCTTATACGCAAACTGAAGAGGATCCCGGGCGTGCCTGGTTTGTAGCCTCAGATTCTGTATTATCAGCCGCTCCATGGTCTTCATCACGTGCGACGTCAAGGCAACAGGTCTGAAGTCATTCAACTCCTTTGGTTGTGGTTTCTTCGGTACCGGGACAATACAGGATGTTTTCCACTGTCTGGGTACTCTTCTCTGCTCCAGGCTCATGTTGAAGATGCGCTGTAGTGGTTCTCCCAGCTCAGTCGCACAGGCCCTCAGTAATCGTGGGGAAACTCCATCCGGTCCCGCCACCTTGCTTGTACAGATCTTCCTCAGTTGACCTTCCACCTGTGCAGCCGTAATCCTGGGCGTGGGCAAGGTCTCCTGTGAGTGGCTATTTTCCTGTGAGGGAAGTAAGCCTGGTGTGGAGTTCTGCGGTGAGGATGAGATTGTGCTGTCGAACCTATTGAAGAAGTTGTTCAGCTGGTTCGCTTTCTCCACATCTCCACTTATGTTTGCCCCCCGCTTTGACACGATCTTCATCCCATCCCACACCTCCTTCATGCTTTTTTTCTGCAGCTTTTGTTCTAGCTTCCTCCTATACTGCTCCTTTGCCCCCCTTATCTGTACTCTGAGTTCCTTCTGAACTCTTTTAAGCTCCAACCGATCACCATCTTTAAAGGCCCTCTTCTTCTGGTTTAGGAGGCCTTTGATGTGACTAGTGATCCAGGGCTTATTATTGGGATAGCAGCGAACAGTTCTAAAAGGGACAACGGCATCCACACAAAAGTTAATATAGTCCGTTGTGCATTCAGTGACCTCCTCAACGCCCCCACAGAGCCCCCCTTGCAGTACATCCCAGTTAGTAGTACCAAAGCAGTCTCTCAGGGCCTGTTCAGCTTCAGGAGTCCACTTCCTAAAAGAGCGTGTGGTAGTGGGATGCCTCATCACAATTGATTTATATCTGGGCTGTAACAAAACCAGGTTGTGATCAGCTTTCCCCAATGAAGGCAGTGGGGATGCACTATATGCCTCCTCTACGTTTGCATACAGTAGGTCAATAGTCCTATTACCCCTGGTGTAGCAATCCACGTACTGGGAGAAAGCAGGTAGTGTCTTGTCCAAAGTCACATGGACTTTGATACATGAATTAATACTCAATATTTGAAATGTTGGTTAAGGGATTTGGATTTATCTCCTAGCCCTCATTGGGTAAATTTGGAAATTAAACCTGTACAAGGATTTTCATGGGTTCTATCTTAGGGACTTCTCTTCCTTTTGCTCTTTCTAAATTACATAAACGAATTGACAATCGGATAGTTAAACACACGCTATGTATATGATTTCAAATTCGGAAATTTTTTGGGTTAAATCAATTTGTTTTAACAATTCCTTTTGTATCCAATTTCTTTTTTCATCCCTCTATTATAGACTAAGTTTATTTAGCTTGGAAGACTAAAGGTATACAACGATTTTCTGATTTATTTTTGGATAATTGTTTCATGTCTTTTGAACAATTATCTAATAAATATAATTTGCCCAGATCTCTTTTTTTTTGATATTTACAGATTAGGAACTTTTTAAACACTGTACTTCCTACCATTCCACATCTAGATTCTATGGGTATTTTGGAGAAATTGTTAGAACTAAATCCTTTTCAGAAAGGTGTAGGATCAAATGTTTACAATATAATTATGAAAATATGTTCAGAGGCCTTTTATAAGATTAAGAATGATTGGGAAAGAGAACTTAACTTTACTATCCCTATTGAGAATTGGGATAAAATTCTTCAATTAGTTAATTCATCCTCTATATGTTCTAAACATTCATTGATACAGTTTAAAGTTGTGCACAGGGCTCATATGTCAAAAGATAAATTAACTCGTTTTTATTCCCATATAAATCCTATATGTGACAGATGACATTCTGAGATAGCTTCTCTAACTCATATGTTTTGGTCTTGTCCGTCCTTGGAAAAATATTGGAAAGACATTTTTAACATTATTTCCTCGGTATTGAATATTGATTTACAACCTCATCCTATTACTGCAATTTTTGATTTACCAATGATGGAGTCAATTCATTTATCTCCCTCTGCTTGTCGGATGATTGCATTCCTTACATTAATGGCTAAAAGATCTATTTCGTTGAATTGGAAAGAAATTAATCCCCCTACCACATTTCATTGGTTTTCTCAAACTATGTTATGTTTAAATTTGGAAAAAATTAGAAGTGTCATATATGACCCTTCTATTAAATTTGAAAAGACCTGGAGGCCATTCATTCAATATTTTCACATGATGTAATTTGACCCAGTTCCAGTCCTATTTTTTTTCTTGTTCTGATTTTATATATGTAGAGAGGATCGGAGTTGGTGACACTGTTGATTTTTTGTCTCTTAGATACTATAAACAGCCCATGTTTTTTCTCTTTTTTCTTTTTTTTTCTTTTAGTGGTTAATTTGTTAGATTAGTTCTTGTTTGGTTTTTTGGGGGCTATAATTTTTTTTCTTTCTTTTTCTCTTTTTCTTCTTTTTCTGTTTTTTTTATATTGATATACCCAGTTTTTTTTCTCTTGTCTATATTATATTTGTATCATGTATGATTTGGGAAGACTTAACTATAGTGTACTTATTGCTTATGTACCCCTTTATGCTCATTTTAATTTTGTAATTTTGTAATCCCAATAATTATGTATCAATCTTATCATGTTGACATTAACAAAAAGTTTGTAAAATAAAAGAAAGGAACAGGCCATCACGTGACCTCACACTGGCGGGAAAATACACCACCCCACCATCACAAGACCATTACATCACGCTTACCAGATACTCAGTTACATCATGGTCATAAGACAATCATAAGATACCCGCGGGGTATGTGATGCACCATCAATAATTCACGCTGAGACGTAGGAAGCGAGGTATCGGCTTTTTTTGACTGGAAGAAGGAACAACACTACATCCTGGGGAATGAGGCAGGGCAACAGGCCACAGTCGCCTTTATACAGGGGTCTGTGGGAGGAGCCACAGGAGCAGTCCAGACAGGTATATCTAGTTCACCACAGTATGTAACACAATATACTGGTGAGACCCGATGCAGACTGGGAGACCATTTTGCTGAACACCTACGCTCTGTCCACCAGAGAAAGCAGGATCTCCCAGTGGCCACACATTTTTAATTCTACGTCCCATTCCCATTCTGATATGTCTATCCGTGGCCTCCTCCACTGTCAAGATGAAGCCACACTCAGGTTGGAGGAACAACACCTTATATTCCCTCTGGGTAGCCTCCAACCTGATGGCATGAACATTGATTTCTCCAACTTACGTTAAATCCCTCCTCCCCTTCTTACTCCATCCCTTATTTATTTATTTGTTTGTTTGTTTGTTTATTTAATATTTTCCCCTTTTTTCTTTCTCTCTCTGTCCCTCACAATCACTCCCTGCCTGTTCTCCATCTCCCTCTGGTGCTCCCCTCCCCCTTTCTTTCTCTCTAGGTCTCCAGTCCCATGATCCTCCCCCTTCTCCAGCTGTGTATCCCTTTTGCCAATCACCTTTCCAGCTCTTAGCTTCATCCCTCCTCCTCCTGTCTTCTCCTATCATTTCAGATTTCCCCCTCCCCTTCCCACTTTCAGATCTCTTACTATCTCTTCTTTCAGTTAGTCTGGAAAACGCAGCTTCGCGCCGTGGAGGGTTCTGCTCTTCGCTGTGGAGATCCAGGACCATAATGTTCATTCATGGATCCACTCCCAACACCCGTCACCGGGAGGAGCGGGAATTCCTTCAGATTTTCTTCTCGCTGTTGGACAATACGCCTGAACACCGCGGCATCTACGGTCGATGGGAGAGGGAGGTGCAGCGCGCCGAGCAGTCGCGCTGTAAGTTTTTCATGCAGAACGTTTGGTCGGACAATTCTGGCTACGTCCGTACTTTGCAATACGTTCAGAAGTATTTCTCCCGCGACGGGTTTGGCACAAACTACATCAAGCGGCTGGCCGGGCTGGCGGCGAAGGTGCTACAGCGGAGGCAGCGGGAGTACGAGAAAGCGGCGGCAAAAGGCTGGGCGGATAACGAACACTGGAAAGTGCTGGAGGAATGGAAAAGGGTGAAGGGGACTTTAGAGAACAAAGCATCTTGCGTGGTAGTGCAAATTCCAAGTAATGGAGCGCAAAGAGGAGAGTGTGTACAGAACACAGAAGAGACCTGGTTCAAGGCAATTTTTGTATTTGTCTTATTAATTTTGGCACTCGTTGCTTGGACGTATTTCAAATGAAAGGAATAAGCTGCGGAGACGGCAACGCAGATGTATGAAACGATGTTTTGCGTCGATTTCCCCTGATCAGAACCGGAAATGAGAGTGAAAAAGTTAGTTTCAAGTTGCAGAGGGTGGTAAAAATTGTATAGAGTCTGAAAATGGTGAGCCATAAGTCACAAATAAAGACGTGCGGGTAATGGGCTATTGGATGGCGATGGACTTGAGGCATTCAAAGGGCAATGAGAGCAGTTAGAAGGCGAGCCAACATTAAGCTGACAGAATGAAGAGCGGTTGGAAGCCTCCAGCAAGCAAACTTAATGGGGACCAAAATGACTGTGCCACAGTTATAAACGGAGGAACTGGCCAGATTTGACCTGAAGGATTAACTGTTCCTCTCTCCACAGTTGATGCCCAACTTGCCAACTGTACCCAGCAATGTTCTGTTTCGATTTCATATTTCCAGCATCTGCAGTTATGTTTTGTTTACAATTAATAGTTCGAATTGATGCATTTGCTGCTGAACAGCAGTTTGCAGCTTTGTTTTTTTTGGAAGAAGTGGCAGAAACTTCTGTAAATCATAGATTTAGATTTATAGAAGGCATTGGATATGGTGAAACATCAAAGTTCCTGACATAATTTTTTTGTGAGAGCAGTGTGTGTAATACAAAAATTTATTATAAGTTACAATAATATATAACAATAGCAAATATATGTATATCTTACTATAAATATATATATAGAAATATCTGAGTCACGGGTAAATTAAAGATGCTTTCAAAAATAATAAAACAATGTCATTTGCAATGACACAAATTTTCCTGAGAAGGTTATGAATGCTTACCTTATGAGAGACTGTTCATCATCCTGTGTAAAAAACTTAGAGCACTGCATTAGGATAGAAACAGAAAACCTACACGACAATACAGGTCATTCGGCCCACAAAGCTGTGGCGAACTTGTGCTTACCTTAGAAATTAGTAGGGTTACCCATAGCCTCTTTGTTTCTAAGCTCCATATATCCATCCAGGAGTCTCTTAAAAGACCCTTTCATTTCCACCCCCACTGCCGCTGGCACCCCATTCCACGCACTCACCACTCTCTGCGTAAAAAAATTTACCCCTGACATCTCCTCTGTACCTACTTCCAAGCACCTTAAAACTATGCCTTCTCGTGCTAGCCATTTCAGCCCTGGGAAAAAGCCTCTATGACTATCCGCACGATCAATGCCTCTCGTTATCTTGTACACTTGGATCTTGGTTTAGATTCACTTTCAGTGCTTTGGATTTCAATGTCTTCTTGTAGTGGCTGTGGATAGTGGAACAGGTTCAAGGATGCACTCAAAGACCGCTTAAAGAAATGGAATGCCCCCTCTCACCAGCTCTGGGGAATCCCTATCCCAGGAGCGCTTAAATTAGAGAAGGAAAACTGGGGATATGCCTGGGACCCTTATGGCCCTGCAGCAGGAATGCATCAAATTCCAGTGTGAGTGACAGCATAATCAATACAAGTTCATGTCACTCAGAATTTAGTATTGCTGCCTTACGTGGATATAACCCCTACTTCCAGAACTCTGTGGAGTTTGCCAAATGGCTTATTACTATACTTTGAGACGATCTGTGATGTGAAGCTCAAGCTTTGACTGAGAGGAGAGAATGCACCCAAATACTGACCCCCCAAATACTAAACAAGTGAAGTTCTGCCCCCGGTTCAAATGACATTTCAGTTGAATATTTGAACAACCCCTGACAACTGAACCTGCAGTTTGAACTTTATTCCCATTACATTGCACAAAGATACTAATTCCACTGAAAATATCACTACTTTCACTGTTCTCAATAGTCAGCTATCTCGTGAAATTGATGACCATAATTTTAAAAAATGGAAAAAGTTAATTTTTTGCCATAAGATCAGTGATTTGGGGAATTTTATTTTTCTGTTCTGTGAAAGCTCCAATATGTGATCAATTTATACTTGCAGATCTCTAAACCGGTTCCTCAATGTTGTACAGTATCAACTTACAGTATTTAGCTTGTGTTAAATGAAAACATGTTCTAGAGTGACCAGCTTGATCTGATTTCACGAGCTGGATTTTTGTTCTTCCAATAAATACTTATTAGAAAAAACTTGCTGCCTTGTGTTCATTGCCAATCAGCAGGTTTACAATGGGTGGGTAAGCATTTCCCCTTCCATTCAAGGTGAATCGCTCAGGGGTTTCAGGTATCACACCTCATTTAAAAGCCTCCACTTCCTGCAGCAACTAAGAGCACTGCTTAAAACACAAAACACGGCCTCTTGGGCCATCCCAGCTCCAGCAAAGCAATCCCACCAGTCTCCTGAATCGCCTGTAGCTCTTCCCTATCTCACAAATACACACAAAGAGAGACTGCAGATGTCTATGAAGGTTCTCTGTCTTCCAGGCTATTGTGTATCAAGCAGTAGTAAATCAAGGCAACTGCTTAAGAGACAGCAGATGCTGGGATCCAGAACGACACACAAAGCACTGGAGGAACTCAGCGGTTCAGGCAGCGTCTGTGGAGGGAAATGGACCCTCGACATTTCAGGTTGAGTCTCCTCATTTGGACAATTTCTTCTTAAGTGCAGACACCCTCTGGGTTCCGATAATTGTGCATAACTTGAAGTTCTTGTGAACACTGTGGGTGAAGTTGCACTGGTAGTTTAAAAAGCTACAGATTGGAGACATATTGTCACAGAGCACAGAAACAGGCCTTTCTGCCCAAATAGTCCATGCTGACCAAGATTCCTATTTTAGCCTGGCACATTTGAGAGCATTTTAGCCATGTCCCTCTAACCCACATATTCCCAACCTACAGTCCACGGACCCCTTGGTTAATGATAGGAGTCCATTGCATATAAAAGGTTGGGAAATGCTGCTCAAAACCTTTGCTCTCCATGTACCTGTTCTGATGCCTTTTAAATGTTGTTAATGCATCTGTCTTAATCAATTCCTCGGGTGGCTTGCTCCATACTGACTACCCTCTGGTGGAAAAAAAACTGTGATTTCACCTAATTATTAAATATCTTTATTTAACTTCATCAAAGTTTTTTCTGATTGACTTATTGGAAGCAACAAAAGTCCCACTCATGAAGGCAGATTAAGTAGGTTATTCTAGAAGGACGTGTTTACATTAAACAGAAGCTAATTACTGTAAACTGATACTGCACATCACTGAGGAACTGGTTTAGAGATCTGCAAGTACAAATTGATCACATATTGGAGCTTTCAGAGAACAGAAATATACAATTCCCCCAAATCACTGATCCTATAGCAAAAAAGAATTGACTTGTTCTATTTTTTAAAACCATGGTTTCACAATAGAGCAAAGCATTTGGATCTGTTCAACTGAAATGTCACTTGAACTGCGAGCAAACCATCACCTGTTTAACAGGTGGTCAGTAGTTTGGTGCATTCTCTCCTCTCAGACAAAGCCTGAGCCTCACATCACAGATCTCCTCATAGTATAGTTAGAGGCCATTTGGCCCATTCAATATATACCAGCTCCCATTACTCCCCCACCCCATGTCTTATCTCCCTGGATTCTGATAACTTGTCTTCTTTCACATGGCCATAAACACACTATTTTTCCTGAATATTTTGCCCCTTTCCTCCACTTAAGGTTAATTTATAACGGTCTAATAACATAAAAACACAGAGATTTCAGAGATGTGGGTGAAAACTGGAGCACAGAGCAAGCAAAATGCACCAATTATGTGGAAATTCCACATAGAGAGCTCTAGATGATGGATTTGAAACCAGGTCGCTGAGAAGAGCAAGGCAGCAATTCTAAATGCTGTGTGGCATGAATTTATGTTGATTATGCTGTCACTCACACCAACACTATTCCATCTGCCACATTTTTGCCCATTCTTCCAATCTGTCTAAGTCCTGCTTACAATCGTATTGCTTTCATAGCACTACGTAGCCTTCCACCTATCTTAGCATCATCTGCAAACTTTGCCACAAAGCCATCAATTCCATTATGCAAATCGTTGACAAACAGCATGAAAAGCAGCGGTCCCAATACTGACCCCTGAGGAACACCACTAGTCATTGGCAGCCAACTAGAAAAGGCCCCTTTTATTCCCAATTGCTGCCTCCTCCATTCCGCTATCCAATGCCAGTATCTTTCCTGTAACGCCATAGGATTTTAGCTGGTAAAGCAGCCTCATGTGTGTGGCACCTTTTCAAATGCCTTCTGAAAATCCAAGTAAAATACATCCATGCCTCTTCCTTCTCCACCCTGCTTGATACTTCCTCAAAGAACTCTAACAGACTGGATTGGTAACATTTGCTTCACAGAAGCCATGCTGACTTTGATGTATTTTATTATTAGTCTCAAAGTACCCCAAAACTTAATCCTTAATAATAGACTTCAATGTTTTCCTGACCTCCCTGGTTAGGCTAACTGGCCTATAATTTCCTTTTTTCACTCTTCCTCCTTTCTTAAAGAGTGGAGTGACATTTGCAATCTTCCAGTCCTTCGGGACCCTGCCAGAACCAAGTGATTCCTGAAAGATCATGACCAATGTATCACTTATCTCTTGAGCAACCTTTCTAGGGGCTCTGGGATGTAGTCCATTATCCCAGATGAGGTGACAGATTCACTTTAAGTCCCTTGAGCTTCTCCTTTGTAATAGCAATGGCACTCACTCCTGCTCCCTGACACTCATAGGCCTCTGGCACACTGCTAGTGTCTTCCACAGTGAAGCTTGAAGCAAAATACTTATTCAGCTCATCTGACAATTTCTTTGTCCCCTATTACTACCTCACCAGCATCATTTTCCAATGGTCCAATATCAACTCTCACATCCCTTTTAGTCTTGTATAACTGAGAAAAAACATTTAGTATCCTGCTTTATAATATTGGCTAGTTTGCCCTGATATCTCATCGTTTCCCTACTTATAGCTTTTTAGTTGTCTATTGTTGGATTTTAAAAACTTCCAAATCATCTAACTTCCCACTCACTTTTGCTACCTTATATGCCCGTTCCTTGGTTTTTATGCAGTCCTTAGCTTTCCTTCTCAGCCACAGTTGCCTACCGCTGCCATTTGAGAACTTTCTCTGTGGGAAATATCCATATTGCGCATTGTGGGCTATTCCCAGAAACTTCTACCACCTCTGCTCTGCTGTCATCCCTGCCAGTATCCCCCACCAATCCACTGGGCAAGCTCCTCTCTCATGCCTCTGTAATCCCCTTTATTCCATTACAGTACTGATACATGTGATTTAGCCAATGCGGGAGAAATACCTCTGAATATTTCAAAGTACAGACGTAGCCAGAGCTGTCCGGGTAAATGTACAGCATAAAACAGCTCTCAGTGCTGATCGGAGCTCTGGGCTTCCCTTCCCATTATCCATAAATCCCACAGTATTCTGACATAATGTCCAACAGTGAGAAGAAACTCTGAAAGAATTCCCGCCTCCTCCTAGTGATGGATGTTAGGAATGGATCCACAATTGAACATTATGGTCCTGGATCTCCACAGCAACGTGCAAAACCCTTCCTGGTGTGAGGCTGCGTCTTCCAGGTCTGTCAGAACAACATCATTCTGTGTTTAGTTTAAACCAATTCAAGCCCATGAAACCACTGTCATCCATTTCCCCTGGGTGAACGGTAGGAATTTGAGCGTGGCTAGCTGGATGTTTTGCCCTTTGCTTCATGAAAGATCTTTCGTCAGGAGCTTGTGGCCGAAACATCGACTACTCAGTTCTCTCCATAAATGCTGCCTGACCTGATGAACTCCTCCAGAAATCTGTGTGACATCTGCAGAAATTCTTGTGGCCTAAAGCTGATTTACAAGAGCCCGCTTGACGGCGCGCGGTTCCTCCAATGTCCTCTGCTGTTGTGGATCTGCTTTCCCTGCTGTCATCCTTCGTTTCAACACTTCCCTCGCCGACTCGGCCAGCCTATTGTGGTCAGACCAACCAAACACTTTATTGGAGACCAACGTCATCACCTTCTCCAAAGTCTTGATGTACCCAAAACGGCCTGTTTTAACATTCCAAACATTATTCATGTCAAACCTCATTTCCCCTTCACTGTCTACTCACTGGACCTTCCTCTCCCTCTGAAACCCTGGGACGTGATGGATGGAGAAGAGAGGGGATTGGATACCAGGAGTTAGAGAAATAAATGCTTCAACTGTCAGATTGGTTCCTTAAGGTTGTTATAGCCGGAGTGGGGAGGTGTGGTGGTAATGGGGACAAGCTCCCACTACAGATTAAATACTCCAAATGGTGTGCGCCTCAAATAACCTCTGACAACCAAGATCAGCTCATGACCTTCAGGTGTGTCTTAGCCACTAAGCCCAGCGGAACCGTTTCTACTAACAGGAGAAGGGGCAAAGGTGGCTTCGGGCAAGGTTGACAGCTCAGCTAGAAGAAGGAAACCTCTGTTCTCAAACTTCCATTGTCTTGCTGCTATACCCACTCATGGGGAAGGCTTCAGGAGTAAACCCCGAGGGAAAATTCCAGAGCTGGATTTCCTAAGGCATTCCTACGATGAGTTTAAATCTGACTAGAAACTGCTGGTACCGGACTGCATTGGTCTCTGCATTCCTCCAGGTTCATCAGATACATGGAGAGGGGGAGCTTGCTACATGGGCAATAACATGCTCTCCATATCGTACTGCCTAGGATTGAATATCTAGACAGCTAGGACACAACATCCATGGTTGACCCTCACCTATGTAGGCATCATTCACTCACATTCAGATTGGAGGAGGTTACCCAGATGGAATATGAAGTGTTGCTTCTCCAGCCTGCATTTGGTCTCATCATTGGGGTTTATTACATTGACTAATCTTCAATTTAGCCTGTTAGGTACAGAGGACAAAAAAAACATCTTTTACTTCAGCTGAAATTTAAGATCTTAGAAGAAAAGGCATAAAATCAACAAGGCTTTTATTTAGTGTGGGCCCTTTCCCTCATTCTGGTGAGTTTGGGTAAGACAGCTTATATTTCACATCCATTTCCCAAGGTAAGTGGGAGTTACCAGTAAGTTGGTTACTTTAGGAATGGAATCTCAGTGTCATAGATCACAGTAACAATACCATCGGCCTGAATGGTTCTCGGCCATTAAGATGCCCATCTAAGCTAAAAAGATGTGTACTAAGAAACTTATATTTGAACTGATAACCTTGTAACTAGGAAGCAATACTTGCTCTCTCACACAGTAGAGTTTTAACACTTAACATTTTCATGTCAATATCTGAGAGTTACCACTGACCAGAAACCTGAATGAAAGTTAGAAATACGGGAAATCTAAACAAAATCAGAATATGCTGAAAACACAAGAGTTTCTGCAGATGTTGAAAATGCAGAGTAACTAGCAGAGTCCTGATGAAGGCTCTCGGCCCAAACGTCAACTGTTTATTCCTTTTTATAGATGCTGTTGCCCTGCTGAGTTCCCCCAGTACTTTGTAAATGTTTGAAACACTCAACCGGTCAGGCAGCACCTGAGGAAACTTAAACGGAGTCAAGTTTTTTTGTTTTGGCATTGCTGGATCGGACCCGAAGGGTTAACAGTTTCTCCTTCCACTGATGCTGCCTGACCTGCTGAGCATCTCTGGCATTCTCTGTTTTAACCACAAATGTAACCAGACAAGATGCAAAAATGTTGTGTGGCCAGAGAAAATGTGGAATTCCACAGGCCATGCACTCAGCTCCTGGAATGAAGAACTTTCTACCATCTGAATATCACACTCTCCACGATTTTCACTGATCAGTTTAGACAGGTGGAGTTATTTTCCCTGAAGAAATGTCAGAGGCAGGTACATTTACAATGTTTGAAAAAGCATTTGGACAGTACATGGATAGGAAATGTTTAGAGCAGAGGTTCCAACCTCTGGCACTTGTCCCCTTGCTTAATGGTATTGGCCAATGGCATAAAAAAGATAGGGGACCCCTGCTCCAGAGGGATATGAGCTGAATACAGGCAAGTGGGACAAGCTCAGGTAGACAGCATGGATGAATTGGGCCAGGGGGCCTGTTTCCATGCTGGATAACTCTTCAACTGGATCTGTTCTTCTTGTGGACACCCTGTGCCTGGGCAATTAACGGGAGCTGTACATACAGGCTGAAGCTCTCTCATCTGGCATTCTGCAATCCAGCAAATCCCAATGTACATCATGTTCTGAATCAATAGGACTGATCTGTACTGGTTAACACATTCATTCATTTTCATTTATTTAATTTGGAGATCCAGTGCAGAACAGGCATCCAGACCAACAAGCTACACTGCCCAGAAACCTACCTAGTTACCACTAACCTAATCACAGGACGATTTACAATGACCAATTGACCTGCTGACTGATAGATCTGTGGTAGGAAACTGAATCACCCAGAGGAAACCCACGCGGTTATGGGGAGAATGTACAAACTCCCTACAGACACCACCAGCATTGAACTCTGAACTCCAGAACACACCTGAGCTGTAATAGATTCATACTAACCACAACATTTGAGTGGCACCAGTTCATTCTATCTACTAAATTAAATAAATAAAGAATTGTCTGAATGAGTTAAATACACAAGCATTTTTTTCCGACCAGAGGGTGTTCAGTGTAGAATGAGGAAGTGGTTAAGACAGATATTAACAGCATTTAAAAGACAGATACGTGGATAGAAAAGGTTCCTCCAGCTTTTTTTTTGCCATGAACCCCTACCATTAACCAAGGGGTCTGTGGACTCCAGGTTGGGAACCCCTGGTTTCAAAGGACATGATTCAAATGATCTCAAATGGGACTGGCTAAAATAGGACCTTGGTCAGCATGGACAATTTGGGCTGAAAGGCCTATTTCTGTGCTCTGTGACAATATGACACAGAAACTTCACCCATAGTGTCATAGAAATTTCAAGTTATGCACAATTCTCAGAACCTGGAGAGTGTCTTCACTTAAGAACAAATTGCCCTGAGAAAGGGCCTTGACCCAAAATGTCGAGGGTCCATTTCCTTCCACAGATGCTGCCTGAACTGGTGAGTTCCTCCAGCATTTTGTGTGTTGCTCCAGATTCCAGCATCTGCAGTCTCTCTTTGTGTGGACTTGTGGGAGAGAGAAATTGTACAGGGAATTGAGACTGGTGGGATGGCATTGCTGGAGCTGGCCTGGGTAGGATGGGCCAAATGGTCATGTTTTGTATTGTAAGAAGTGTTGTTTGTTGCTGCAGAGGGTTTTAAACAGGGTGTGATACCTGACACCGTTGAGTGATTCACTTTGAATGAAAGAGGAGTGCTTACCTACCCATTGTTAACCTGCTGATTGGCGATGAACACAGACCACATGTTTTTTTCTGATAAATGTTTATTGGAAGTAACAAAAATCCAGCTCATGAAGGCAGATCAAGTACACTATTCTAGAAGGACATGTTTACATTAAACAGAAGCGAAATGCTGTGTTGATACTGTACATTACCGAGGAACTAATTTAGAGATCTGGAAGTACAAATTGATCACATATTGGAGCTTTCACAGAATACAAACATACAATTCCCTCAAATCACTCATCTTATGGCAACAAATTGATCTGTTCTATTTGTTAAAACCATGGTTTCACAGGATAGCAGACGATTGAGAGCAGTGAACACTCCTGTGAAAGTAGTGACATTTTCAGTGGAATTAATATCTTTGTGCAAGGTAATGGGAATAGAGCTCAAACTTCAGGTTCATTTGTCATGGGCTGTTCAAATATTCAACCAAAATGTCACTCAATATGGGGGCAAACCTTCACCTATTTAACAGGGGGTCAGTATTTGGGTGCATTGTCTCCTCTCAGTCAAAGCTTGAGCTTCACATCACAGGTCTTCTCACAGTATAGGTAGAGGCCATTTGGCCCATCAATATCTACCAGCTCCCATTACTCCCCTCCCCATTTCTTATCTCCCAGGATTCCTATAACTTGTCTTCTTTCACATGGCCATCAACACGCCATTTTTTTCTGAATAATTTGTCCATTTCCTCCAATAAGAGTTAATTTATTCTGGTCTAAATACCTCCCAACCCAGAGAGTTCAGGGATGTGGGAGTAAAGTGGAGTACCCAGGAGGCAAAACACACCAAGTAGATGGAAATTCCAGATAGAGAGCTCTGGACATTGAGTATAAAACTAGGTCCGCGCGAAGAGTAAGGCTGCACTTCTAAATGCTGAGTGGCATGAATTTACGTTGATTATGCTGTCACTCACACTGAATTTTGGTGCATTCCCGCTGCATGGCCATAAGGGTCCCAGGCAAATCCCCAGTTTTCCTTCTCCAATTTAAGTGCTCATGAGGCAGAGATTCCCTGGAGTTGGTGGGAGGGGTCATTACATTTCTTTCAGGAGGCTTTGAGGGCATCCTTGAACCTGTTCTACTCTCAACCTGGGGATCTCGTCCACTACCAGAGCTCCAGCATTGAAATCCAAAGCACTGAAGCTGAATCTAAACCAAGATCCTAATGCAGTACTATGATTTTTTTTTTACACAGGAGGATGAACAGTCACTCATAAAATAAGCTTAAACAACAGCATCTATTATCTTCTCAGGGGAACCTGAGTCATTGCAAATTACATTGTTTCAATATTTTTGAAAGCATCTTCATTTTACATGTGCCTAAGACTTTTTACAGAGTAATGTGTGTGTGTGTGTGTGTGTGTGTGTGTGTGTGTGTGTGTGTGTGTGTGTGTGTGTGTGTGTGTCTATATATATATATAGAGAGAGAGAGAGAGAGAGGGAGAGAGAGAGAGAGAGAGAGATACAATAATATATACTGTTGCAGATGCTGGGAATATGAAATTGAAACAGAAAATTGCTGGGTACAATTGGCAAGTTGGGTATCAACTCCAGAGAGAGGAAATATTAACCCTTAGGTCAAAACCCCTTGTCAGAACCGAGAACCAGAGAAAACATGCCAGTTTGAGTTTACAGAGAGGGACTGGAGGGGGAGAATAGGTGGGACATTGATCTCTGCCATGATGACACAAAGATGAAAATGGTTGACAGGTTGATGGATGTTAGAGAGGATATGAACAAATGAATTAAAAACTAAAGGAATAAGAGCAATAGAGAGGGAAGGGGGGGTCACAATAAAGAAATATAAGTCCTGGGAAGTTCAGCTCTGAGTAGGTCAAGCAGGCCAATCGGGCTAGTGGGGAGAGAGAACCTGAGCATACTCTCACCAGTTCTGATGGAGAAAGTAAGCTACCTGAAGTCGGAGGTCCGTGGCGAGCCGAGGGGAAGGTGAGTTGCTTTCCTCGAGCGGAGCTCAGGTGTCATTACAGTATGGGAGGCCACTGACAGGTAGGTCAGAGGGAGTGAGATACTGTGGGAAGCAACAGCTCAGTGTGAACTGACAAAAGTACTTCACAAAGTGATTGGTTTATCGGCAATGTTGTTGCAAGATTGGGCGGGGGGGGGGGGTGACTGTGTGTGACTCCCTGCTTCGCCTGCAAGGATTGTTTGACACCCTGGTCAGTGGGAAGGGGGGGGGGGGGGACACGAGATAGCAGAGCAAACCAGGGACTCTAAAAACTAACTGACCGTTCGTTCCACAACTGTTATAACAAGGTTCAGTTGAAGCCTCGGGAAGTTTGCCTTCCACCTGTTACCGTCTAAACTGCAGACTCCGCATATTATTTCTTTCCTGCCAAGATTATCCAGACAACGATTGCCAACAGAACAAGTATTAAAATTGCTATGGGCGGGGTCTCCTCTGCGTTGCGCTTTGCTTCTACAAATGTTTTGTTCTCTAAAGTCCTCTTCACACGTTTCCATTCCTCCAGCACCTTCAGGTGATCGTCATCCGCTTTGCGCTTCGCCAACGCTTTCCTGTACCCCACCTCCCTCCGCTGCACCACCTTCGCCGCCAGCCCGGCCAGCTGTTGGATGTGGTCTCTGCCAAACTCGTCGCGGGAGAAATACTTCTGAACGGATTGCAAAGTACGCACGTAGCCAATATTGCTCAGCCAAACGTTCCGCATGCACCAGCTCTCTCCGGACTGCTCGGCGCGCTGAGCTTCCCACTCCCATCGGCGGTAGATGCCGCGGTGTTCAGGCGTACGGTCCAACAACGAGAAGAAAATCTGAAGGAATTCCCGCTCCTCCCGGTGACGGGTGTTGTGAGTGGATCCATGAATGAACATTATGGTCCTGGATCTCCACAGCGATTAGCCAGAACCCTCCACGGCGCGAAACTGCGTCTTTCAAGTCTGTCAGAACAACTTCCTTCTGTGTTTAATTTAAACCAATCCACGCCCACATCTGACGTCCACCCTGTCATCTGCCGTTTCCTCTGGGTGAACGGTAGGAATCTGAGTGTGATTAGCCGGGTGTTTTGGCAGTGGCGTGAGGAGCGAGGGATCAGGAGTGGAGACACGAAAGAGGAGATCCTGATGCCAGGTTTGGACCCGAAACGTCAACGGCTCCTTTCCTCTCCCGCTCCCTACCCACATGTCTCTCGAGTTTCTCGGGCAGATCGTGTTTTGGTCCCGGTTCCAGCATCTGAGGTCTGTTGTTCCTCATCAGTACAGATTTGTCCTTAGCTTTAAGAAGATCTTTCATCAGCAGTTCGCGGCGGGGTCGTCGACTGCTCAATTCCTTCCATAAATGCCGCCTGACCTGCTGAGCTCCTCCAACAATCTGTGCGTGTTGCTCCAGAGTTGCATTCGCAGAACCTCTTGTAACCCCACTAAAGCAGAATGTAAAGAGCCTCCTCGACCGCGGCCCATTCCGCCAACACCTTCTGGTGTTCTGGATCCGCCTTTCCCTGCCACTGGGCTCTGCTGAGCGCTGCTGTCCGAACTTTCACCACTTCGCTCGCCAATGTAGCCAGCTTACTGCGGACAGACGAGCCGAACAGTTTATTGGAGACCAACATCTTCATCTTTTCCAAAGTTTTGATGTACCCAAAGCCGCCTGTTTTGACATCCCAAACGTTAGTCATGTCATACCTCGTCTCCCCTGCATGGTGTACTCGCTGGACCTCCCTCTCCCACCGTCTGTGGACCCCCTGATACCCCGGGACGTGGTCCAACACCGAGAAGAAGGTTTGGAAGAATTGTTCCTCGACGTTGTTGGGAATTCTTGCAGATTGGAGTAAAGCAACATGCGGCATTGCCAGAGTAGATTGGCCATGCTGACTGTAGGTGGCCCCATGAACTTCATTACGTTCTTGTTCCCAGAGAGGGCTGTGAGACTTCTTACTCCCCCAGCAGCCCATGGGTTCTCTCCCACCGACCTGTGCAAGATCTCTCGGTACAGCTCCGACGGCCTTTGAAGCCGGAAGGTGAGGTGTTGCATACAAGAGCAAAGAGAGCAGGGCGAGTGCTAGAGAATTAGAATTGATTTAAATCTTACATCCTTCCCTCAAGGTCAGGGAGTAAAAATCTTTGCGTTATGACTCCGTTGCAATGTACAGATATGTGAATTTAAAGGTTTAATGGCTTGTCGAAAGAAGGTGTCCGGTAGCCTGTTGGCCCTGGCTTTAATGCTGCGGTAAAGTTTGCCAGACGGAAACAGCTGAAATAGTTTAGACCACAAGATATAGGAGCAGAGGTAGGCCATTCGGCCCATAGAGTCTGCTCCGCCATTCAATCATGGGCTGATCCAATCCTGCCAGTCATCCCCACTCCCCTGCCTTCACCCATACCCTTTGATACCCTGGCTAATCAAGAACCTATCTATCTCTGCCTTAAATACACCCAATGACTTGGCCTCCACAGCCGCCAGTGGCAACAAATTCCACAGATTTACCACCCTCTGACTAAAGTAATTTCTCCGTATCTCCATTCTAAAAGGACATCCTTCAATCCTGATGTCGTGCCCTCTTGCCCTGCAATCCCCTACCATGGGAATATGGTGACGTTATTCGGTAACACATGCTTTCCTGTTTTAAGCACATGTTCTCCTGTTTCAGTTTTTATCCCTTTCTTCCACCGTTTCCGCTTGGTGATTTATTCAACATTTTTGACATGGTCTAAAACTAGAAGCAATGAGACCATAAGAAATAGGAACAGAATTGGGTCATCGAGTCTGCTCTGCCATTCCTCCATAGTATAATCCCACTCAATCTCTGCCTTCTCCCCATAAACTTTGAAGCTCTGACTAATCAATCTGACTATCAACCTCTGCTTTAAATGTGCCCAATGACTTGGCTCCACGGCCATCTGAGGCAATAAATTCCATAGTTTCACCACCCACTCAGAGTTGTATTTGGATACGTACTTGATAATAAATGAACCTCTGAACCTTTTGGTTTCTGCTCTCCAAGCAGATGATGAATCCTTTCTATGTGAGAGCCTATAATTCTGGATACACTATTCCCTGATATAGTGTCTCGATTCAAAACGCCGTCCTTCTTTCCCTCTGTCTTCACAGATGCTGCTTGACTGTCGAGTTCCTCCAGCAGTATACTTTCCGCTCCAGATTTCCACACCTGCGGTCTCTTGTGTCTCCATTTCACTATTCCAGTGTGAATTCTCTTCAAGATATTCTCTCTTCAACAGCAGTTCTGAGCATCACAATCTCACTGTTTTTGCTCTGGTCTCCTTCTGGCATTCAGTAAGGTGATACAGACCCAACAGGCTGACTCAGTGCTTCTTTTCCACTTACTTAATGAGGCACTTAGATGGACATGTGAGAGGGAAGGGCAGCAGGGAAGTAAGGTGACTGGTATGATTGCTCCATTGGAGCTGGCCTGTGCGGGATGGGCCAAATGGCCCACTTTGTGTTCTAAGAAGTGTTAGCAATTAAGAATGTGGTGGAGGACTTTGGCTGTCGATTAGCATCCGTGGGAGAAATTGAAAGCGTGACATTTCTAGTTAAAAGCCTGCATAAACCCTGCACTGTATGAAGTGTTGTTTGTTACTGCCGTATTGTTGAAGCTTGTGGATAAGATGTGAAGCCCAAATCTCATGAGGCATTACCTTCAAATAAAAGAAGTCTACTTCACCAATGATTGTAAATGGGCTGATTAACACAATGCAACCTTTTCTGACAAAGATGTGTTGGAAGCAACAAACGCCCAGCCTACAAAAGCAGATCATAAGACCATAAGACAAATGAGCAGAATTAGGCCATTTGGCCCATCAAGCTGCCACTCATTCATGGCTAATCCTTTTTCTCCCTGTCTCAACCCCACTCCCCAGCTTTCTCCCATAACCTCTGATGCTGTGCCAACCTAGAACCTATCAATCTCCACCTTAAATACACCCAGTGAACTGGCCTCCACAGCTGCTTGTGGTACCAAATCCCACAAATTCACCGCCCTCTCTGTTTTAAATGATCGCCCCTCTATTCTGAGGCTGTGCCCTCTTGTCCTAGACACCCCCAACATGGAAAACATCTTTTCCACATCTACTCTATCTAGACATTTCAGCATTCAAAAGGTTTCAATGAGATTCTCCCAATCCTTCTAAATTCCAGTGAGCACAGACAGACAGAGCCATCAAATGTTCCTCATATGATAACCCCTTTATTCCTGCAATCATACTTGTGAACCTCTTCTGGAACCTCTCTAATGCTGGCACATCTTTTCTTAGATAAGGAGCCCAAAACTGTTCACAGTACTCAAGGTGAGGCCTCACCAGTGCCTTATAAGGCCTCAGCATCACATCTCTGCTCTTGTATTCTAGATCACTTGAAATGAATGTTAACATGGAAATTGTGTTCCTCACTACTGACTCAACCAACAAGTTAATCTTGAGGGTGTTCTGCAGAAGTCCCTTTGCATCTCAGATTTTTGGATTTTCTCCCCATTTAGAAAATAGTGCCCACATTTATTTCTTCTATAACAGACAGACAGACAGACAGACAGACAGACTTAGTTTACTGATCCACAGCACAACGTGCATGACCATGCATTTTCCAATATTGTATTTATTTGCCACTCTCTTGCCCATTCTCCTAATCTAAGTCCTTCTGCAGCCTTCCTGCTTCCTCAATACGACCCGCCTCTTCACCAATTTTCATATCATCTGCAATCTTGGGAACAAAGCTGAATATTCCATCATCTAAATTATTGATATACAGCATAAAAAGAAGTGGTCCCAACACCAACCCCTGCAGACCACCACTAGTCACTGGCAGCCAACCAGAAAAGGATCCTTTTATTCCCACTCGCTGCCTCCTACCAATCAGCCAGTGTTCAAACCATGCTCATAACTTTCCTGAAGTACCACCGGCTCATAACTTGTAAGCAGCTTCATGTATGGAATCTTGTCAAAGGCCTTCTGAGAATCCAAATATACAACATCCATTGCATCCCCTTTATCTATCCTACTTGTAATCTCCTCAAAGAATTCCAACAGGTCAGTCAGGCAAGCATTTCCCTTAAGGAAACAATGCTGAGTTTGTCCTATCTTGTCCTGTGTCACCAAGTACTCCATATCCTCATGCTTAACAATTGACTCCAACATCTTCCTAACCACTGAGGTCAGGCTAACTGGTCTATAATTTTCTTTCTACTACCTTCCTCCTTTCTTAAATAGTGGAGCGACATTTGCAATTTTCCAGTCCTCCAGAACCATGTCAGAATCCAATGCTTCTTAAAAGATCATTACTAATGCCTCCACTAGATCAAGGAAGTTATTTTAGCAGGATACTGTACATTTTTGTTAAACACAAGTACTGCATGTTGATACATCACTAAGAAGCTAACTTCTTAGATTAATAGAAAAATACAATCCCCCAAATCGCTGACCTTGTGACAAAGAATTTGACTCCCAAGGCACCAGGATGGAGGAGCAACACCTTATGTTTCATCTGGGTATCCTCCAACCTGATGGCATGAACATCGATTTCTTCTTCCGGTGAACAATCTCCCCCACCCCCTTCCTCTATTTCCGACTCTGTCCTTTCACTTCTGCTCACCCGCCTATTACTCCCCCCGGGTCCCCTCCTCCTTACCTTTCCCATACTGTCCACTCTCCTCTCCTATCAGATTCATTCTTCTCCAACCCTTGACCTTACCCACCCACCTGTCTTCACCTATCACCTTACCGTTGGCCTCTTCCCCCACCCCAACCCCACCTTTTTATTCTGCCATCTTTTCCCTTCCTTCTCAGTCCTGAAGAAGTGTCTTAGCTGAAGCGTCGACTGTTTACTCTGTTCCATATATGAGTGTTGGCCTGCTGAGTTCCTTGAGCATTCTGTGTGTGCTGCTTTGGATTTCCAGCATCTGCAGACTTTCTTGTGTTTGTTATTGAGTTTCTCCACATTTGCAAACCACTGTCAGAAATTTTACAAGATAGCAGACTGAGCTTTCTGTGAAAGTAGTGACATTTTCACAGGGGGGTGGTTAATGTCTTCGTGCTGTGGGATGGGAATAGAGCTCAAGCTACGGGCTCAGTGTAACTACGCATTTCCCAATTATCAGGAGACTGTTCAATCAAATGGCAAATTGGGAGCAACCCATCACCAGCTTATCCAGGTTCAGTAGGGGTGTGGGCGCACTCTCTCCCTGACCTTATAAGATTCTCATCACAATCAAACTTACAAATGCTGAAAATCTGGGGGTGAAAAAAGCTATAAAATGGTGGAGGCATTCAGCAGGTCAAGGAGCACTTGTAGAGAAGGTCAACTCTATTTCCACCTCCACCATTACCTCACTACTCTAAGACTCGGTATGCTGTTTTACAAATATCCAAACCACCAAACCAAGCCTCCCAACAGTACTTCCATTACTATTAAAAAATACGTTCGTCCACCCATCCCGGCACCTTAGCTGAGATATTTTGTCATCTAAAGCTCTTTTCACCCCTCTCCATTTCTCCAGCACTCTCAGGTGCCCAACATCTAACTTGCCTTTCCCCTGAGTTCTTTTGCACCCGGCCTCCTCTGCTACACCCCCTTGCTGCCAGTTAGATGATGTCTGCTCTGCTAAACCATTCACTGGAGATGCATTACCTCACCTGTTGCAAGGTCCAGATATACCCAAAATGGTCCAACCAAACACACTGGCATGTTCCATCTAATGCCGCTCTCCTCAATGTGCCGGGCCTCCCTCACACATCGCTTGGTCATCCCTGGTGTTCCCATAAGTAGTGAGAAGAAAAGCCTGAAGATGCCACTCATTCCAGTGACTGAATGAGCACTGTAGTATTCAAATGACCTTGTGACCCTGCATCTCACAACGACAGATGGAGCCCCTCACTGTGCAGGGCATGGTTTCCGAGGTTGTTAGACCAACGGTCTGAAGTCTGCGTCCACACGTAACGTTTGCCATCCATTCCCTTAAATCACACATCCCTTCGACCAACCTGGAGGCGTGCACTCTCCGTAGGAAGGGGTGGGGGATGCTTGACATGTTGGCTGGCTGGAAGGCTGCGGAGGAGGGGAAGGGCAGTGGAGGTCAGGATGGAGGGAATCAGGGCTGGAGGCTGGGAAGGGGTGTGTAAATGGAGCCTGGAGAGAGGACGGAAGTCCATGGGGAGATACAGCAGTGAAAGCAGGCTCTTTAATGTTTGTGCTGAACCATCACTCAACCTGAAGATACACATTCAATGTTACAGGAATAACTTCTTCCCCTCCACAATCACCATCAGCTTTCTGAATGGAAAATGAACCAACCCATGAACGGCACCTCACTATATTTGCTCTCTTTGTATGAACCACTATATGATTCATTGAAAAACACAAAATGCTGGCAGAACTCAGCAGGCCAGACAGCATCTATGGGAGGAGGTAGTGACGATGTTTCGGGCTGAAACCCTTCATCAGGAGTGAAGTAACATGGGATGGTCAAGGGGGGATAAGAAGTGGGGGGAGGGATAAAGTAGAGAGCTAGGAAGTGATAGGCTGGAGGGAAATGGGCTAGGGGGAAGGTGAAGAATTATGGGAAATAAAAGAGAAAGAAAGGTGGGGCTGGGGAGAGATTATAGTGAGGGGGGAAAAGAGAGGGAAAGAGAACCAGACTAAAATAATAGATAGGGATGGGGATAAGGGGGGGGGGCAGGGGTATCCACGGAGGTCTGTGAGTTGGATGTTCATGCCGGCAGGTAGGAAGCTACCTAGGCGGGAGATAAGGTATTGCTCCATCGACCTGCGTGTGGCCTCATCTTGACGGTAGAGGAGGCCATGGACAGACATATCGGAGTGGGAGTGGTCTGTGGAATTGAAGTGTGTGGCCACAGGGAGATCCTGCCACTGCTGGAGGACTGAGCGCCGGTGTTCGGCGAAATGGTCTCCCAGTCTGCGGCGGGTCTCCCCAATGTATAAATGGCCACATTGGGAGCACCGGATACAGTATATCACCCCAGTTGACTTGCAGGTGAAGTGGTGCCTCACCTGAAAGGACTGTCTGGGGCCTGGGATGGTGGTGAGGGAAGAAGTATCCCTATCTATTATTTTAGTCTGGTTCTCTTCCTCTTTCTTTTTCCCCCCTCACTATAATCTCCCCCCAGCCCTACCTTTCTTTCTCTTTTATTTCCCATAATTCTCCACCTTCCCCCCAGCCCATTTCCTTCCAGCCTATCACTTCCTAGCTCTCTACTTCATCCGTCCCCCCACTTCTTATCCCCCATCAGCCCATGGGTTCTCTCCCACCGACCTGTGCAAGATCTCTCGGTACAGCTCCGACGGCCTTTGAAGCCGGAAGGTGAGGTGTTGCATACAAGAGCAAAGAGAGCAGGGCGAGTGCTAGTGAATTCGAATTGATTTAAATCTTACATCCTTCCCTCAAGGTCAGGGAGTAAAAATCTTTGCGTTATGACTCCGTTGCAATGTACAGATATGTGAATTTAAAGGTTTAATGGCTTGTCGAAAGAAGGTGTCCGGTAGCCTGTTGGCCCTGGCTTTAATGCTGCGGTAAAGTTTGCCAGACGGAAACAGCTGAAATAGTTTAGACCACAAGATATAGGAGCAGAGGTAGGCCATTCGGCCCATAGAGTCTGCTCCGCCATTCAATCATGGGCTGATCCAATCCTGCCAGTCATCCCCACTCCCCTGCCTTCACCCATACCCTTTGATGCCCTGGCTAATCAAGAACCTATCTATCTCTGCCTTAAATACACCCAATGACTTGGCCTCCACAGCCGCCAGTGGCAACAAATTCCACAGATTTACCACCCTCTGACTAAAGTAATTTCTCCGTATCTCCATTCTAAAAGGACATCCTTCAATCCTGATGTCGTGCCCTCTTGCCCTGCAATCCCCTACCATGGGAATATGGTGACGTTATTCGGTAACACATGCTTTCCTGTTTTAAGCACATGTTCTCCTGTTTCAGTTTTTATCCCTTTCTTCCACCGTTTCTGCTTAGTGATTTATTCAACATTTTTGACATGGTCTAAAACTAGAAGCAATGAGACCATAAGAAATAGGAACAGAATTGGGTCATCGAGTCTGCTCTGCCATTCCTCCATAGTATAATCCCACTCAATCTCTGCCTTCTCCCCATAAACTTTGAAGCTCTGACTAATCAATCTGACTATCAACCTCTGCTTTAAATGTGCCCAATGACTTGGCTCCACGGCCATCTGAGGCAATAAATTCCATAGTTTCACCACCCACTCAGAGTTGTATTTGGATACGTACTTGATAATAAATGAACCTCTGAACCTTTTGGTTTCTGCTCTCCAAGCAGATGATGAATCCTTTCTATGTGAGAGCCTATAATTCTGGATACACTATTCCCTGATATAGTGTCTCGATTCAAAACGCCGTCCTTCTTTCCCTCTGTCTTCACAGATGCTGCTTGACTGTCGAGTTCCTCCAGCAGTATACTTTCCGCTCCAGATTTCCACACCTGCGGTCTCTTGTGTCTCCATTTCACTATTCCAGTGTGAATTCTCTTCAAGATATTCTCTCTTCAACAGCAGTTCTGAGCATCACAATCTCACTGTTCTTGCTCTGGTCTCCTTCTGGCATTCAGTAAGATGATACAGACCCAACAGGCTGACTCAGTGCTTCTTTTCCACTTACTTAATGAGGCACTTAGATGGACATGTGAGAGGGAAGGGCAGCAGGGAAGTAAGGTGACTGGTATGATTGCTCCATTGGAGCTGGCCTGTGCGGGATGGGCCAAATGGCCCACTTTGTGTTCTAAGAAGTGTTAGCAATTAAGAATGTGGTGGAGGACTTTGGCTGTCGATTAGCATCCGTGGGAGAAATTGAAAGCGTGACATTTCTAGTTAAAAGCCTGCATAAACCCTGCACTGTATGAAGTGTTGTTTGTTACTGCCGTATTGTTGAAGCTTGTGGATAAGATGTGAAGCCCAAATCTCATGAGGCATTACCTTCAAATAAAAGAAGTCTACTTCACCAATGATTGTAAATGGGCTGATTAACACAATGCAACCTTTTCTGACAAAGATGTGTTGGAAGCAACAAACGCCCAGCCTACAAAAGCAGATCATAAGACCATAAGACAAATGAGCAGAATTAGGCCATTTGGCCCATCAAGCTGCCACTCATTCATGGCTAATCCTTTTTCTCCCTGTCTCAACCCCACTCCCCAGCTTTCTCCCATAACCTCTGATGCTGTGCCAACCTAGAACCTATCAATCTCCACCTTAAATACACCCAGTGAACTGGCCTCCACAGCTGCTTGTGGTACCAAATCCCACAAATTCACCGCCCTCTCTGTTTTAAATGATCACCCCTCTATTCTGAGGCTGTGCCCTCTTGTCATAGACACCCCCAACATGGAAAACATCTTTTCCACATCTACTCTATCTAGACATTTCAGCATTCAAAAGGTTTCAATGAGATTCTCCCAATCCTTCTAAATTCCAGTGAGTACAGACAGACAGAGCCATCAAATGTTCCTCATATGATAACCCCTTTATTCCTGCAATCATACTTGTGAATCTCTTCTGGAACCTCTCTAATGCTGGCACATCTTTTCTTAGATGAGGAGCCCAAAACTGTTCACAATACTCAAGGTGAGGCCTCACCAGTGCCTTATAAGGCCTCAGCATCACATTCCTGCTCTTGTATTCTAGATCACTTGAAATGAATGTTAACATGGAAATTGTGTTCCTCACTACTGACTCAACCAACAAGTTAATCTTGAGGGTGTTCTGCAGAAGTCCCTTTGCATCTCAGATTTTTGGATTTTCTCCCCATTTAGAAAATAGTGCCCACATTTATTTCTTCTATAACAGACAGACAGACAGACAGACAGACTTAGTTTATTGATCCACAGCACAATGTGCATGACCATGCATTTTCCAATATTGTATTTATTTGCCACTCTCTTGCCCATTCTCCTAATCTAAGTCCTTCTGCAGCCTTCCTGCTTCCTCAATACGACCCGCCTCTTCACCAATTTTCATATCATCTGCAATCTTGGGAACAAAGCTAAATATTCCATCATCTAAATTATTGATATACAGCATAAAAAGAAGTGGTCCCAAAACCAATCCCTGCAGACCACCACTAGTCACTGGCAGCCAACCAGAAAAGGATCCTTTTATTCCCACTCGCTGCCTCCTACCAATCAGCCAGTGTTCAAACCATGCTCATAACTTTCCTGAAGTACCACCGGCTCATAACTTGTAAGCAGCTTCATGTATGGTATCTTGTCAAAGGCCTTCTGAGAATCCAAATATACAACATCCATTGCATCCCCTTTATCTATCCTACTTGTAATCTCCTCAAAGAATTCCAACAGGTCTGTCAGGCAAGCATTTCCCTTAAGGAAACAATGCTGAGTTTGTCCTATCTTGTCCTGTGTCACCAAGTACTCCATATCCTCATGCTTAACAATTGACTCCAACATCTTCCTAACCACTGAGGTCAGGCTAACTGGTCTATAATTTTCTTTCTACTACCTTCCTCCTTTCTTAAATAGTGGAGCGACATTTGCAATTTTCCAGTCCTCCAGAACCATGTCAGAATCCAATGCTTCTTAAAAGATCATTACTAATGCCTCCACTAGATCAAGGAAGTTATTTTAGCAGGATACTGTACATTTTCGTTAAACACAAGTACTGCATGTTGATACATCACTAAGAAGCGAACTTCTTAGATTAATAGAAAAATACAATCCCCCAAATCGCTGACATTGTGACAAAGAATTTGACTCCCAAGGTGCCAGGATGGAGGAGCAACACCTTATGTTTCATCTGGGTATCCTCCAACCTGATGGCATGAACATCGATTTCTTCTTCCGGTGTACAATCTCCCCCACCCCCTTCCTCTATTTCCGACTCTGTCCTTTCACTTCTGCTCACCCGCCTATTACTCCCCCCGGGTCCCCTCCTCCTTACCTTTCCCGTACTGTCCACTCTCCTCTCCTATCAGATTCATTCTTCTCCAGCCCTTGACCTTACCCACCCACCTGGCTTCACCTATCACCTTACAGTTGGCCTCTTCCCCCACCCCACCCCCACCTTTTTATTCTGCCATCTTTTCCCTTCCTTCTCAGTCCTGAAGAAGTGTCTTAGCTGAAGCGTCGACTGTTCCATATATAAGTGTTGGCCTGCTGAGTTCCTTGAGCATTCTGTGTGTGCTGCTTTGGATTTCCAGCATCTGCAGACTTTCTTGTGTTTGTTATTGAGTTTCTCCATGTTTGCAAACCACTGTCAGAAATTTTACAAGATAGCAGACTGAGCTTTCTGTGAAAGTAGTGACATTTTCACAGGGGGGTGGTTAATGTCTTCGTGCTGTGGGATGGGAATAGAGCTCAAGCTACGGGCTCAGTGTAACTACACATTTCACAACTATCAGGAGACTGTTCAATCAAATGGCAAATTGGGAGCAACCCATCACCAGCTTATCCAGGTTCAGTAGGGGTGTGGGCGCACTCTCTCCCTGACCTTATAAGATTCTCATCACAATCAAACTTACAAATGCTGAAAATCTGGGGGTGAAAAAAGCTATTAAATGGTGGAGGCATTCAGTAGGTCAAGGAGCACTAGTAGAGAAAGTCAACTCTATTTCCACCTCCACCATTACCTCACTACTCTAAGACTCGGTATGCTGTTCTACAAATATCCAAACCACCAAACCAAGCCTCCCAACAGTACTTCCATTACTATTTAAAAATAATACATTTGTCCACCCATCCCTGCACCTTAGCTGAGATATTTTGTCATCTAAAGCCCTTTTCACCCCTCTCCATTTCTCCAGCACTCTCAGGTGCCCAACATCTAACTTGCCTTTCCCCTGAGTTCTTTTGCACCCGGCCTCCTCTGCTACACCCCCTTGCTGCCAGTTAGATGATGTCTGCTCTGCTAAACCATTCACTGGAGATGCATTACCTCACCTGTTGCAAGGTCCAGACATACCCAAAATGGTCCAACCAAACACACTGGCATGTTCCATCTAATGCTGCTCTCCTCAATGTGCTGGGCCTCCCTCACACATCGCTTGGTCATCCCTGGTGTTCCTATAAGTAGTGAGAAGTAAAGCCTGAAGATGCAACTCATTCCAGTGACCTGAATGAGCACTGTAGTACTCAAATGACCATGTGACCCTGCGTCTCACAACGACAGATGGAGCCCCTCACCATGCAGGGCATGGTTCCCGAGGTTGTTAGACCAACAGTCTGAAGTCTGCGTCCACACGTAACGTTTGCCATCCATTCCCTTAGATCACACATCCCTTCGACCAACCTGGAGGCGTGCACTCTCCGTAGGAAGGGGTGGGGGATGCTTGACATGTTGGCTAGCTGGGAGGCTGGGGAGGAGGGGAAGGGGATTGGAGGTCAGGATGGAGGGAATCAGGGTTGGAGGCTGGGAAGGGGTGTGTAAATGGAGCCTGGAGAGGAGAGAGGATGGAAGTCCATGGGGAGACACAGCAGTGAAAGCAGGCTCTTTAATGTTTGTGCTGAACCATCACTCAACCTGAAGATACATATTCAATGTTACAGGAATAGCTTCTTCCCTTCCACCATCACCATCAGCTTTCTGAATGGAAAATGAACCAACCCATGAACAGTACCTTGCTATATTTGCTCTCTTTGAATGAACCACTATATGATTCATTGATTCTGATTGATTTGCTCTGATCAGCTATTCATTTACTCATTAGGCCCATCTATTGCTCTTTCCACTTTCTCTTCAACAGCCTCCTAATTCCATCCCTCACCCACATACTGGCAGCAATTTATAGTGGTCAAATAATCCAGCAAACCTGCACTTCTCTGGGGTTTGAGTGGAAACTGGAGTACCCGCAGGAAATCCCTGCAGTCACTGGGAGAATGTGCAAACTCCACCCACAGACGTTGCCAGAAGTCAGGATCGAACCTGGGTCTCCAGTAGTGTGAGGGAGTGTGGGACAGCAAAGAGGAATGTGCCAAGATAGGGCAGGCATGGAGTTGTTTGCGAGGGATGGACTGGGGTCGGAAGATGGTTATGGATGGAATCAGCGAGGAACTGGAAATATCCCTGACTTACTACAGAGGTACGAGGAAGAGTAACTGGTGGCACTTCTCACCAAATAATGCTCTTGGATTAAATTCCTTAATGTTCAGAGCACTAATTTCACCAGAACGGTCTCACACCTGGCTCAAGAGGAGGAGGGTTGGGCATGGGGCTGGCACCCTATCCCGTAAAAAAAAAGCACTACTACAGAAAAGTCAACAGAAGTTCCAAGGATCTCGTCCTTGGCAGAGGAAGGATCTTTGAAGATGGGTTACAGCTGGAGACAACTTGAAAGACTGGCCAGGTCAGAGGAAGTTGACAAGCTGCTGTTGGTGGCCTGTGCCACAGCAGGGGTGATAGGCTAAGAAGAAGAAGAATTTCACCTGAGATTGTAGTCATCACCAGACAATACACTAAAATCTGAAACTTCTGCCTTTATTTTAGAGAATGGCTACAGTGTTTTTTAACGACAGAAATACATACTTTTTCAAAACCAACAAACTGTTGCCTCCATCAGTCATGGCTGCTTCTGCACTTTCTCTCTGGAGATTTGCATCCCCTGGCTCACTAGCGACAGACTTCTTGTGGCTCCACAATTCTGTCCATCAATCAGTTCTATGTTTAAGCTCACTGGTTTCCTCAAGTGCGACCTAGAAGCAAGACAGACAGGCTCACTTCAAGGACGCGGGGTGGAAAGATGAATTTTCTAACGGCGTTGTAACATTGAAAGTTCCTAAAAGTAAACACTCGGCGTGATACAAAATTTCAACTTAAATTTATTATCAAAGTTCGTATCTGTCACTATATACTACCTTGAGATTCATCTTCTTGCAGACATTCACTGTAGACCAAAGAAATACAATGAAATGATGAGAAACTGCACACAAAGTGTAACAAACAACCATTCTGCAAAAGAAGACAATATTTTTTAAACCATCAACTCTGGATAAGGCTTTTTTAATATGGAAAACTAAGGGAATAAAAACTTTTTTAGATTTGTTCTTACAGGATTGTTTAATGTCTTTTTCACAGTTAATGGATAAATATGACATCCCTAACACACATTTTTTTAGATAATTACAGGTTAGGAATTTTTTACGTGATTTTTTACCGAATTATCCCTTGGCCTATTCCTCAAATTTGGTTATTTTTCAGCTTAAACCATTTCAAAAATGATTAATAGCTATCATTTATAAACAGTTAATGAATGCTCGCATGTCGCCTAATTATAAGGTTCAATGCACTTGGGAAACAGAACTTCAACATTCACTTTCAGACGATCAATGGAGTAAAATTTTTTATCTAGTTAATAATTCATCTATCTGTGCACACCATTCCTTAATTCAGTTTAAGATAGTACATAGGGCCCATATGTCTAAAGATAAATTGATGCATATATTTCCTAATGTAAGCCCTATTTGTGACAGATGTAACATAGAGGTGACTACTCTAACTCATATGTTTTGGTTCTGTGTAAGTTTAAATAAGTTTTGGAGAGATGTATTTAGAACACTATCTAAAGTTATAGATCTGGATGTTCAACCCAATTCACTTACGGCAATTTTTGGGATTATCCCAGGGAAAGTAGGTAGAGTATCTGCTTCCGCTCAACATGTGACAGCTTTCTCAACTTTACTGGCTAGGACAGCTATCTTGTTATACTGGAAAGATTCTAATCCACCTACTGTTTTCTATTGGCTCTCCTCCATTATCTCATGTCTAAGCTTGGAGAAAATTAGAAGCCAGACCTTTGATACATCTTTTAATCTTGAGCAAGTTTGGCGACCCTTTATTCAGTATTTTCATATGATTTAATTTATTTTTATTTATTTATTTTTCTTTATTCTCTTTGGGGAAAATCCTTATCTGTGAAGGCTCGGAGGTGACTGGAAGGATGTCCTTTCTTTTTCCTTTTTTAAATTTTTTTTTCCTCAAATGGACTGCCCAATCTTTCTTTTCTTTTCTCTTTTTTTTGTTCTTATTTAGTTTAGCAGGGTTTTTTTTTCCCTTATATAAATAAAATTTTCCAATTTTTTTTACGATCAATTAAGAGGAGCTGTGGCTTTTATTTTGATTATACTGTATATATATAACAGCGTAACATTATACCTATTTGATTTTGACAATATATACTTTTCTTTATTGCTGTTTATATGTCCTTTGCATTATCTGTCTGCTGAACTTCTCCACTGATTTGTATATTTTTTTACTGGAAATCAATAAAAAGATTGAAAAATGAAATGACAAATTACATGGTACACTGCAGTGAATGGGACTGAGTTGTGTTACACAGGAAGATGGAATCTTTACACTGATCATAAAATGACAGCAGTGTCTGCAGAGGAAGTAGGTGGTGTATCTAACTGACTTAGACCCTGAACTCGAGCGGGGACTGTGTGTGCCAAGTGGGGCTCTCTTCACCTGCAGGACTCACAGAAGTCCCACAAAAGAGAGGGGGGAGTACTTCTTCAAAGTGTCCATGCCTCCAAGAGTTACTGGTGTCACATGGACAGAGGTAGAGTAAAAAGCTGATAGTCACATCAGGTTACTCAAGTTCACCGCAACCTTTAGTCCCCTGAACTGTGTTTCATTCGAGTTTTCCAGAGAGGCTTATAAGGTTCTTTACTCCCACAGTCATCCTTCTGACAAGGAAAGATCTCCCAGAACAACTGGGTCACCCTCCATACTGATTCAGAATATTATTGAAGCATGAAGATCAGGCTTCGTGTACAGGAGCAAAGAGGGCAGGAATCCTCCAAGCGCCACAGTTAGACTTTTATTCTCTGTTCCTCCTCAGAATCCGAATCCGGTTTCATCTCACTGGCATACCATGTAGTGCAAAAAGAGAGGTAAAATAGTGAGGTAATGGTCACTATTCAGAAATCTAATGGCAGAGGGGAAGAAGCTGTTGAGTGTGTGCCTGTGCATCACGCTCCTGTGCCTCCTCGATGGTAGCAAGTGAGAACAGCACGTCCTGGGTGAGAGGGTTTTTTAAAATAATGGATGCTACCTTTCTGACGTGGGTTTGCACTCCCAGGAGAACGAAACTGCTCACTGTTTCCACTGTTGTGTCACTGATGTATAGGGCAGTGTGAGTGTTGCAAGTTATTCTGGACAGCCACCTCCACTGTCTTGATGACATTGAAAAAGAGGTTATTTTCCTGGCACCAGGCCTCAAGCTCTTTCACCTCCTCTCTGTAGACCGTCTCATCATTATTGGTGATGAGCCCCACCACTGTCCTGTCATTGGCAAACATGAGAATGTGATTACTCAGGTGTTAGGCTATGTGTGAGCAGAGTTACAACAATGGGCTCAGTACACAGCCTCGGGGGGCACCCGTGCAGAGGATGACGGGGAGGGAGGAGCCATTGGTCTTTCTGTCTGTTTGAGGTTTGCTGGTTGCACACTGAGAAGTAGGCTTAGACTGAGAAGTAGGAGCTTATTCACCAAGGACTTTGGGACAATAGCAACGACTGCCAAGTTGAAATCCCGGAGGAGCATTTTGACATTAGTGTCCTTGTTTGCTAGGCGTGTGTTAAATCTGGACTAAAAGCATAAGAAGTCATGTATCTGAAACTCTTTCATCAAATAAAATAAAATTTCATCATTAATGCCCAAGGAGTAAATGTGTAGTCCTTGCATAGTCCGAGACAAACCTGCAGCAGTAACTATTAACTGTTCACTGAAATGTTAAGAGTAATTTGTGATAATGAACTACACATCCAAATTCAGAATCAGGATTGGGTTTATCATCACTGACATTTGTTGTGAAATGTGGTGATTTGCAGCAGCAGTACAGTGCAAGGCAGAAAAAATTATTATAAATTAGAAAACTAAATAAACACTGTACTCCACAAGAGATTCAAGAGAAATACAAGAGATTCTGCAAATGCTGGAAATCCAGAGTAACACAGGCAAAATGCTGGAGGAGCTTAGCAGGTCAGGCAGCATCGATGGAGAGAATAAAAAAGTTGACATGTTGGGCCAAGACCCTTCATCAGGACTAGAAAGGAAGGAGGCAGAAGCCAGAATAAGAAGGTGGAGGAGGTTAAAGAGTACAAGCTAGCCGGTGATAGGTGAAGCAACACACACACAAAATTCTGGAGGATCTCACCAGGACAGGCAGCATCTAGCAACTATTTGTGTCTCCACATCTATTTCCAGCCTCAGTCTCCACACTTCAAATTAACCCCCCCTCCCCCAACCTGGCTTTATCTGTCCCCACTTATTTCCTTCTCTCCTTCTCTGCCCCTACCTTTCCCCTCACTAGTTCCAGTCTCCCAACCCCACCCTACCTTTCCCTCACCTTACTACCTGCTCATCATCGCCTTGCTCAGCCAATTCCACCAATCACCTTCCATCCCTTGTCTCAGCCCTCCCTCCCACCTCTTTTTACAGGCTCTCTCTCCTCTGCACACCAGTACTGACAAAAATTCTTGCTCTAAATCACTAACTATCCCTCTGCTTTGATAGATGCTGCCAGACCCGCTGAGTTCCTCCAATGTTTTGCTGTTTTTTTTTCACTCCAGGTTCTAGCATCTACTGACACTTATGGCTACATTTATTCTGTCCTACCTATTCTTAAAGATACTTTCTCTCTAGAACGTGGGAAAATGAAAAGTGACCTTGTTGTGGTTTATAAAATCATAAGGGGGTATTAATAAGGTGGATAGTTACAGCCTTGTTCCAAGTGAGGAGAGTACAAAATTAGGAAGCGTAGTTTTAAGGTGATTCAAAAGGAACCTGATGAGGAACTTTGACACAGAGGTTGTGGGCTTCATGGAATGAGCTGTCAGGTGAAGTGATGATGCAGGTACAGCTACGGTGTTTAAAGACATTTGAACAGTACATGGACGGAAGTATCTAGGGTGCTATGTGCCAAAGCCTGCAAGAGGACCACAACCTTGTTGTTGTGTTTGGAGGCTTGCATGCCTTAATGACACAGAGAGCTATGTTGGTTGGAGTCATGGCTTATGACTCAAGTCATGCTTTGACTCTTGTTAGAGTCACCCATGTCAAACAAGTCAAAGGGTAGAGGAAAGACTAAGAGTGTTCCACCAGTACTCCAGATTTGTGGGCTCTACTCTGACTGAACCCTGACTGGTAAAACAAAGATGTTATGGAAACAGCAGTGAAGAATCCTTCTACACCTATGTGTGACAGTATTCCTGAGTCTCCAGTTGGGACTTGAATGGCTGACAGTAGTGAAAACTGGGAGGAATCTACAGGCACAATGAAGGAAGCCCGGAAAACTGCCAAACAGAGATGAAGCAGATTCATTGCTGCCCTAAATGCCAACTGGTGTGATGGGTAGTAATGGGAGTAGACATCTTGGTCAATACGGGGCCAGAGCAGGTAATGGGAGTGGATATCTTGGTCAGTATGGGCCAAAGGTAGGTAATGGTTGTGGACATCCTGGTTAGTATAGGCCAAGGACAGGTACTGGGAGTGGACATCTTGGTCAGTATGGACTAGGGCATTTAATGGGAGAGGACATCTTGCTCAGTATGGGCAAAGGGCAGGTAATGGGAGTGGACATCTTGGTCAGTATGGACTAGGGCATTTAATGGGAGAGGACATCTTGCTCAGTATGGGCAAAGGGCAGGTAATGGGAGTGGACATCTTGGTCAGCATGGACAAGGGCAGGTAATGGGAGTGGACATCTTGGTCAGTGTGGGCCAAGGTAGGCAATGGGAGTAGACATCTTGGTCAGTATGGGCCAAATCAGGTAATGGGAGTTGACATCTCACTCAGTGTTGCCAAATTGAGCCATAAGGCTTGGATTCATGCAATATGACTATGACTTCTTAACTGGAATCTCATGGTTTTGTCTAAAGTGTTTGTAAAATTTCAACCATTAATGCAACAAAAGCAAAGTATAATTGTATCTATTTGTTCCCTTTCTGGGTTATCGAAGCCAGAATTCATTGTCCATCCATATTTGCTGTCTTCTTGAACTGCTGCAATCCTTCATTTCGTACCCACATCAACTGAGACATGTCCACTTCTCATTGGTGCCATCAGGGAGGAGGGACAAGAGCCTGAAGACCCATGCTTAATTACTCAGGAACAGCTTCTTCCCTCCACCATTAGATGTTTGAACAGTCTATGAACCCATGAACACTGCCTCATTATTCCATTTGTTCTCAATTTTTTTTTTGTATGTTGTTATTTTATGTCTTTGCACCATACTCCTGCCACAAAACAAAATCGTATTTCGTATTAGATACGAAAGTTAGATATGGCCCTTGTGGCTAAAGGGATCAGGGGGTATGGAGAGAAAGCAGGTACAGGGTTCTGAGTTGGATGATCAGCCATGATCATACTGAACGGCGGTGCAGGCTTGAAGGGCCGAATGGCCTACTCCTGCACCTATTTTCTATGTTTCTATGTATTATATAATTAGTGATAATAAATCTTATTGTGATCCTGATTCCTTTTGGTAAATAGTGATTTCAGTTATTAATACATTCCTTGGTGAAAGATGGCCGGGTTCATCTATCAAAATGGAAGCCCTTCACATTTTCCTTAGATGGCCATCTTGACTGGCATGGATCAGTTAGGCTGAAGGGCATGTTTCTGTGATGTATGACATTATGACTTTAGATATGTTTTGAAGAACCATAATGTATAGGCCTAAGAACCTGTCACTAGGATATTGGGGATCTGGCCCAAATGTAATGTCTGGAAGGACTGCTTCAGATCGCGAGTGGAGGGCATGTCTACCAGACTGACCTTTGGAATGTCATATGAGGAGAGATTAAGTCAAACAAATTAACCAGAGGAAGGACTGACAATCTAACTGAAGGGGAGTTTTGGATCAGGGGAAGCACTGCCACAAAGAACGGTAAAAGCATAAAGGCTTTTATTTGATCTTGCCATGACTTGAGGGCAAGGCTTTAGGGTGAGATGAGCAGGCTTGGATATTATTCATTGACATGTAAGAGGCTGAGGGGAAGACCTTATTAATGTGTATAAAATCATGACAGGCATAAATAAGGTGGATACACACAGTCTTGATCCCAGGGTTGGGGAAACAAGTACTAGAGGGGAAAGATTTTAATACCATCATGAGGGTGACTTTTTCACATGGAGGGTGGTAAGTATATGGAACATGCTGCCAGAGGAAATGGTTCAAGTAGGCACAAAATAAATTGTTAAACTGAAAAACTGGACAGAGCTGGACCAACAAGATGTAGGGATGATGATTTCCTTCTCTTGGGTGTCACAAGCTGATTCTCAGGTAACAGAGCAAGAGGTTTAAAATCTGAGAGTTTCTTCCACTCAAAAGGGTGGAACTTGTTACCACAGAGGCCTGTAGTGACTGAGTCACTGAGAAGTTTATGAACAATGTGGAGGAGGTATCAGCAGGACAGAGGGATTCTTTATATCATAAGGAAAATATGGAAGGCCTCCTTTCTGAAAGATTAATTTAGGACTGTTCCTCACCAAGTAATGGTCTAATAACTGGAAGTACTATTTTATAATGTGCAGTCTCAGTGGGAGGGACGTGGGTGATGCCATGGTTAAATTCTCGGCCTAATCACCCAAATGGATTTTGTTTTTTTTTAATCTAATTCTGCTCCTTCATGTAAAAACTGTGTATAATTGATGTTTTTCTTCTGAATGCAGCTTATCTGAGACTATGTGCCAGTGATATTGCTGAAAGTAAGTTTTTCATTGAACATGTACAGAAATCACAAAACATTACAGCTCCGTACAGGCCCTTCGGTCCACTATGTCATGCCAACCTTCTAACTTACTCTAAAATCAATCTGGCCTTTCCCTCACACATAGCCCTCCATTTTTCTGTCCTCAAAGTCTAAGAGTGTTTTTTTTACATGCCCCTAATGTATCTGCCTCTACCACCATCCCTGGCAGTGTGGTCCATTCACCCTCCATTCTCTCTGTAAAAGAACCTGTTTCTGACATCCCCCTATACATTCGTCCAATCGTCTTAAAATTAAGCTCCCTCTTATGTACTTGTGCATCTGACAATAAACTCGACTTTGACTTTGAAAGCGGTGTGGAATTTAGTAAGAGATGATTCTGAATGGTTATGATAATAAATTTTGAGCCATGAAAAGCTGTTTTTGTTGTCAATGCTGTCAATACATTACTGACACATCCCTCCCACCATCAGTAGTGTCTGCAAATTCTCCACCATCCAGGCCATGACTATTATCAGGCAGGAATTACAAAAGCCCCAAATCCCAAGACAGCAGATTCAAGAGCACCTAATTCCCTTCAACCATTCAGTTCTTGAACCAACTGACAAAACCACAATCACTACAGTAGTATAGCAGCACTGTGACCACTTTGCATGAAAATGATCTCTTTTGTTCCAATTGATATATTTTTGGTTTAAAAAATTGCGTATAATTTCTGTTAATGATTTTCTTGTGAAGGCTACTTATCTGATGCTATGTACCTGTGATGCTGCTACAAGGAAGTTTATTATCACACCTGTGCAGATCGCAGTACATTTGACTTTGTTCATTCCTGGATGTGCTCAACCACAATACGTCGAGGCTGCGCACACGAAAACTAAATCAAACTCGAGATTACAGGATTAGACCCCTTGGAGAAATTCGTAATTTTCACAGTCAACAACAGTTGTAGAACTGAACACACACACACACACACACAAAGCTGGGGGAACTCAACAGGCTCTCTGCGTAAGAGAGTTCATTGTTTTCATGTTTCGAGCTGCGATTGTTGTCCATACACAGTAAAACTAGTCACCAATCACAGAAATGTGCATAATCTTCGGATAAATATCCCAGTTCAATGGTTGTTTGATGCTTTCTAGGAACGGGTTCGTGGCTGTCTGCGGAAAGACGAATCTCAGGATTGTATACCGCATACATGCTCTCATAATAAATGTTCTATGAAACTGAGACTTTTTTCAGTCCATTGGCACAACGATCTCTTGCAGGGATTGGCCAGGAATCGACCATGGCTCGGTGTGGCTTTAACACTTGCTTGAGCAGCTGCGGGCTGCGCTCAGCTAGTACACCCCGGAGATACGGCGGTCGCGTTGTAAACCTGATCTCGGCCGGGTTCCGTCCGGCTGTGGCCTAAACATTCACCGTGCGTCAAGCTGTCGATGGGACGTCCGATGCGGAACCAGTGAATTGCAGCGCATTTCAGCGGGGCTGGCGAGGGGCGCTACATAGGTGCAAATCGTTTCACAGTGTGGGTTTTTAAAGATAGTTCGTTTTAGGGATAAGATGGGTTAGCACCACCAGCGGCCCCCATCCCCGGAAAGCGCAACTGGTACTGTCGCCAATAGTTATTTGCTCCTCTACAGCAAATACTGGATGGTGTCTCTCACCCTCTTCCACTGCTCTAGCACGTTCCGGTGTTGATCATCCGCCCTGCCCTGCTTTCTGGCGCTGTTGTACTCCGCAGCCCTCCGCTTCACCACTTTGGCTGCCCACTCGGACAACTTTTTGCAATCAGACCAACTAAACGCATCATCGGAGACCAACTCCCTCACCTTCTTTAAAGTCTTGATGTACCGGGAGCCGTCTGTCCAAACGTTACTCATGTCAAACCTGCCACTGGCATAGTAATCCGCTCGCTGCATCTCCTTCTCCCACCGCCTGAGGATTCCTTGATAACCCCGGACATGCTCCAGTGTCGAGAAGAAGATTTGGAAAAACTCGTGCTCCTCCCTTTTGTGGCTGCTTTTCGTCTCAGTTTCGTAAAAGATCTCGGCACGTCTTTGAGGGGGCTGTACGTCTTTGCTGGGCTGGAGAGCTTCACAGTCATTCAGGCGATCGTATCGCTTCTTACTCCCGCAGCAGCCCATAGCTGCCCCTGCGCCAAACGCCCCGTAAACACTTCGCGGTGAAGCTTTCTCAACCCGGCGCTCGCTATCCAGATTACTATCGAACCAGGAAGAAGACTAAGTTTCGTTTTACTAAGCCAGTAAGAGGAGGGCGCTTTTCGAATGAGCTGTAAGCTCAAAGTTCAAAATAAATTATATTATTGAAGTATCACCATATACCAGCATCAGATTCATTTTCGTGTGGGCATACTCACCAAATCTATAGAACAGTAACTGTAACACGATCAATGAAAGATCAACCAGAGTGCAGAAGACAACAAACTCTGCAAATGCAAATATAAATATTGTCAATGTCAATAAATAACGAGAGCGTGAGATGATGCAATAAAGGGGTCTTACAGTGAGATCATTGGTTGTGGGAACATTTCAATCATGGGGCAAGTGACTGTAGTTATCCCCGTTTATTCAAAAGCCTAATGGCTGAGCGGTATTAACAGTTTGTGGAAGCCCTGAGGATCTTGTACCTTTTACCTGATGGCAGCAGTGAGAAGACACCATGACTGCGTAGTGGGGATCTCTGATGATGGATGCTGCTTTCCTGTGAAAGCATTTCATTAGATGTGCTCAGTGGTTGGGGGGGGGGGGGTTTATCCATGGTGTACAGGGCCGAATCCACTATCTTTTGTTGGACTTCCCATTCAAAGGCATTGGTGTTTCCATACCAGGCCGTGATGCAGCCAGTCAATATACTCTCCACTACACATCGAAAGAAGTTTGTCAGAGTTTTAAATGTCATGCTGAATCTCCCCAGACTCAGTACCCCTTCCTCAACTGGAGCCTCCAGGCGACCCCCCTCCCCAGGTTCGTGTGGATGGTCCAGATGGAAATCCCGGATGAGCGAAGGGTCGAGGATGAAGGAGCAAGGAATCCAGGAATGTTCTTCTGGGCCATACCCCTCCCAGTCGACCAGGTACTGGAGAAACCTGCCCTGACGGCGGGCATCCAATAACCACCGGACAGTGTACATAGGATGGTCATTGATGATCCGGGGGGGGGGGGGAGGGAATTCAGTAAGAGGGCACAGGGGCTGACAGAAACCGGTTTTAACCGGGAGACATGAAATGTAGGATGGATCTGCATAGATGTAGGTAGTTTGAGCCAGATTGCCGTGGGATTGATAATGCTCTCAATCTCGAAAGGTCCCCGGAATCAGGGGCAAGCTTCTTGGGCTCGTTCTTGAGGGGAATGTCTCTGGACAAGAGCCACACCTTCTGCCCAGGTTGATACTCAGGAGCAGGGGTACGATGGCGGTCGGCAATTTTTCGGACACAGTTGGCTGAGCAAAGCAGGGCTGTGCGTGTGTCTTGCCAGATCTTCCGGCACCTGTGTATATGGGCCTGGACTGACGGCACTGCAATCTCCTCTTCCTGGGCGTGCAACAACGGGGGTTGATACCCAAGAGAGCTTTCAAATGGAGATTTTCCAGTAGCGGTGCTGACCAGGGAGTTGTGGGCGTATTCTACCCATGCGAGATGGTTGCTCCAGGTAGATGGGTTGTTGGCTGTCTACAACGTAACGCCACCTCTAACTCTTGGTTGACCCGCTCCGTCTGCCCGTTCGTCTGTGGGTGAAACCCAGAGGACAGGCTAACTGAGAAACCAAAGACTCGACAAAAAGATCTCCAAACTTATGAAATGAATTGAGGTCCCCGATCAGAGACAATATCCGAAGGGATTCCGTGAAGTCGGAAAACGTGGGTGACGAGAAGGTCTGCTGTCTCCTGCACAGAAGGTACTTTAGGGAGGGCTACAAAATGCACCGACTTGGAGAAACGGTCCACCACAGTGAGTACGGCAGTGTTTCCATGTGAAGAGGTAGACCAGTGACGAAATCTAGAGCGATGTGTGACCAGGGACGACCAGGGACAGGTAGGGGATGGAGTAATCCCGCAGGTGGCCAGTGGGAGGCTTTTCCACGGGCACAGACGGAACATGCAGAAACATAGGAACGGGTGTCAGAGTCCATGGAGGGCCACCAGAAATGTCTCTTCAGGAGGGCCAGAGTCCGATCGATTCCGGGATGGCAGTCGAAATGAGAAGTGTGGAGAACCTGCAATCGAACAGAATTGGGTACAAAGAGGCGATTGGGAGGTCCAATGCCTGGGTCAGGTTGGGTCCGTTGGGCCTCTTTGACTCTGGACTCGATCTCCCAGGTGAGGGCAGCCACTACACAGGATGGTGGAATGATGGCCTCGGGGTTGGGAAGTGTTACGTAGCCGTGGGTATGTTGTATTTGTCACGTAACAGTGGTGTTGAAGCTATACTGGACCTAAGGTAATGGTCTTGTGATGGTGGAGTGACGTCATTTTGCTGCCAGTAGAGGTCATGTGACAGTTTTTTTCAAAAGGGTATAAAAAGAGGACCCCTCCCTGTGAGGAGGGGCAGTTCGTGGCTGGACTTGCCATTTTGACTCCATGCTACTGCGTGGTCCAATATTATGATGCAGTTCCGTTGAAAGGTGAAGTTTTATTTAATGCCTAAAGTTTAAAAGGTCATTACCGGCAGTTTCTTTATAATACTGCCAGTTAAAAATCAGTGGAGAGTGAAGATTGGAGTTCGGGAGCTAAAAGAGCGAGGAAAGTCGATTTCGATGGTGAAACAGGTTCGACATTGTTTGATCCTCATTCGGAAGGAATTTGTTGCCTGTGCCCGTGTTAACCCCTGCAATAATAGCAGAAAGGGTTGGGTACAGTTTCGTCAAGGAAAGGTGAGTGCCTTTGAGCCATTTCATTTTCATCTTCGTAAATTCTCCGTGGGAAAAGTATAGTTCGACTGGGAATCGCAACAACACGACGTGAAAGAGGATTTAAATCCTCTAAAAAGTCTCTCCTTTAATGGACTGTAAGCATTTTGAACTTTTGCAGTACTACTTCGAAGAACTGTTTTTGCAACATCGCTTTAAGACCTGTTTTCGCTTTATCCCTTTAAGAGCTGTTCAAGCTGCCGCACAGCAGCTGACTTCCGGTTGCGTTAGTGGTTTGTTTACTTTTGGAGTTTGCTTTTCAGTGTTTAATAAATGTTTTATTTGTTATAAAAAACCCTGCCTCACTTATGTATTTATTGTTGCTGAATCCGTAACAGGAAGGTCCTCCTCGGAAACTTATTGGCGGGAGAGGGCATCGGGCTTCCCGTTCTTGGACCCCGGATGATAGGTGAGGGTAAACCTGATCCAGCCAAAAAGTAATGCCCAACGGGCCTGGCGGGAATTGAGGTGTTTGGCAGTCTGGGTATATTCAAGGTTCTTGTGGTCTGTCCAGACGATGAACGGGTGTTCCGCCCCCTCCAACCAGTGCCTTCATTCTTCCAATGCCAGTTTGACCGCTAGTAGCTCCCGGTTCCCCACGTCGTAGTTTCGTTCAGCGGGAAACAGTCGGCGAGAGAAGGCAGCACAGGGATGTAGTTTCTGATCCGGGCCCGAACGTTGGGACAGTACCGCTCCCACCCCGAAGTCAGAGGCGTCAACCTCCACAATGAACTGACAGGAGGGGTCTGGTTGAATCAGAACAGGAGCAGATGGGGAACGCCTCTTTAGTTCCGCGAATGCTGAGTCCACCTCAGAGTTCCAAAGGAAAGGTGTGGCAGGTGAGGTAAGTCGGGTAAGGGGAGCCGCCACCTGACTGTAGTTTCTGATGAACCGGCGACTGAAGTTCACAAACCCCAGGAACCGTTGGAGTTGCTTGTGGTCCGTGGGTTTGGGCCACTCCACCACAGCCTGGATCTTCTCGGGATCAGCTCTCACCTGTCGCCTCTCGATGATATAACCTAGGAAGCTGACCGAGGGGACGTGGAATTCGTATTTCTCTGCCTTTACGAATAATTTATTCTTCCCCAGCCTCTGCAGGACTTGACTGACATGGTGCACATGTTGCTGGGGACTGCTGGAAAAAGATCAGGATGTCATCCAGGCAGACAAACACAAAGCGGTTAATAAAGTCTCTTAGAACATCGTTAATCAAGGCTTGAAAAACTGCAGGGGCATTGGTGAGGCTGAAAGGCACGACCAAGTACTCGAAGTGGCCTAAAGGGGTATTGAATGCCGTCTTCCACTCATCCCTCTCCCTTATTCGGACCAAATGGTAGGAGCTTCATTGATCCAACTTCGAGAAGATGGTGGCTCCGTGAAGTGGTTCAAACGCAGAAGTGGCAGTGGGTACTTGTTCTTGATGGTTATATGATTTAGGCCTCAGTAGCCGATGCAGGGACGGAGAGAACCATCCTTCTTCCCCACAAAGAAGAACCCTGCGCCCACCGGGGAGGATGAGGGTCAGATAATGCCCGCCGCGAGAGATTCACTGATGTAACCCTCCATTGCTTCCCTCTCTGGCCGGGACAAGTTATACAGCCGACTGGTGGGTAGAGGAGCTCCAGGGAGAAGGTCGATAGCACAATCGTAAGGTCGGTGTGGAGGTGTGGGGAAAGGGTGCGTTGTTTACTAAACACTTGTCCCAGGTCGTGGTACCCCACTGGAACCCTGGACAAGTCGGGGGGTTCAACGGCAGATGAGGTCGTGGTGGTTCTTACAGGGGAAAGGACCTACTGTAGACAAGTGGAGTGACAAAATGGACTCCAGCTGGCTATCTTCCCGGTGGATCAATCAATGTAAGGATTATGGCGGCTTAACCAGGGGTACCCAAGAACTACCAGAGCTTGAGGAGAGGAAATTAAGTTAAATTGTACCTGTTCCCGATGGTTCCCAGAGAGAAACAAAGACAGTGGTGGAGTACGGTGAGTGATTTGGGCCAGAAGTCTTCCGTCCAGTGTCCAGGCTTCTAGAGGGGTACTCAACGGCTCCCGAGGAATTCTAGCCTGGGAAGCTTTGTTTTCATCCAACAGATTCCGCTCAGCACTGGAGTCTATCAAGGCAGACAAGGACAGGGACTGTTGGTTGTAGTTTACAGTAGCTTGGATCTGCATCCAGGATTGTGGGGCAGAAGGGAATGTAGTCTGATTCACCAGGGTCCCCCTTTCTACTGGTGAGCCCTCTCTTTTGGCCGAAGGGAGCAGGTAGCATGAAAATGGCCCGACTGACTACAATAGAAACAATCCCCGGCTCTGAATCTCCGGGGTCGCTCTGTGGGAGAAAGATGGCTCCGTCCCAGCTGCATTGGTTCCTCTCCTGGAGTGGTGGAAACGGCCGGGCTGGGTGCTATTCTAGGATCGGGAGGATGCGAGAGGTCAGGGCTGGAAGTAGATGGTAAAGCGTGCCGTGGGGTGGCCAAAGGAGTAGGACGACCAGTTTTCTCTCTCTGACGTTCTCGGAGTCGGTTGTCCAACCTGGTGGCTAGGGAGATCGCTGAATCCAGGCTGTTAGTGTCATCCCTAGCCACCAACTCGTCCTTTACCTTGTCACAGAGGCCTTGCCGGAATACCTCCTGGAGTGCCTCAGCATTCCAGCCCGTGTCAGTCGCTAGCGCCCGGAACTCCACAGAGTATTCGGCAACACTGCCTGAGCCTTGACGGAGGGTGAGTAGACGCTTAGCACCATCTTTACCACGGGCGGGATGGTCAAACATCTTCCTTATTTCTGAGATGAAGGTGGGGAATGACGAACAGGTCTCTGGCTGATTATCCCAAATCGCAGTGGCCCACGCTAAGGCATTTCCACGCAACAACCCCATAACGTAAGCTATTTTTGATCTGTCTGCGGCGTATGTGGATGGGTGTTGCTCGAACACCAAGGAGCACTGCAGTAGAAAAGCCTGGCACTTTCACAGATCTCCGGTGTAGGGTTCTGGTTCAGGTACGTGCGGCTGTTTTAGCGGACGTGTTGTTGACGCATCGGGCGTCGCCACTACAGGCTGTCTGGGCTGGTCAGAGTTCCCGGAGTCGACAGTGTAAATGGGCGGATACTCAGTTGACCTGTTCACTGACCTTTCTTACATTCACTGACAGGGAACAGAGATACTCCATGACATCCCGGAGCAGCTGATCGTGCAAGCCCAGTAGGGAGCCCTGGCTGGCGAGGTCTTGTTGCAGGGGATTCGTGTCCACTGGGTTCATTATGGCCAGTTTTTCCTGTTGCACAGGGCGACTGAGGAGAACCCAAATGCAGGACACCGGCATGTCAATGGAGTTGGAGATGCTGGCATAGATGTGAATGTGGAACAGCAAACCAGAGGAAGCTTGATAAGGAGACGGGATTTACAGGGATTATCTTGACACTGGAGCTGAATTTAGAACTAACGATTCTAATCGGACAAGGGAACAAAATATCACAGGAGAATAGACCAACAAACTGGCAACCTGTGATAGTGACGCCATCGTACTTATTTCACAGTCTCTGATAAAAACCAGGTGTACGGTAATTAAGTAAACTAGCAGCAATTGGAAATCTAATGTCTGAAATTAGGGCATAATCAGGGAGAAAGTGTGTTAAAGGGGAACAGCTGACCAGAACCATGACAGCGGAGGCTTTATAAGGCATTGGTCAGACTGTACTTGGAGTACTATGAGCAGTTTTGCATCCCTTTTCTAAGAAAGGACATGCTGGCATTGACAAGGGTCCAGAGCAGACCCTCTTTAATGAGAATGATCTAAGACCATAAGGCATAGGAGCAGAATTAGGCCATCTAGCCCATTGAGTCTGCTCCACCATTCAATCATGGCAGATCCTTCTTTCCCCTCATCAGCCCCGCTGTATCCAGAGATACCGGCCACGTGACAGACGCACTGCCACCTGGCTGGTCGGAGGACACACCACACGCCAATCAACATTTGGTCCCTCCCAACTAATCAATGCACACCTAAATTATTGGTCACCTTAATTGGATTATCTCGCCCAGCCCCATGCTATAAAAGGTGAGACTTGTCCCTGGCTCGATCTCTCTTACAGACCACCTCATTGAAGGTAAGTGCATTGATTTATGTTTGGGAAGGTTTATCGTTTGTCCTGGTAAGGGAGCCGCAGCTATCCAAGGTCAAGGGGGATAGCTGTCGTAGTGCTTTTCCCTTGTTCTTTGTATATGTAACTGTACCCTGTCCCCACACCGCTTCCTGTGTATTGTACAGCCGACCTGACCTTCCCCACACGTGTTAACCCTAAGCGTTTTCTGTTAGAATATTGTAGTTGCTTGTGTTGACCCGACTTCCCCTTGTAAATAAATTCCTTATTATTAAAACTGTGTGTGTCCAGGCCTCTACTGTTGAGACTCAAAGAACCAGTTATTTTCCATCACAACACCCGCTCCCCGGCCTTCTCCCCGTAACCTTTGATTCCGTGTCCAATCAAGAACTCATCAAGCTCTACCTTAAATACACCCAACAACCTGGCCTCCTCAGCTGCCTGTGGTAAAAAAAATTCCACAAGTTCACCACAGACTGGCTAAAGAAATTTCTCTGCATCTGTTTTAAATGGATGCCCCTCTATCCTGAGGCTGTGCCCTCTTGTCCTAGACTTCCTCCCCATGGGAAATACCCTTTCCACATCTACTCTGTCTAGGTCTTTCAACATTCAAAAGCTTTTCAATGAGATCCCACCTCATCCTTCTAAATTTTAGTGAGTACAGACCAAGAGCTATCAAACATTCCTCGAATGATAACTCTTTCATTCCCGAATCAGCCTTGTGAACCTCCTCTGAACCCCCTTCATTGCCAGCTCATCTTTTCTTAGATGAGGGACCTAAAACTGTTTACAATACTCAGTGAGGCCTCAGCAGTGCCTTATAAAGCCTCAGCATCACAACCTTGCTCTGGTATTCTAGACCTCTTGAAATGAATGCTAATGTTGCAATTGCCTTCCTCACCACCAACTCAGCTTGCAAGTATACCAATAGGATGTTCTGCACAAGAGCTTCTAAATCCCTTTGCATCTCAGATTTTTGTGTTGTCTCTCATTTAGAAAATAGTCTGGGCATTTATTTCTACTACCAAAGTGCGTGACCATGCATTTTCCAACATTATATTTCATTTGCCACTCTTTCCCATTCTCCTAATCTGTCTAAATCCTTCTGCATCCTACCTGTTTCATCAACACTACCTGCCCCTCCACCAATCTTCATATCAGCTGCAAACTTGGCAACCAAGCCATTTATTTCATTATCTAAATCATTGATATACAGCATAAAGAGAAGTGGCCCCAACACTGACCCCTGCAGACCACCACTAGTCACTGGCAGCCAACCAGAAAAGGATCCTTTTATTCCCACTCGCTGCCTCCTACCAATCAGCCAATGTTCTAACCATGCCAGTAACGTTTCTGTAATACCATGGGCTCTTAACATGGTAAGCAGCCTCTTGTGTGGCACCTTGTCAAAGGTCTTCTGAAAGTTCAAGTCTACAACATCCACTGCATCCCCTTTATCTATCCTACTTGTAATCTCCTCAAAGAATTTCAACAGGTTCATCAGGCAAGTTTTTCCCTTAAGGAAACCATGCTGAGTTTGTCCTATCTTGTCCTGCGTCACCAAGTACTCCATATCCTCATCCTTAACAATTGATTCCAACATTTTCCCAACCACTGAGGACAGGCTAACTGGTCTATACTTTCCTTTCTGCTGCCACCCTCCTTTCTTAAAGAGTGGAAAGACATTTGTGAATGAAATGGTTAACACATGAGGAGCATTTGCTGGTTCTGGGCCTCTACTCGCTGGAGTTTAGAATGAGGGGGTGATCTCATTGATACTTACTGAATATTGAAATGTCTCGGATGAGTAGATGTAGAGAGGATGTTTCCTATAATGAGGGATTCTAGGACCAGAGGGCACAGCCTCAGAGCAGAAGGTCATCACATTAGAACAGAGATGAGGAGGAGACTCTTTAGCCAAGGTGGTGGAATTCATTGCCACAAACGTCTGTGGTTGCTTTTTCATTGTGTATATTTAAAGCAGAGGTTGATACATTAGGTCTTGATTAGGAGGAGTGTCAATAGTTCTGAGAAGACAGGAGCAGATGTAATGCGCCAAATGGCACCTTTTGTCTTATGGCTTTATGGTTTTATGATGTGATAAGATGCAAAACCTCACATTTACCTGGACGGAAATCAATTTGATAATCTGCTGCCCTCCAGTTTAGCCAATCAAGCTTCCTCTTGGAATTTCTCATAACCTTCTACTGTTTACAACACCAGCTATTTTATCATCATCTGCAAATTTTCCTGATACATTTACATCATATCTCACTCGTTCATTGTGTTCCCTTGTGCCGAGGGTTTGGATGGGGGGAGGGGTTGCAAATTGGTTCAGGTTGGCCTGCTCCTGAACTTGGCCAATGCAGCCACTCACAAGCCCAGTCAATGGGATTTTGAAGGGGTCCATCTAAGCTGACTACAGGATCCCGTCCCCCTATAATTATGAGGGTGCATCATGACCTGGTGAAGGAAGCAGGTGGTGTCCATTGGGAACACTGAGGATCATAGGGGCCGGAGTGCCTCCGGAACATCAATGACATAAGTTCTGTAAGGATGAACTGAGAACAATTTAATATTATAAAGATGGGGATACTCATTGGAACAGTCACCCACCCATAGGAAGGACGTCAGTAAGCTGGAGGTGGTGAAGATGGGAGAGCTATAGGGAGAAATTGGACAGGCTGGTACTATTTTGCCGGGGTGTAAGAGGCTGAGAGGTGACATTATAGAGGGGCATAGATAATGTGGATGGTTGCAGTTTGCACACCAGTCCTGATACAGGGTCTTGATCTGAAGCGCCAACCTTCCCTCTGCCTCCATAGATGCTGACTAACCCACAGAGTTCCTCCAGTGGTTTGTTTTTGCTCCAGTTACCAGCTTCTGCAACCTCTTGTCTCGTCAATTACTCTATGCTCCTTTTTCCTTTGAGCCTTGGAGGCTGAGAGGTGTCACAGAGATTTATTTTTTTTATTTATTCAGATACAGCACAGAATTGGCCTTTCCAGACCTTCGTACTATGCTGCCCAGCAACCCTAGCCTAATCATGGGGCAATTTACAATGTCCAATTAACCTACCAACCAGTATATCTTTGGACTGTAGGGGGAAACTGGAGTTCCTGGAGGAAACCCACATGGTCACAGGGAAGACATACAAATTCCTTACAGGCTGTGTTGGAAATTGAACATTTGTCACCTGTACTATAAAGCATTGTGCTAACCACTACACTACCCTGCTGCCCATACCTTCAGTTCTAATCAACAAGCTTCAATACACAAGGGGCTCTGTATCCTTTACTTCCTCACTTGAAAGGTCATAGTCCATGCAGACAGTTTTACAGAGGACCTGAGGGGAAACATTTTCACACAGAGGGTGGTGGGTAAATGGAATGAGCTGACATAGGAAGCTGTAAAGGTGGCTATGACTACAAGGTTTAAGAGAACGTAAATGGGTACAGTACACCGATAAGGACAATTTAGAGGTATTTGGACCTAAGTCCATCAAATGGGGCTAGTTTGGATACATACCTTGGCCAGTGTGGACGTTGGGCCAAATGGCCTGTTTTATGCTCTATGGTCCTATAACTTATTTATGTCAATAAGTTTGTTGTTTTAAAGAAGGACTAATTTCCCCCTACAAAGTTTCCAACATTGTTGTCAAAATCAGAATGCATTGTCTTTTCAGAATTATTTTTCATCATTATTACAGGTCTGGAGTCACACAGCCTGGAAACAGGCTCTTCAACCCATCAAGTCCATGCTGGCCATCAAGCACCCATCTACACTAATCCTACACGATTCCCTTTTCATTCTCCCTAAGGTCCTACCACTCACGAGGAGGAAATTTACAATCTATCTACCAACCAACTCTGGCAGCACTGAATCATGGTGACTGGAGTCATAAGTCAGCAGTTTCTACCTAATATGCTGCTGAACCAGTTAAGGAAAGCCCATTCATTTCCCTGTTGGTTTCAACAGTTCAGGAATTTCAAATATGCCATTTTCAATACTTATAGGGAGTTAATTAACTAAATATCCTTGTTGTTCTGACAATACACTAAAGAAACTCTTGACATCTGATTGGTTAGAATTCCGAGCACCCAGCTCACTCCTCAGTTCAGAAAATGAGTCACTAGAAATTTATTATACTACCATGTGATATGTTAAAATGAACGAGTATTCACAGGACAAACACCCAGTTGTCTGGAGTAACACACAAAAAATGCTGGAGGAACTCAGCGGGTCAGGCAACATCTATGGAGATGGACACAGAGTCAATGTTTCAGGCCGAGACCCTTCATCGGGACTGGAAAGAAGGGGAAGATGCTAGAATAAGAATGTTGAGGTAGGGGAAGGAGGACAAGCTAAAAGGTTATAGGTGAAGCCAGGTGAGAGGGGGAGGGGTATGTAAGAAGTTGTGTTAGGTGGAAAAGACAAAGGGCTAGAGAAAAAGGAATCTGATGGGAGAGGAGAGTGGACCATTAGAGAAAGGAAAGGATGAGGGGCACTGGAGAAGGTGATAGGCTGGTGAGGAGAAGAGGTAAGAGGTTAGAGTGGGGAATAGATGAAAGGGGGAGGGGCAAGGGAGAACTCACCAGAGAAATAGATGTTCATAGCATTAGGTTGAGGGTCACTAGATAAACTGAGGTGTTGCTCCTCCAACCTGAGAATGGCCTCATCATGACAAAAAAGGCTTTAGACTGATATAGGAGAATGGGAAAGAGGATAGGAATTAAAATGGCTGACCAACAGGAAATTGGCTTTTTGCCAATGGAGTGGAGGTGCTTGACAAAACAGTCCTCCAATTTATGTCCGTTCTCACCAATGTAGAGGAGGCCACATTGGGAGCACTGGATACAGCAGATGACCCAACAGATTTGCAGGTGAAGTGTTGATGACCTGAAAATTGGTCCAGAAATCATCCAGAAATCTGGACTGGCATATTGTAGTCTCCAGAGTGCTGAATTATCAGATCTTTACTAAATAGGTCTTTTTAAAGTTTCATATTATTAAATCAGGTGGAATTGCAACTCAGAGTTTCAGACTGATAGCTTGGCAATTCAGCAACTGCAATGTCCTTGGCCCTCACCCTGAACAACTCTATCAGCTCATGTCATAAAATAATGATCACAGTTACAACGTATTTCATGAAAGCTGCCCTATGTTAATCTATCAGAATGGGGGACACCAGGTTCAAGGACATCTTCAACCCCACTGTGTAATGGTTCCCTAGTTTAATAAGATGGACTCTTGACCTCAGTCTCCCTCGTTAAGATCTTGAACCTTATTGTCCATCTGTAACGCCCTTTCTCTGCAGTTGTTACACTTTATTCCGCTTTGTTATTGTTTTACCTTGCTCTACCTTAATATATAATGATTTGATCTGTATTAACAGAATGACAGAGAAGCTTATCATTGTATCTCAGTATATATTACAATAATAAAACAATTGCAATTCTAATTCTTTCAATATTGTCCTTTTGACATAGAAATATGTCATTCAGCCCATTGAGTTTATGCCATTTCTCAGCGAAAACCCATTCGCATTCTTATCAATATAGCCCCCAATTCAATGTATGTTTCACTTACTCCTACTGTCTGTCTGTGGGAGACTCATGCCCACACACGTCCCTTTTCCTAATAGAGCTGTGCAGCTGGAATCAATGAATGGGTCCTAGGAGGAGCACAGGACTACAGGTAGAATATTACCCACAGAGATTTGCAGAACATGAGGAATTAATCCCAATGTTCAGGCCAATATTTATACCCCCCATCAGAGGCCCATAAATCTCATCATAGGCCTTTACCCACCCCATATCATAGATCCTTCAGTCCATCAAATCCACATTGACCATCAATAATCCATTTATATTTAAAGGTGGCACTGTAGCATAGTAGTTAGCGTAACACTTTACAATGCCAGTAAATGGGGTTCAATTCCAACCGCTGATTGAAAGGAGTTTGTATGTTCCCCCCGTGACCATGTGGGTTTTGTGCGCGTGCTCCGGTTTCCTCCAACAACAGAGTGAGTTAGGATTAGCAAGTTGTGGGCATGCTATGTTCACACCTGAGGTATGACGACACTTCCGGGCTGCCCCGATGACTGTGCTGGTCGCTGATGCAAATGATGCCGCTCACTGTATATGCCAATGTTTGATGTACATGTGACAAATAAAGCTAATATTTATGCTGATACCATATTACATTCTCCATCAACTCCCCTCAGACTCTACCCCTCACCTTCACACTATTAACAGCCAGCACATCTTTGGCATGTGGGAGGAAACCAGAGCACCTCGGGGAGGACCAGGCAGTCTCATGGTAAAGTCCACATAGGCTGTGTCGGAGGTTAGGAGTGTAATAGATTATCTGGTGCAGTTTATCAGGAAACACTTTTGGCTGAGTTCCTGTGTGCTGTTTTTCTCTGGAGAAACATATACCCTGATAGATTACAGAGCAGGAAGTAGTGCAGTCTGGCTTTCAGATAAGGTGTATTAAACAGTTATGGAGGCTTAATATCCTCCTAATAATTGTTCGTAATCTTATCCAAGTGCAAAATAATCAAATCACATGATGGTAAAGCTGGGACTTGGGGTAAAATTCCAAGGTGTATAAATTCCAAGCCTATTGAACTGATAAGAATGGATGTAGAGAGAATGTTTCCAATAGTGGGAGAGTCTAGGATCAGAGGACGCAGCCTCGGAACAGAAGGGTGTTCTTTTAGAATGGAGATGAGGGGTGTAATTTCTTTAGCAAGGGAGTGGTGAAGGTAAGGGATTTTGTTGCCTCAGGCATCTGCAGAGGGCAAGCCTTTATGAATATTTAAGGCAGAGGTTGATAGATTCTTGATTGGGCAAGGCATGAAGTGATACAGGGAGAAGTCAGGAGGTTGGGGCTGAGAGGAAAAATGGATCAGCCATGATGAAATGGAGGAGCAGACTCAATGGGCCAAATGGCCTAATTCTGCTCCAATATCTTATGGTATTATTAAAAATCATGAAGTCAAATACATAATTCACATTTAAACATTATAGTTTCGTAAAGGCACTGTAACAGTTAATGGCAGGACTCTCAATAGTGTTGATATGTAGAAGCATCTTCTGAGTCTAAGTCCCTGAAAGTGGCTGAACGTCGACAAGGTAGAAACGTAGGCTCGTGGCACGTTTGCTTTTATCAGTTGAGGAATTGAGTTCAAGGGTCAGAAAACTATGCTGCAGCTTTATAAATCTCTGGATAGGCCGCATCTGGAGATCTGCATTCAGTTTTGGTCACACCATTACAGGAAGGACGTGGAGGCTTTTGAGAGTGTACAGAGGAGGTTTAACAGGACACTACCTGGATTGAAGGCCACATGCTGTAAGGAGAATCTGGACAAACCTAGATTATTTTCCCCTCAAGTGGGTGCTGGCCCAATAGAAGTTTATCAAGTTATGAAAGGCATTGATAAATAGTTGATATCTTTTTCATACAGTCTGAATATCTAATACTAGAGGGCATGCATTTAAAGTGAGAGAGGGTATGTTCAATGTAAATGTGCAGAGCAATTTTTTTTACACGGAGAGTTGCGGGTGTCTGGAATGCACTACGCAGGGTATACCTAGGATGGAGCCATCTGCGATAGAGGCATTTAAGAGAGGTGTGTGAATGTGCAGAGAATGGAGGGATATGGGCCTTGTACAGGCAGAATAGACGAGTATAGTTAAACATTTAATTAGTTCAGCACAGCATGGTGGGCTGAAGGGCCTGTTCCTGTGCTGTACTCTTCTTAAATGTTCACAGTTTTGCACCACAAAATTGCCCTTTGACTCATCGAGTCCACCCTAACCAACTAGCCCTCATTTACTTTAATCTTACACCAATCTCACTTCATTGTCCCTAAACTCTACCTCTGAAGACTAATTTACACCAACAATTAACCCATCAATTTGATTGTCTTAGGAAGACATGGAGACAGGTAGAAATGTCTGTGGTCACAAACCTTTCCACACAGACATCTCCTGAGGTCAGGCCACTGTGCGGTTAGCACACAAAATATGCAGACAGCATACATGGAGGGAAATAAACAGTGAACATTTTGGGCCAAGGCCCTTCAGCAGGATTGCCTGCTCGTTCAAGGTTTCTAGCATCTCTAGTGTCACCGTGCAGAGGTGGCTCTAGACACAAGAGGCTGCAGATGTTGGAATCTGAAGCAACACAAAGTGCTGGAGAAACTGAATGGGTGTCAGGCAGCATCTGTGGACCTTCGATGTTTCATTTTGAGGCCCTTCACCCTACCCGATTTTTGGACTAATATGAAAACGAACTGAATTGAATTGACTTTATTTCTTACATCTTTCACATACATGAGGAGTAAAAATCTTTAGGTTACATCTCCGTCTAAATGTGCAATGTGCAATCTTAGTAAGTTATAATAATTTATAATAAATAGAACAGTCAATGTAACTTAGAAATACACTCAAATCAGCATGAATTAATCAGTCTAATGGCCTGGTGGAAGAAGCTGTCCCAGAGCCTGTTGGTCCTAGCTTTTATGCTGCAGTACTATTTCCCGATGATAACAACTGGAATAGATTATGCTTGGGGTAACTTGGGTCCCCAGTGATCCTTCGGCCCCTTTTTTTACACCTGTCTTTGTAAACGTCCTGAATCATGGGAAGTTCACAACTACAGATGTGTTGAGCTGTCCACACCACTTTCTGCAGAATCCTGTGATTAAGGGCAGTACAGTTCCCATACCAGGCAGTGATGCAGCCAGTCAGGATGCTCTCAATCCTACCCCTGTACAAAGTTCTTAGGATTTGGGGGCCCATACCAAACTTCGTCAGCCATCTGAGGTGAAAGAGGTGCTGTTGGGCCTCTTTACAACTGTGACAAAAATTTCTTTGAATATAATTATTTTTAAATAAAGATTTATTTTAATCAATTTCAAATCACATCACAATAATGAAGATAGGAATATAAACATGGTAATTTACCCTCCTTGCAGGAGAATTAATCAATTGTTCACAATTAATGCAACTACTAGAGATTTAGAAGGTGCAGGTTGGTGGGATTAGGCAGGGTAATGGTTCAGCATGGATTAGATGGGCCAAAGGGCCTGTTTGTACGCTGAAGTGCTCTATGACTTTATGGCTATGTGTCAAATGCAGGCAGATAGGACTAGCGTGGAGCAGTTGGGCCGGAGGGCCTGTTTCCATGATGGTTCATGTAACAAACATCTGATCATATTACAAGATCAGGTCTTGGAGACACCAGACAGAGCAAATGCTGGAATCTATAGTGATAATAAAAAGAAACCAGCTGGAAGTGCTTAGCAGGCTGCACAGCATCAGTGGAGGGAAAGGAATGGTCAACATTTGGCATTAAGTCTCTACATCAGGACTGAGATGGGATGAAGAGGAGAGAGGAGGTGTGAGGCTAGTAGGTGTCCACTGGACCGAGGAGAGTTGGGGGATAATGGGCAGGTGATGGATGGCGAGGGGTGGAGATAGGACACAGTAGCAAATGGATGGTAGATCGAGACAGTCAACGGAATTTTAAAAAGGAGGAATGAGGATAGGCGAGGTGAAGATTGAGACGGAGGCTGGAAGGAGAAAATTGTGGATACAGAGTGCAAGTGCTGGAATCTGATAAGGAGAAAGGTGATTATGGGAGCTCGATAAGCATGATGATGGGGAGATAGAGCCAGCCGAGAGAGAGGAATAAAGGAAACAAAGAGGGTGCTGAACGGAGCATTAGAAAAGTCTGGAAAATCCAGGGATTGGTTGGAACAAGAAAGGAGAGAGGGTAAGAGTTAACCTGAAATTGAAAAATTCAACTATCGCACAATGGATTTGTAAACTAGCCCAACACCTTTAGAGCTGAGATGAAAAGGAATTCCTTGATCCAGGGGGTGGTGAATCTGTGGAATTCATTGTCATATATGACTGTGGAGACCAAGTTGGTGGGTATATTTAAAGCTCAGGTTGACAGGTTCTTGTTTTGTAAGGGTGTCAAAGGTTATGGGGAGAAAGCAAGAGAATGGGTTTGAGAAGGAAAATAAATCAGCCACGGTGGAATGTTGGAAGTCTGTTAATTCTGCTTAAGTCTTATGGTCTTATTATCTGTGTCCCATCTGAAGGAACAGCTTGGTCCTAGGAGAGTGGTGAGGGAGGCGGTGCAGTGACACATTTTGCACCTTCTGATGGTTGGAGGGGAAGGTGCCAGGGGATGAGATCCGATGGGTGGGATCCCTCTGGAAATCGGGAAGGATGGTGCGCTGAAGGCAGATGATGGAGTCAAAGGTGAGGACGGGGTATCTGTTTGGAGGAAAGGGCCGTGAGAGCAGAAGTTTGGACAATGGAGGTGGACAACAGAGAGCTCCGTCAACCAGGTCAGAGGGGAGCCATGTTTCGCGGGAGGGCATGCCAGATGCCTTGGATTGGAAAGCCCCGCTTTGGGGTAGATGCAGTAGAGATGGACACCTGAGTGAAGGGGGTGAGTTAACGAAATGGCCATGAGCAAACGAAATAGCGACAATGTTCACATTATTCACAAAGCGGACGACAACCGAATATTCCTCCGTGCACTAAGTAGTACGTACTAATCCAAAATCGACCCATCGCAGCTGTGCACAATCCTCGGGTTAAAAAGAAGAATCCCAGTTCAGTTCGTCTCTTAAGGTAACTGACCGGAATCAGCTATGGCTCAGTTTCAGAGTCAGCAGCGTAAGGAGCTTTTACACTCGGGCGAGCTCGGCTTGCAGAGTGGTGGCTGCACTCTGGAGATCCAGAGGCAGCGCGCTGTAAACCTGCTTTCGGCCGGCTACAGTACGACAGGGGCCAAAACATTCAACGCGCGTCGTCTTGTGGGAGGGAAAAGAACGACGGCTGGTGCAGAAGTGGTCAATCGCAGCTCGAACACAAGTTCATCAGGACTTACTTGGCTCCAGAGTAGCTTCGGGGAGGTAGAGGGGTGTTTGAAAGCAAATCGTTTCACAGTGCTGGTTTTATAAATGATTTAGCTCAGGGTCAAGACTGGATTAAACCGCAATGAACCCCCCCCCCCCCCCCCAACAGGAAAGTCTCTCCAGTAGTTCTAATGTTCCCCTAGAGCAGATCCTGGACCGTGCGACTCACACTCCGCCACTCCTCCAGCACCTTCATGTGCTTGGGGTCTGCCTTGCCCTGCGCCTTTGCTTTCTTGTACTCCGCGTTCCTCCGCTTCACCACTTTCGCTGCCCACTCTGCCAGCTTGGCTCGGTCGGAGGTGGTGAACTTCTTATTGTAGACCAGCATCTTCACCCGCTGCAGGGTCTTCACATAGCCGGCCGCTTCCAGCCAGACCCTTTTCATGTCGCACCTCCCACTGCTTTCGCACTCGGCTCGCTGCGCCTCTCTCTCCCAGCGCCGCAGGATGCCCTGATGCCCCGGGACGTGCTCTAGCACCGAGAAGAAGATCTGGAAGAAGTGTCTCTCTTCGTTGTGGTGCCCGCTGTGACGGATGGCGTCCACTTCTTCGTGGTAGATGTTGGCGGGCGGTTGGCACGGCTGAATGGAAGCGAACATGTCCCAGGCGGGGGCGGTGGAAGCCTGTCGCTCGCTTCTTGCTTCTTGAAGCACACGGCTGCAAGTCTGCGCCGAATATTTGGGTCCATCGTTAACGCGCTTAGAAGCAACTTTAACGCGACTGGGTTCAACTTTAACGCGACTGGGTTCAACTTTAACGCGACTGGGTTCAACTTTAACGCGACTGGGTTCAACGATAACGCGGGTGGGTTGATGGTAGTCATAGCTTCGAGCTGAGTTTCCACGGCTAGAAACGGAAGGAACATCCCTGGAAGTATAAAGCTCGTCCTCCGAATCGCCGTCTTTGCTCCCGCAGCAACCCATGGTGTTTAACGTCGGCTCTTAGCGACAAGACACAAAGCGGTAATACTGACTGTGGCCGCGATCTGAGCGGTTTTAATCAGAGCTGGAAGGAAAGCTTTCGACTCTTAGGGTGACGTCTCATTTGTATACTTTCGGTTTCGATGCAAGTTGTGAAATCGATTCCGTTTAAACCTCCCCTGTGTTTCACAGTAATTTCGATGTCAGTGAGGCTGAAGGTGAACCGCTGCCAGCCTGTGCTGTCCAAGTGCGGCATTAGTGAGAGCCTCAAGCCTGTGCCCCTTCGAGTCTGTGCAGGTGTATGTGTGTGTGGAGCTGGGGGGGGGGGGGGGTGTGGGAGAGGGAGAGAGAGACCATGAGTATCTGTTTCTGCTTTATATCTGTCTGCGAATTTGTGTGATTCATTGCCTATCGGCTATACCTGTTTGCATGTGTTTGTGTTTGTGTCTGCGTATGTTTGTGCGCGTGCGTGTGTGTGTGTGTGCAAGATCTGTCTTGCTGTGCTCATCAGAATCAGGTTTATTATCACTGGCATATGACGTGAACTTTATTGTTGTGGAGCACTAGTTCGGTGCAAAGACATTAAATTACCCTAAAAAAAAAAGAAATAGAGCCAAATAATAACAAGTGTTGACAGGTCCATGGTTCATAGAAAGCAAGTGTTGATGGGTCCATGGACCAAGCAGGAAGACTACTTGAGCTCACCCTTTGTCCAAACAGATTCACTGAGCCAGTTCATTGAACACCGTGATTCGGCCTGTCAATCCAACCTGCTTAGCCCATCTTCGCAGGTTACCACTGTTCAAGGGCTGATTCCAGCCAGGAGAAAGGGCAACTTCTGCCTCTGCCACTCTCTCCGACAGTGAGTTCAGGGGCTGAGTTTTCCTTGTGATCTCCACTTAGATGGTTAGGGGAAGGGGTAGTAACTGATCTTGAACCTGCTGGTATGAGTCCTGAGGCACTTGTACCTTCTCCCTGATGGCAGCAGTGAGAACAGAGCATGGCCCGGGTGGGGGGAATCTCTGATGATGGATGCTGCTTTCCTATGACAGCGTACCATGCAGATGTGGTCAATACTTGGGACAGCTTTACCCACGAGGTACTGGGTCAAATCTACTACTGTTTGTAGGATTTTCTGGTGTTCCCATACCAGGCCATAATGCAATCAGTCTCAGGGTTGTATGTGGTGATACTAAGACAGACAGATACTAAGGAAAAGGCAAACGTTGAGCTAGCTATTCGGCCTCATAAAAAAAACAGATACTAAGGAAAAGGCAAAAAAAAAAAAAGCACCACACAATGTGCCACAAGGCACAAAAAGGAACAACAAAACCTGAGTACATAGGTAGGAGGGTTTAGTGAAATATAGACCAAATGTGGGCAAATTGTTTGGTGGAGGCCGGCAAAGGATACATTGGGATATAGATTGGGCAGAGAAATGGCAGAGGGAGTTTAAGCCAGCCAGGAGGAAAGAGTTGCACTTCAGGAGTTGAAATGTAAAGAGTCAGTACACTGTTCACAGTATTGATGAGCAGAGGGATTCATGGGGTACAAGTCCATAGCTCCCTGGAAGCGGTGCATAGCAAGATAGAATGATAAGGCATTTATTAGCTGAAGCACTGAGGTGAAGGTTCAGGAAATTATGCTCTAAAACATTAGTTAGGCGCATTCAGATCTGGTCACCCCATTAAAGCAAGGATCTCAAGGTTTTGGAGAGGGTGCAGAAGATGTTTTCCAGGATGCTTCCTAGAGGTGCTATAATGAGCGGCTAGACAAACTTGGGTTGTTTTCTCTGGGGCAGTGAAAGCTGAGGGGAGACCTGAAAGAGATTTATAAAGTTATCAGAGGCATGGATAGAGTAGACAGCCAGTATCTTTCTCCCAGATTTGAATCCAGACTTGTAAACCATATTCAACATATACTTCTCCCAATTCCTGAAATCTGTCTCCTCCCTCTTCTGCCAGTAGTTGAGGTGCGACAATGCTCTTTCTCATGGAGTCTGACATGCCACCAGCCAGAAGCCATAGTATTGTACACTTCCAGCAGGTCCCCTCCAGTTCCACAGAACCGAGTATAACTCAGCCAACCAACCATCTCTTCCTGGTCTCTCTTATCCTCAGCTGCCACCCCACCAGCCTCCCCATCCAGCACATAATTCTCCATAACTTCTGCCATCTCCAGCAGGATCCCACCATCCAAACACAGCTTTTCCTCACCCTCCTCTCCACTATCTGCTTTCTGCAGGGATCACTCCCTACCTAACTCCCTTGTCCATTCATCCCTCCGCACTGATCTCCCTCCTGGCACTTACCCCTGCAAGCAGAACAAGTGCTACACCTGCCCCTACACTTCCTCCCTCACAACCATTCAGGGCCCCAAACAGCCCTTACAGGTGAGGCAACACTTCACCTGTGAGTCTGTTGGGATCATACACTGTATTCAGTGCTCCTGATGTGTGTCCTCCTGTATATCAGTGAGATACAATGCAGATTGGGAGACCACTGCAGAGAGTGGTGCAGACAGCCCAGCACATCTGTAGATGTGAACTTCCCACTATTCAGGACATTTACAAAGACAGGTGTGTAAAAAGGGCCCGAAGGATCATTGGAGACCCGAGTCACTGCAACCACAAACTGTCCCAGCTGCTACCATCCGGAAAACAGTAGTGTAGCATAAAAGCCAGGACCAACAGGCTCCAGGACAGCTTCTTCCACCAGGCCATCAGACTGCTTAATTCATGCTGATGCAACTATATTTCTATGTCATATTGACATTCCTGTTGTACGTAATATTTATTATAAATTACTACTGTATAATTGCACATTGCACATTTAGATGTAGATGTAACGTAAAGATTTTTAAACCTCATATATAGGAAGGATGTAAATAATAAAGTCAATTCAATTAAATTCTGTGCCGAGCACCTACACACAAATGCCAGAAAAAGCGGGATCTCCCAGTGGCCACCTATTTTAACTCCACTTCCCATTCTAACATGTCAGTCCATGGCCTCCTCTACTGTTGCAATGAGGCTACACTCAGGTTGGCAGAACAACATCTTATATTCCATCTGGGTAGCTCCAAACCTGATGGCATGAACATCATTTTCTTGAAGTTCTGGTAATACTCCACCCTTCACCATTCCACATTCCCATTTCCCTTTCTCACCTATCTCCTTACCTGCCTGTAACTTCTCTCTGGTGCTCCTCCCTCCTCCCTTTCTTCCATGGCCTTCTGTCCTCTCCTATCAGATTCCCACCTTCTTCAGCCCTGTATCTCTTTCACCAATCAACTTCCCTTCTCTTTACTTCATCCCTCCCCCTCTGGATTTCACCTATCACCTGGTGGTTGTCCCTCCCCTTTCTTACTCTGACTCCTGATGAAGTATCTCAACCTGGAATGTCAACTGTCTTCTTTTCCATAGAAGCTGCCTGGCCTGCTGAGTTCCTCCAGCTTTTTGTGTGTGTTGCTTGGATTTCCAGCATCTGCAGATTTACTCTAGTTTGAGATTGGATCTCTTGCTGGGGTTTTATTCCCCTCAAAGGCATGGATGGAGCCTCTCAGCTCACCCAGGATTAGTAGCTCGTACAGACCCTCACTTACTCTAGTCTAAGGCAAGGGTACAAACATACGGCGTGCAAAAATTTTGTTAGCATGCAACATTTAGTGTTGCCCCTCAATGTTTTTGAACACCACCCATACTAAAAAGATATAGAATTACTATTTTTACTGCCAAATGAAGCAGCTAATGAGTCAGTGATGGGGAATATGTTAAAGAATTGTTGCTAGTGCATACTCCTTACCCTTTTGACAGTGTTTCAGAGAAAGAAAATTTGCCATGGCATGCCTGAGAACTTTTTTTTAAAAGTTATTGCCAATTTGGACAGATGCTCTCAAAAAGGTTTGCTATCCATTAACTAATATCTTGATGAACTTCCAATAGATTGTGCTGTCTGTTTACAAACTTGACAAAATCTGCACATGCTGAAAGTCCAAGCAGCACACACAAAATGCTGGAGGAGCTCAGCAGGCCAGGCAGCATCTATGAAAAAGAGTAAACAGTCGACATTTTGGGCCGAGACCTTTCACTGAACAGACTCACACAGAAGCATTCACTGATGCTCAATATGTCCAACTGTGAAGGTGCCACTGACATGTCCCCTTCCTCATGATATGACCACCCTCTCCCCCAGGAGTTAGTCTGGAGAATCTCTTTTGGAAAGTGTCATATGCCAGTATATCCATTCTTAAATAAGGAGACCAAAACTGCACTGCACATCCCGGTACGGCCTCACCAATACACAGTGCATGTATAAAAATTCTCAGAGAATAGCATGGAAGTGGTTAAATGTGTTCAAGAGGAACCAGGATGTATGCGAGAGAATGGAGCAGAGGCTAAGTAAAGGAAGGTCACTGTGGTGGACCATCGCTACACAAACCATTTGGCCAAATACTTTGCTTCCTCACTTTACATTTCATATGCCTCCCATTGATTGATGTATGTTGAATGCCATGCTCACCTATCAGCTGACGGCACAAAATTCTGGAGGTTAAAAGCAAAGCCAATCAGTTGCTGCCATGGCAAATAAAAAGAAGGCGGTGCCCACAATTATTCTTCTACCAATTAAAGATCCGCTATGTAACCCTTCACAACTCTTTCCAGAGATGTCCATCTCCTCTCGGAAAGAGGTATTAACTCTCACTAGAAAACAGAAAACCTGACCTTTAAGAATTTCAAGTAGTTTGAATGCATGAAAAATGCTTTCAATTGTGAGCGAGACTACTATGCAAGGGGCAGTAAGTTTTCTTGCAAAGTGCTCCCAGGTCTCAGATATGGGCTTCTGATGTTCGAATAGTTTATAAATCACCTCGCAGTGATTTCAATCTGAATGCTTTTGTTTGGTGTGGCCGTCAAATTATTATGCCTGTCAGGGAAGATTAGTCGTGACAACCATTTGTCCTCTCATCGAAAGGTTATGCCTCCCTGTGGCTGTACTAAGTAATAGCATAACATGGTTGGTGAACAGAACTCAGAGGATCAGAATTAGATTTATTATCAATGACTTTTATGTTGTGAGATGTTTTGCAGCTGCAGTACAGTACATTACAAATATAAATCATGCAACAGAGAAGAATAATGGGTTCACATACTGTTTGAAATCTGATGGTGGAGGGGAAGAAGGTGTATCTAAAGTGTTGAGAAGTGCAATCAGGGCTCCTGTACCTGCTTGCCGATGGTAGTAATGAGAAGAAGGCATGTCCCAGATGGTGAGGGTCCTTAGTGATGGGTGAGTCCACCCTCATGAAAACATGCTTTAAGGTGGGAAAGATCGTGCCCATGATGGAACCGGTTGAGTTTATAATGCTCTGCAACCTCTAACGATCCCGTGCACTGGACTCTCCATACCCGGCCGTGATGCAACCAGTCAGATAACATCATAGGATGCATCATGGGTTTTACCCACCACCATCACTCTCCTCCATCTAGCAGAACTGGTCGTCACTGTCAACAATTTCCCCAATGGCTCCTCCCATTTCCTTCAAACCATGAGCATTCGCATAGGTCCCAGATATGCCTGCCTTTTTGTCAGCTAGGTGGAACAGTCCATGTTCCAAGCATATCTAGCATCGCTCTCCAACTCTTCCTACACCACACTGACAACTGCATTGATGCTGCTTCCTGCACCCATGCTGAGCTCATTGACTTCATCAACTTTGCCTCCAACTTCCATCCTGCCCTCAAATTAACTTGGTCCATTTCTGACACCTCTCTCCCCTTTCTCTGTTTCTCTGGAGACAGTCTATCAACTGATCTCTTTCATAAACCCACCGACTCTCACAGCTATCTTGACTATACCTCTTCCCACCCTGTCACTTATAAAAATGCCATCCTTCTTTCTCAGTTTCAACATCTCCACCACATCTGCCCTCAGGATGAGGCTTTTCATTCCAGAACAACTGAGTCGTCATCCTTCTTCAAAAAAAAGCCACTTCCCTTCCTCCACCATCAACACTGCCCTCATCTGCATCTCCTCCATTTTGCCCAACATCTGTCCTGACCACATCTTCCCGTTGCCATACCAGGTATCCTCTTGTCCTCAACTACCACTCCACAAGCCTTCACATCCAGCACATAATTCTCCATAACATTCGCCATCTCCAATGGGATCCCACTACCAAGCACATCTTTCCTTCCTCAATCCCCAACTTTCCACAGGGATTGCTTCCTACATGACTCCCTTGTCTACTCATTCCTCCCCACTTATCTCCCTCCTGGCACTTAACCTTGCAAGCAGAACAAGTGCCACACCTGCCCCTACACCTCCTCCCTCACTACCATTCAGGGCCCCAAATGGTCCTTCTAGGTGAGGTGACACTTCACCTGTGAGTCTGTTGAGGTCATATACTGCATTCGGTGCTCCTGGCGTGGCATCCTGTATATCAGTGAGAGCTGAAATAGATTAGGAGATCAGTTCATTGAGCACCTTCGTTCTGCCCACCACAAAAAGCATGATTTCTCAGTGGCCACCCATTTCAATTCTACTTCCCATTTCCATTCTGACATGTCAGTCCATGGCCTCCTCTACTGCTATGATGAGGCCACACTCAGGTTGGAGGAACAACACCATATGTTCCATCTGGGTAGCCTCCCTGATGGCATGAACATTGATTTCTCAAACTTCTGGTAACTGTTCCCCCCTCCCCTTCTCCTTCACCATTCTCCATTCTCGTTTCCCTCGCTCATCTTTTGTCCTTACCTGCCCATCACCTCCCTCTGGTGCTCCTTCCCCTGGCCTTTCTGCCATGGTTGTCTGTCCTCTCCCACCAGATTCCCCTTCTCCAGCCCTTTATCCCTTTCACCAATCAACTTTCCAACTCTTTACTTCACCCTCTCCCCCTCCCCGGTTTCACCTGACACCTTGTACTTCTTCCTACTCTCCCCCACCTTCTTATTCTGACTTCTTCTCCCTTACTTTCCTGGTGAAGGGTCTCGGCCCAAAATATTGACTGTTTACTCTTTTCCACAGATACTGCCTGACCTCCTGAATTCCTCCAACACATTATGTGTATTGCTCTAGATTTCCAGCATCTGCAGTCCCTCGTGCCTTTCATTGATTCTGTTGTGGTTGTTACTCTATTGTGGGTTTATTGATTTTGCCAATTAGAAAGTGAATCTCAGGGTTGTAGATGGTGACAAAATGCACTTTGATAAGAAATTTACTTTGAACTTTGATTTCACTCTCAAGTAATAAATTCTGAGTCACAAACATTTGTTGCCTGAGAGCAAATGTCCAGGCACACAAGAGATTCTGCAGATGCTGAAAATCTTGAGGAACACAAACAAAATACTGGAGGAAATCAGCAGGTCAGGCAGCATCTATAGGGGGAACATTTTCTGTGAATTACCCCTGGATCTTCTGAAAATTTTACTTAAAAGTGAGTCTCTGGTTGCTCCTGCTTGTGCAAACAATTTCCCTTAATCTTGGAGACATAAAGCCTGTGAAATTGAAGATAACCTGAAGACACCGATGTACAAGATGATAAAAGACATCGACTGAGTGAAGAGCCAGAGACTTTATACCAGAATGAAAATGACTGGTACAACGGATTATGATTTTAAGATATTTGGAGGGAAGTATAGAAGCATGTAAGAGGCAGGGTTTTTTTTAACTCAGAGAGTGGTGAGTGCATGGGATGTGCTGCCATGGGTGGGGGTGGACATGGTTACATTAGGGACATTTGAGAAACTCAGCCGGGTGCATGGATGGAAATAAATGGAGGGCTATGTGGAAGGGAAAGGCTAGATTGATCTTGGAATAGTTTAAAGGGTCAGCACAACATTGTGGTCTGAAGGGTCAGTACTGTGCTGTACTGTCCTATGTTCCTTTTGTAATCATACTGATTCACTCTCCATTTGTTCACCTTTTCCCTTCCTGCTCCTCATGATCTATCTCACCAGCTAGATTTATTGCTTCTTCCGCCCATCTCCATCTGTCTATCAGCCCCCACCCCACATGATTCCGCCTACCACCTACCAGCCCCTGTCTCGCCTGCCCTTTCACCTCTTTACACTGGCCAGCTCTCCTCTACAATCTCATTCCTGGTGCAGGGCCCTACCTCAAAATGTAAACCATCCCTTCACCTCCACTGAGTTTTTGCAGCAATTTATTTTTCATTGCTCCCGTTAAATATCCTTTCATTAAAGGGAACAATCCCAGCTCCTCCACCTTCGGCACATAACTAAAGTCCTACATTCCTGTTCCCATTTCAATATCCTCCACTTCACGGTCCAGACTCTCTCAGTTACTACATAGAAACTGTAGGTAGTCTGACAAAGTCAAAGTTCAAGTAAATTTTTATCAAAATACATAGATGTCACCATATAAAACTCTGAGATTCATGTTATTGGCAGACTCAGTAAACCTATGGAATAATAACCATAATAGAATCAATGAAAGGGTGTTCAATCAGTGTGCAAATGCAAAAAAAATTATAATAAATAAATAATCAATAAATATCAAGAACATGAGATGAAGAGTCCTTGAAAATGAGTCCACTGGTTGTGGAAAAATTTCACTGATGGGGCAATTGAAATTGAGTGAAGTTATCCCCTTTGGTTCAGGAGCCTGATGGCTGAGTGGTAATAACTGGTGGTGTGAGTTCCGAGGCTCCTGTACCTTCCCAAGAAAGGCAAGTGTTAGACCTGGTTAATGAAATCGTGGGCTAGATCAAAGTGGCAGGGTTGCGTGACATTGAATCTCAAGTGACAAGATCAGGAAGCACAAGAGGGATGATTTTCCCACTGCCTCCATAATTCCAACCTAACCCAAAACTAATAATGTCCAAGGGGGCACACACCCCAACTAACCCACAGCCCTATCTGGCGTAGACCCACATAGCTCAACACATTAAACTCCAAAACCCTATCTCTCCCAGCCCCACATATACATCCCTCAACCCTAACCTTGAACTTAATCCTAATGTCCAAGGAGGCACACATCCCAACTAACCCTAAGTGTCTACAGACTGTCCTTACACACCTGGAGAGGAGAGATGCTTATGTAAGAAGCTGTTCTTGGACTATAGTTCAGTATTCAACACCATAATTCCCTACAGGCTTGACAAGAAGTTCAGAGACCTCAACCTTCACCCTGCCTTGTGCAGCTGGATCCTGGACTTCCTGTCAGATCGTTGGCAGGTGATAAGAGTGGGCTCCCTCAACACAGGAGACCCCCAGGGCTGTGTCCTAAGCCCCCTCCTTTACTTTCTGCACACTCATGACTGTGTTGCCACCCATAGCTTCAATCTGCTAATTAAATTTGCAGATGATACTACATTGATTGGCCTTGTCTAAGTAATAACGAGGCAGCCTACAGAGAAGAAGTTATCACTCTGACACAGTAGTGTCAAGAGAACAATCTTTCCCTCAGTGTCGCAAAAACAAAGGAGCTGTTTGCGGACTACAGGAGGAAGGGAGACAGTCTAACCCCCATTGACATCAATGGATCTGGGGTTGAGGGGGTGAATAGCTTTAAGTTCCTCAGTATACACATTACCGAGGACATCACAACAGCACCTCTTTCACCTTAGACGGCTGAAGAAGTTTGGCATGAGTCCCCAAATCCTACGGGTGTTTTACAGTGGCACAATTGAGAGCATCCTGACTGGCTGCATCACTGCCTGATACGGGAACTGTACTTCCCTCAATTGCAGGACTCTGCAGAGAGTGATGCAGACAGCCCAACGCATCTGTAGATATGAACTTCCCACTATTCAGGATATTTACAGAGACAGGGTGAGTTAAAAGGGACCAAAGGATCATTGGGGACCTGACTCACCCCAACCACAAACTGTTACAGCTGCTACCATCCGGGAAACGGTACCACAGCATAAAAGCCAGGACCAACAGGCTCTGGGACAGCTCCTTCCACCAGGCCATCAAACTGATTAATTAACACTGATACAATTGTATTTCTAGGTCAAGCTCTTGCTGCAGTCAAATCCTGAACTTAACCCAGTGTATTGAGGATGGCTTTGAAAGGCGACATATTACAGGGGCAGTACTCATTGACTTAACAGCAGCACACGAAACTGTGAATCACAGAGGCCTTCTACTGAAATTATCTAAAATGTTGAAGAACAAAACCACAGTCAAAGTAATAAGAAGCCTCCTAGAAAATCATAGATTTTATGTAGAAATTAATGGAATTAAGAGTTGATGGTGTCCACAAAAGAACGGACTACCACAGGGATCAGTCCCGGCACCTCTACTATTTAATGTTCACACAAATAACCAATCAACCTTTCCTAACACACGCAGGTTTATCTATGCAGGTGACCAATGCATAGCAACACAAGCTAACGCCTTCCAAGAAGTTGAAGTACGACTTACAGCAGTCCTCGAAGCAATGAAGCAGTATAATGAAAAATGGTCTCTGACCAACTCCATTAAAAACTCAAGTACGTGCATTCCACCTGAGAATCGAGAAGCATCTCGGAAACTCAAGATCTTCTGGTGTGGGAAGGAGCTCGAACACCATCCAACTCCAATTTACCTGGGCTTGACACTGGATAGGACACTCTCATTTGCCACCCACATACAAAAACTCCAAGGGAAAGCTGGCTCTCGCAATACTCTCTTGAAAAAATTAGCAGACACGAAATGGGGAGCTAATGCTCACACACTTAAATCAACTGCCCTAGCACTCTGCTATGCACCTGCAGAATACTGTGCACCTGTGTGGGGCAGATCAGCCCATGCCAAGAAAATTGACCTGTTGCTAAACGAAGCCTGCTGAATAATCATGGGCACACTGCACCCCACACCCACTAACGTCATTTACAGACTTGCAGGCATTGCTCCCCCAGAGATCCGAAAGCACACTACAACAAAAATTGAAAAAGGTAAACAGAACTCGGATCCACGGCACCCACTACATCATCACCTGCCAATTTCCTATCGCCTAAGATCGAGGAAAAGCTTTGTTACGGTGGAGGAACTACCGCACGGAACATCCCCCCCAGACATACAGGATTGACCTCTGGCAACAAACAGAAACCAGAACCCCACCGAACAAAACAGTGCAAGACCCCACAGAAATGTTGCCAGACGGGGCACTGCTTGACAGACAGAAGTCTGCACTCTCACTCTCAACAGAGCGGGAGCGGGAGCTTGTAGGACGGGAGACAATATGGTGAAGTGGGGCTTAAAGACCAGCGAATCTTGTGAGTGCAGCGAAAGGGTGCAGAACATTGAACGCAACTGCCCACTCTCACCTGATTTAGCTGACACTGATGCTCAACATCAACCAAACAACACTAGAGTGGCTGGCTGTCTGGTGTGACAAGCTATGATGATGAGTTGTATTTCTAAGCCATATTGACTGTTCTGTTATATCTTACTGTACATACAAAAGGAAAGGTATGTCGCATCTCCAGTTAGTGGACGACTTCCTCCCACGCCACTCTGACACAGTGGGAAATTGTGTACGAGGCAAGTTACAGCAGTGTGGAGCCATTGCCTTCTGCCGGTTGAGTTTTTCAAAGAGATCACCAACTCTTAACCCAGCACAGATGAAAAGCGTGCAGGGGAGTCAGCTGGATTTGAACTCCGGACCTTCCACTCCACAGTCCAGTGCTGATGCCACTACGCCACCAGCCAGGTGACTGTACATACTATTTATTAGAAATTACTGCAATTTCCACATTGCATATTCAGGCAGAGACGTAATGTAAAAATTTTTACTCCTCACATATCTGAAGGATGTAAGAAATAAAGTAAATTCAATTCAATTCCGGATGGCAGTAGCAAGAAGACAGCATGACCTGGGTTGTGGGATGGGGTGCCTGATGGCAGATGCTACTTTCCCACAACAACGTTTCATATAGACGTGTGCAATTGTGGGGAAGGCGTTACGAGTGATGGACTGGGCCGTATCCACCACTTCTTGCACGATTTTCAGTTCAATGGCATTGGTGTTTCCAGACCAGGCTGAGATGCAGACAGTCAATATACTCTCCACTACACATGTATAGAAGTTGGTCAAAGTTTTAGATGCCATATTGAATCTTCATTAACTCCTAAGGACATCGAGGAGCTGCCACGCCTTCTTCATAATTGCCCGTATGTGGACTTTGCACATATGAGGTCATACAGGCAATTCATACAGGCAATTATGAAATGAGGAATTTTAAAGTAATTGACCTTCTCCAGCTCTAATCCCCCAATGAGGACTGGCTCATGGACTTCTGATTTCCTCCTCCTGATATCAATACACAGCTCATTTGGTCTTGCTAACATTGAGTGAGATGATGTTATGACCACTCAGCCAGATTTTCAGTCTTCCTCCTGTATGCTGATTCATCACTGCCTATGCCCCTGCACCTCCTAGCCCATGGTAGTAGTGAGAAGGGAGCACGTTGGGGGTCCCTAATGATGGATGCTGCTTTCTTCAGTGGTGCAGAGGGTTTTGCCTATGATGGACTAGACTGAATCCACCACAGCAAAGAGCAACATCTACAACAGAGCAATATGATGTTGTCACAGAATGGAGAATTAAACTCCTTTGTCTGTGCAATAGATCTCCAGCATCTGCAAATTCTCTTGAGTTTGTGTAATGGGTTGCTAATCAAAAAACAGCAAAGACTCTGCAGATGCTGCAAGTCCAGAGTAACAGACACAAAATGCTGGCGGAGCAGGTCAGGTAGCATCAATGGAGTAGAATAGACATTCAACACTTTAGGCTGAAACCCTTTATCAGGACTATGTTCTCTGGCAACTTACCCCCTGCACGAAGGTGTCCTTCAGGTTCCTTTCAAACCTTTCCAAAGCCTTCTAGGTTTGGTTTTTAGTTTCTGCCCTCTTGATCCTTCATCAGGGCTCAGGCCAAAATGCTGAGTATTTATTCCTCTCAGCCTGACCGAGTGTGAGTGTGTGTGTTACTATATGTTGCTAATGGTGTGAAGTTTGGCAGGTGTTGTAGTCTGTCCTACGGGGACATTCTGAGTGGGTCAGAACATATATGTGAAAAGAGAGAAACAGGACAGAGGAACGGAAAGCAAAAATGACCAGTCCCGATACCAATAGAGTAACAGCTGGCAAGAGACCTTAAGAGGTGTATAAAATAAAGATAGGGAGGCTGCATACAGTCGCTTTTCCAGGGAAATGGAACCAGAGGGCATAGATTTAAAGTGAGAGGTAAATGCTTTAAGAAGAATCTGAGCAGCCAGAAAAAGCACCCTGATGAAGGGTCCCAGACTGAAATATCAACTGTTTATTCCTCCCCATAGATGCTGCCCGACCTGCTGAGTTCCTCCAACATTTTGTGTGCGTTGCCAGAGAAAGTAGTAGAGTTGAGTACATTTAAAAAGACATTTGGATTTGTATGTGGATGGTAAAGGCTTCGAGGGAATCCAGGCCATATGCAGGGAAATGTGACTAGCTTAGCTGGGCACCTCGGTCAACACAGATGATAGGGCCTGTTTCTGTACTGTATAACTCTGTGAGATCTAAGAACATGTACTTGGAAAATTTCACAATTACAAACTCTCCATTGTTAAAGCATTGGAATAACAGACAGGATGGTAATACAAAAATGAAAGAAATTCATAGAGAATTTGGTGATTTCCTGAACATCTGCACTCTTCTCCATTTCCTCTCACCCTTGCCGACCACCCCATGAGCCTCCACATCCAACACATCATTCTCCGCAACTTCTGCCATCTCCAAAGGGATCTTACTATCAAAAATATCTTTACCTCCCCTTCCTGCTTTCCTCCATGATACCCTTGTCTCTACTAATCTGCCTCCTAGCACTTCTCCCCGCAAGCGGCTAAAGTGCCACCTCCTCCCTCACTTCCATTCAGGGCCCCTAAGAGTCCTTCCAGTTGAGGCAACACTTCACCTCCAAATCTGTTGGGGTCATCTATCCGGTGCTCATGATGCAGCCTCCTCTACATTGGTGAGACCCATCGGAAATTGGAGAACCACTTTTTCACGCGCCTCTGCTCCATCCACCAAAGGCAGAACTTCCCAGTGCCCAAACATTTTAATTCAGATTCCCATTCCCATTCCAACATGTTAGTCCATGGCCTCCTCTTGTGCCACAATGAGGCCACCCTCAGGGTGGAGGAGCAACAACTTATACTCCATCTGTATCCTCCAACCTGATGGCATGAATAGCAATTCCTCCTTGCAGTAAAAAAATCCCTCCCCTCTTCTTCTATTGCTCACTCTGGCCCCTTACCTCTTCACACCTGCTGATCAGCTCCACCTAGGTCCTCTCTTCCTTTCCTTTCTCTGGTGGTTCACTCTCCTCTCCTATCTGATTCCTTCCTCTCCAGCACTTTACCTTTCCCACCTGTCTAACTTCACCTATCACTTTCTAGTTATCTTTCTTCCTCTCTTTCCAACTCTTTATTCTGTCATCTTCCCCCTTCCTTTCTAGTCCTGAAGAAGGGTCTTGGCCTGAGATGTCAACTGCTTATTCCTTTCCAAGGATGGTAAAACATTCCTCTGCTGGTGTTAACTTCCTCATAGACTGTCATTGTCTCAAATACTCTTTGTCAGGCACAACATATATGAAAGAGCAAAAAAGACAAACTGCTGCAGGAACTCAGAGGGTCAAGCAGTATCTGATTGCAGGATCACAACCCAGAATGTCAGCCTTCCCTCTGCCTCCACAGATCCAACTCAATCTGCTGAGCAGGCTGGTTTAGTTTTGCTCCAGATTCCACGGTCTCCAGTCTATGAGAAGAGGTGACACTCAAAATGCTGGAGGAGCTCAGCGGATCAGGCAGCATGTTTTGGAGGGAAATTGCCAGTCAACATTTCAGGTTGAGACCCTTCATCTGGAAGGCAATGAATGGAACAAGGGCAATGTCTGTAATAGAATGATTTATTAGAACAACAGAATGGACAATTAAGCTCCTTTGTTGATGTAACGTCAGAATCAGAATCAAGTTTATTATCAGACATAAATCATGAAACTTGTTTTGTACAGTACAAGCCATATAAAATACTAAGTTACAATAAAAACAATGAAGACAAGAACCTCTGCAGAAGCTGGAAATCCAAAGCAACAAACACAGAATGCTAGAGGAAATCAGCAGATCAGGCAGCGCCTGTGGAAATGAAGAAATGATCAATCCTTCAGACCAAGATCCGAGACAATAAAAGTAAATAAATAAATTTTGCAACTGCAGTGGCGAGGTAGTGTTTGTAGGTTCACAAACCATACATAAATCTGATAGCAGAGAGGAAAATCTGTTCCTAAAGCCTTGATTATGGGTCTTCAGGCTCCTGAACTTCCTCTCCAATGCTAGTAATGAGAAGCGGGTGTAGTCGACATGCTATGTTAGTGCTGAAATGTGTGGCCACACTTGTGGGCTGCCCCCAGCACTTTTTTGGGTATGCTGGTTGTTCAAACAACACAATTCACTGTGTGTTCCCATGTACAATTGACAAATATATCTGGATCCAATGAAGGATGCCACCTTCTTGAGGCACTGCCTGCTGAGAATGTCCTTGCTGGTGAGGAAGGTGGTGCCCATGAAGTCTACAACGCCTCTGCGACTTCTTGTGATCCTGTCCATCGGAGCCTAGACGGTAATGCACCCAGTCGCAATGCACTCCACCATACATCTGAAAACCCTTTTTACTGGGCATCTCTAGAGATTCGGCTTGTTAGCCCCTCACTAACAGCCACCGGACTCGGCTGTGAGAAAACCACCTTCCTCAGACTCCGTACGTCTAGGGTAAACACGATTGGATCTCGCCAAATCCATGAAGTCGGGATGTCTCACCTACCCAAACCCCGATTTGTGTGAATGCCATGTAACTTATTGCTCCCATGCAATCGCCCGTCGGCAAGAAATAATAGACCACACACTGCTTACGATTATAAAGCAAGTATATTTAAGAATGTTAACTTAACCAAATAAAAATCAGAGAAAAGAAAGAAGAAAAAAAACCAAAAGGGCCCATCATAACAGTCAAATGTGCATATAAGTTGGAACTCATCTTGAAGTTCTCTTTAACTCACACGACACCTTCCGAATGTCACTCGAACAAACGGGCTCTCCCATGGGAGTATTGACCCTTCCTCCTTGAAGCCATTTATCCGCACAAAGCACCAAGTGCAACTGGGGTGGCATCCTCAGTCGTCTTCCCTCCGGTCTAATCCCAGCTCCCCCCTCAAAAAGATCTCGACCCACATCAGCGTCCCTCACAAAAATTCTCTGCCCAGTATTCTCTAGAACCTTCTCTGAATTCCACCATCCTGATTTGCTGATACCACATTCCTAAGATGAACAACAAAGCCCCTCATCTCAGCTCAAACCCAAACAGGCTGAAAACAGAACAGACGGCTCTTACAGAACTGCTAAATGAAATACCTACAGCGTAACAGGAAAAATCTGAACCATCTGTAGAAACTTGCTTGCGTCTTTGGTGATATATCAAATGTCCTGTGTGATATGGTGTAGTTTGGTCCATTGATCAGGCAATAAAATATATGAATTCTGTATGTATTAATATATTTGAAATATATAATAGGTTTATGAAAGAGAAAAAAATTAGAGAGGAATGGCAATCACGAGGGGTGCCTGTGATAGTGTCCTCACTTATTGAAATGGTGATAGGGCTACTGTACTTGATGCACATGGAAGTTCTTACTCCATTGGATGTCTATGGGGTCAGGCATTGACCAGTACTCTGAGCCTTTTACTCCAGGCCAGCACCCAAGAGCACAAGTGAGAGAGTCAGGGCACTGTGGGCATTTAGTTGTGGCTTCCTCACAAAGAGACTGTTATGTCACCAAATGGACACATATGAGGCCCCTCACAGATTGGGGGACTGCTTTGTTGAACACCTTTTTTTTCCCATCCACCACAGAAGTTGGTGTTTCCTGGAGGCCACCAATTTCAAACCGTCTTCTCAGTCCCATTCTGAAATGTTGGTCTGCTGCCACGATGAGGCCACAGTCAGGTTGGAAGAACAAAACCCTCCAGATTCCCAGCATCTGCAGAATGACCTGTGCTTATAAGTTTCATTACATTTATACATGGGGTATGCACACATTTGACAATGTATCTGACATCATGAAAACTGCAGTTTGGCAAAAATGGACAGTCAACAACGGTGCCAGCTCGCCCATCCGGACCCAGTTTCTCATCTCCCTGGAATCCTTGTATCAGTAGCATCTACTCCGTTTTCATTGGGATTGCCATCATTCCGTCTCTGAAGCAGTCGTTATCTTGCACTTGTTCATCACACATAGGTACGTAGCAGTAAAAATAATTACAAATGATTGATATAATAAAAAAAAATGAGTACAGGGTGACGACTGCAGCACGGCCGCATCGGGAGAATTCCTGAATTATCTGTTGAACTTTAACAATCAACGGCGTCTAGCTTTCAGTCTCCACTTACGATGCCGTGTTTTGATAATAGATTACAGTGCACTGCATTTGAATTTTATTTTTAAGGGTTTTGTGTAAGGTATAAAAGCAACCGGCATTGTAAATTTGTTCCTGTATTAGATTTTCGTGATGAGCAGACGCTTTAGAAAATGTCGTGCCTTTTGTGACGTCATGACAGCGCATAAAAATATCGGATTTTGGAGGTCGTGGGGTAAGGGTACTCAGACTGTCTTATTGGTTTTCCACTTTTCCCCAATTTTGCAGTTGGCCATGTGAATTTAGCGCGCTCTGATCTGGAATCTGAGCGAAAGGCGCAGTTATTTGGAAGTTCAATTCCCATTGGTTAAACAGACTGTCACCCTCCAGGAATAACCGATTGGTTCACGGAACCGTAATCCCGCCTCTTTGCTTCTAAAACCCCAATCGGCTAAACCGATTGGGCGGGCGTTGGATCTGATTGGTGTTGGTGGGTGAAAGGTTGGGCTGAGAACCGGACAATCCAGGAATGGCCGCCGTATCGGGTGGTTTTTGCTGCCGGCGGCTGAGCATCGGGTCTTGTGGTTGGGAGCTGGTTGCGGCGGTGGACACCTTCTTGTTGGACTGTGACGGTGTGCTGTGGAACGGGCCGCGGGCGATCCGCGGGGCGGCCGAGGTGCTGCTTGGGCTGAAGGCTCGGGGCAAGCGCGTCTACTTCGTCAGCAATAACTGTAGCCGCCCGCGGGACTCGGTAGTGGCCAAGCTCGGGACTCTGGGTTTAGCGGCTGAGACCGAGCAAGTCTACAGCACCGGCTACTGCTCGGCCCTCTACCTGCGCGACGTCGCTCGCCTCCGCCGCAAGGTCTATGTGCTGGGCAGCGAAGCCCTGTGCGGCGAACTACGGGCAGCCGGCTTGTGGGTGACGGGCGGTCCACAGGATGCCGAGGAGCTGCCTGTGTCCAGCTGCGCCCTGGACCCCGAGGTCGGCGCTGTGCTGGTCGGCTACGACGAACACTTCAGCTTCGTGCGGCTGGCCAAGGCATGCAGCTACCTGCGGGACCCCCAGTGTCTCTTTGTGGCCACCGACCCCGATCCCTGGCACCCGTTGGTAGGAGGCACAGTGGTCCCAGGTGAGCGGGCATCCTTTATTGCGGCTCCGGTTCACGTATCCGCTTGCACTGGCTTGGGTCCACCCACTCATCTCCCTCCCCTCATAAGGCTCAAATTTGTTATCACTGATTTAGGTGAACTGAAACTTATGACACCAGTTCTGCAGGTACTGGAAATCTGGAGCAAGATGCACAGAAATGCTGGTGGAACTCAGCAGATCAGGCATAATCTAAGGTGGGAAAGGGTTCTATCGAAATGTAGGCTGCTCGTTTCCCTATGGCGATGCTGCTTGACCTGCTGAGCTCCTCCAACAATTTTGTGTGATGTTCAGGACTTGTGGCAGCAGTACAGGTGCAAAAAACATAAACGTTACGATAAGTAGTGTTCATGGACTGCCCCCGAATCAGGTAGTGGAGAGAAAGAAGCTGTGGAATGGCGTGTGGGACTGTAGCTCTGTGATGGTGCTAATGTGAAGAGGGTATGTCCAGATGGCGAGGGTCCTTGGTGATGGATGCTGTCTTGTGGCTTGGCCTCTTGGAAACGTTCATGATAGTGGGAAGGGTTCTGCCCATGATGGAGATGTGAGTCTGCAGCCTCCTGTGATCTGGGTCTCTGGTGCAGTTTGGTAGTTGCTCTACCAGCTGCGCCAATGGGTTAAAACTTATCTTTAGATACTGTAATTCCCTTTTGTAACCACGGATTTGCTGCCTCAATGTTTAAAGTCTAACCAAGCTGGTCACCTGTCCTAATCTTAGTATAAAACTTCTGATATCAATCCAGTGCAGTGCTTTAATGTAAAAAATTGGAATTATAAACCCTTAATTCCTTGTGTAAAAGATGTATTCGGCTTTATGGAGGGAAGGTAATATTTTAAAGCAGGGTAGAATTCCCTGAAAATCAAACTGCAGTTACTGGAAACCTGAAATAGAAAATGCTGGAAATGGCGATTCAGACAGCTTTTGTAGAACGTTAATGATTCGGGTAATAAACCCTTTGTCAGTCCCCTTCTCTGACGGCTGATGCTTATCTCTGCTATAAAACCAGATAATGGGAGCCTTTGAGCCTGATCCATCAGTTGTCTGTCATAGTTTGAATTTATTGTGCCCTTAAATCTGGACTTTATTCCTGCCTTCTCCAGGCTCCCCTTGATCTCTTTAGAATTAAGCAATGCTTCTGCCACCTGAGCACATTTATGACTGACTTCACTGTCTTCTATGGTAGCACATTCCATACTAAAAAGTAATTTGGTTATGTGCAGTTTCTTACCCTATAACAGGGCCTCAATTATCAAATGAGATTAGGACCGATGGCAGAGAAGGAGTGCTGGGGTGGGACAGGGGCTTGGTGGCAGATGTACCCATCGCTGAATCACCAGACAAGGTTATTTGATTCCAAATAATTGGTTTATCGATCATTACAGAAAGTCTCTCTGGTGCTTCCCACTCTTTTTCTTACCCCCCCCCCCCACCTTTCCCAACCCTGATACCCCTCTCCTTGCCCCTTTCCCAGCCTCAGTCTACAATAGGGACACATATCTAATTTAGGTTTATCATCACTTACATTTGTCTTGAAATCTGTTATTTGTATTTTGCAGCAGTACATAAAATTACTACAGTACTGTGCAACCTTATCTGTATAAATGTGCCTAGACTTCTGCACAGTAATGAAGCCTATTTGATTATCTTCTTGTGCATCTTTTTTTATCATTCAGAGATTGCTAAAGGCAGGGTTATTTGGCTGTCCTTGTTTTGCTGTCTCCTATGTTATAATTTAATTGAACTGCATTTCAGAGGTACTAGTTTTAGTATTTGAAGACAAAAGATATTTGATCAATCACAGGTGGTTATTTTCTTTGCTGCCTCTTGCTGGCAAACTTTTGTTAACATTAACCTTATTTCCTGCTCTTCTCTTGCTGACAGTGTTGCTTGCCCTCCTAGAACGCTTGTTTCACATGCACTTCTGCAGTTTTGGTCACTTTGTGCTAAACCTGGGTTAACTGATGTTTCATTTTCAGGTTTCTGTTATCAGTCTTGCTCTGTCTCTGTTCAAGCTCAACAGATTGTTCACTGAAAAAATGCATCTTCTATTATAAATTATGGTGTCAGTTTTTCCTGACACCACAATTTGTATTGCTGCTCATACCGAGCGTAGGCAAAATAACCCAGCTGCCTTCAGAGGTCGGAGCATGTTTAGGTGGATAGTCAAGTGTGGAAATCTGCGCTTTAGCACAGTCCATCTCTGCTGACTGAGATGCCTCCCTGAGGTAGTCTCCTATTTCTGCAGTTAGTCCTTCCTGGCTATTGAACCTGTCCAGATAGTTTCTTTTTCACTTAGGTGGCAAGTGATGGCTTCACTAGTGATGGCTGGTGTGGCAAATTTAAAATATGAAAATTTGCTATAAATATTAGACAGCATCTTTCTTTACCTTAAATTGCTTTCTTTTCCCAGGTGCTGCCTGACTGGATTTTATAGCATTTCCAGTAGAGTTAATGAGGAACAGGTTCAGCACAAGAATCAGTAGGAAGTGGAAGGGACAGTTGTGTAGTACAGATGGCCAACCCATTACCCACCACTTGACATACAAGCATGCAAGACCAATGAGGGAGAGGGGGTGGAAGTGTGATTCAGTGTAGAGGAAACATCAACCCAACGATATTCATTGAAATAGCTAACATCTGTAATGCTCTGATGAATTTCCCTTGTTCCAAATTTTGCTTGGGTAAAGCTAGTATGCAGAATAAACTATTTCAATATTAGCAGAGCTGTTGAATATTGGCAATTAATTAAATAAACTATAAAGTAAGCATTAGTTTTCCAAATTCCAGCAAGTATAAACTGGGTTATTATTGGCTTTCCCCTTTTATTAAATATGCCAAGTTGTACAAGGTTGCTGCAAAGTGACAACTAGCTAGATTAGAATCATCAGTATCATTATGCACTGTGTCGTATGATATGGGTGATCATGACCTTTTGTCCATGATAGTTCTTGGCATATTTTCTACAGAAGTGGTTTGCCATTGCCGCCTTCTGGGCAGTGTCTTTACAAAACTGATGACCCCAGCCATTATCAATACTCTTCATAATTATCTACCTGGCATCAGTGGTCGCTTCATCAGGATTTGTGATATGTACCTGCTGCTCATATGAATGAAAATGAGTCCCGGAAAGGACCTGTTTCTCTTGGCGATAACAAGAACAGTGTTGGAGGGGGATGAAGAGATCTTAATATACAAGGCAAGATTTTTAACACTATTGTAGATCTGATCTGCTTTTTGAACAGCTTGGTGGCTCATGTATCTAAACACTAAGGTGAGTGCTGCAATCTGTCTAGCAAGAGCTGGAAAGTAGGAATTTGTAGAAAGCCTTTCGAACTGGCTACTCTGTGAAATTCATTGACTTTTGTTGAATTGGTTCTAATATATTTTCCTCTCCTACCTGTATTTACTGCTCCCAGTCCCACTAATTCTGTCATCAGTTAATCTTGTCCTCAGTTTTTAAATACTTTGTTTCTTGAGAGGTGGAGGTTTGAGCATGTGAATGGCTAGCCTGTGCATATTTTTCCTTGCTTGAGGGAAGTATTAATCCAGTGTTTATTCTGTTGAGCTTTACTAATTGAGGTACACAGAATTAATGTCAAAAGCAACTGCATGACTCAAACATTCATTGATCTTGCTAATTGCTTTGTAACCTTTTGTCAGCAGGAATGGAAATTCTCTCCTCCGCCAACAGATGCCTCCCACTTTTGCAGAGTCCAGATGGGTTATTTTGAGAATACAGTCTGAAACGAGTTCTGTAGAGGTGCAGGACTTGGTTCAAATGGCCACAAGGCTAAGATTGTATCATTTGGGCAAAACAGAAGTCCTTGTGATGACTGTCCACTCCCAGAAATGTGATAATCTGTGTTAAACCTTGTTTCTTTTTATATGGTCCCTCCTAGGCTTGAAGCTGCTGAACCCCAATGATGAAGATGTGGAGCCCAAAAATCAGATCACCTGCACGGTGCGGCCAGGTATGAACCTAGACTGAGGTAAACTAACAGGATTTGAACCCGCATCCAGAATCAAGTTATTGGATTGTGGTCCTGCTTTATTCAGGATGTGTTGCCACTCCAAAACCTGGAAGAAAACTTGGAGAAAGGCAAGATACAAATTTTGTCTAGAAATCATGATCAACCTTACAATGAAGTTGGCTGAATCTGTATACACTTGCAGGGTTATAAGGGAGGATGAAATGAATAGTTTGTTTTTTGAAGCTGGCTGGGAACTTCCCCTGTGACTGGAGCCTAGGACCAAAGAAACAATGTACATATTAGTGGTAGGTTTTTAAGGCTGAGAAAGAACTTCATGCGAGATCAATGAACTGTTGATTTTTACCAAGGGCTGTTGGCACTTTGCTGAGCTCATTCAAGAGACTAATGGAAAATCAAGGACTCAGTGCAGGAAAATAGTAGTGAGATGAATATTAGCTATTATCAAGCAGGCTTGAGCCGCTGGATAGCAGTTCCTGAACTTGCATGATTGTTACTTTAAAAACCGAAGTGCTAACAACATTTGGCTTAAAGTGTTTTGTGATTGTATAGCCCCAGGTTGAGGGTTAGTGTGGTTGGAAGCAGCGTTATTGAGTCTGCTTTGCCATGCCACATTTTCATTATTGACAATTAAAATATAAATGCACGTTTCTGGATTTAAAAATAAATCTTGCAGTACTATAGACTTGGACTGTGTGACTCTCCAGTCCTAGATCTCTTCTGCCTCTTCCACTCACTTACCAGGAAAGAACTTCCCGCATTTAGACAAGCACTGGATTTCTGAGATCCCTCTAATTCTTCCAGATTCTGGTGGATGCAAGTCCAATCAACTTTATCTCTTGAGTGTTGGTCTTGCTATCCCTGGAATGAATCTGGTTAGCAGTGAAATTAAAGCACCTTTTACTTCTAGTGTTCCTTTTATTCAGTCAGTGAACTACTTGACTCTACACTCGGTTAGTCTGAATGGTGGGGGCAGCTTGCTTGTTTTTAGGAGGCAGGTTAGATTCTTCCAGCTCACTTATCACTCTGTAATTGGAAAATTTGAAGAGGAACTTTATCTTTTTCTACTGACCAACCTCCTCTCTGTGAAGCCCGTTGCAGTCCAAACTTTTGAAGTTCTTTTGTAAGAAATATGGGAGGCAATTTGTGGACAATCCTATCCCATGTGAAAGTGAGACCATAAACCCTGTTCTGGTTTTGGCGATTGAGATGTGGGTCAGCACAGTAAGAGATCATCAGAATGGTGTCCTGGGATTTTGCTTGAGTCTCAGACTTCCACAATTCTGGTTCTGAGGCAATCTCGTACTGGAATGCTCATTGGTTGATCTTAAAAGCTTGCTTGCTTGCATGCATGGGTTCTGCAAATGAGAATTTAACAGTTGGATTGTTCCTTAGTCAATTGTCCTCAAATTTTGGTCCTGGTTGACTGTTTTTAACATGGTACTTCGCACCCCAACATCCTGTGGTGCTCTGTGATCAGTGAAGTATAGAGCATTGAACATCATAGCACAGTGGACAGATCACTCCAGCCCTTCTCTCCTACATAGCCCTCACTTTTTCTATCATCAATGTACCCATCTAAAAGTTTCTTAAGTTCCCCAATGCTTCTACCACTATCCCTGACAGGGCATTCCATGCACCCACCGCTCTGTGTAAGTCCAAGTCACCCTACAATTGTGCCTCCTTGTGTTAGCCATTTCCACACTGGGATGTAAAAGCCCCTGGCTCTCCACTGTATGCCTCTTATCGGTATAGCTGATGTTGGAAACCCAACTTGTGCAGAGCAGACTCCCATAGATGGCAAATTCTTGCAACTGACAGGTTTGAACTGTAATGGTCTAGAATACCTATGGAGTAGGGGTTCCTATCCTGGGGTCCACAAACCCCTTGTTTAATGGCATTGGTCCATGGCATAACAAAAATGTTTGGGAACTCCTGCTCTGGAGAGATGTGGATGCTTTACAGAGGAGATTGAAGTTCATGCATGTTTTCAAGCTTCTGTGTAAACTGAATCTGGTATAGCCTGGAAACAATTTCTAGTGGAATTTGGAGTCAGCCTCTTGGCGAAGGCTGGTTTGTCAGGTGGGAGGCTGCGTGGTGGAGCATAGAAAAGACTTGAGGATTTCAGCAACGAGGTGGGTGGGTTCAGACAAGGTCAAGTGGAAGAAAGTTTTCCTTTCATTACTTTGGAAAAGCGGTTCCTTTTGTTCCCCCTTTGCACATTGTTGAAAGATGCAGCAAGTTTTGGATGATACATTCTCTGCTTTGAATACTAACAAGCCAATGCCCCGTCTGCACATTCATTTCACCAACTGGCAGTGACGTTAGACTGGTGTTTTAATCAATCCTAAGTTTGAGTATTGGCTACAAGTAAACTCAACGTCATTTCTCTTTAGTACTTTTAACCATGTTCTGGTTTTAAGATTTCCCCCTTGTAAAAGGTTTGGGTTTTTTTCTGGCTGCAGCATCCTCAGTGGGAGATGAAGGTCAAGCTTTACAGTTGAGTTTTGATTAACATGTTTAATTGAGAGACTGCCAAAAGGCAGATGCCAAAAATTCCAAGGCTGTGAATTGAAAGTAAAACAGAATTGCCCTGTTTATATAAAAAGTCCTTAATCCAATATTGCTTAAGTGTTGTCTTGCTATTACATAATTGTGCCAGTTTCTGAATTCAGTCTGCCTGGTGTTTCCAGTGTTGTAACATTCTAATGGGTATGAGATGCCCTGGGATGTCCTTACTGTAAAATTCCCTGTTTATTCCCTTTCCGTAGTTCATGAGGCCCTTTCAGAGCAAGGTCATGGGAGGAGTCCATTGGAAGGAATCTGCCCTTCCATGTAACAATACTGTTGAAACCCCTGCTGATCAGTATAATTACACCTCTGACAGTACATGGCTCCCTCAGTTCAACTGTAGGAGTGTCAGCATATTTTTTCTATATTTTACAATCTCCTTCCTCTGACAAGACAAAATTGCTGCCAAACCTAAGAAGAGTCTCTGGGAATTTGAGGGGCATGGTGCAGTGGCACTGTGGAAGTCTAATCTGGATAAAGTCACTCAGAGACTGTAGAAGTACAAACTCTTTATTCAAAGCTCCCGGGGCTTACTCTGTTAGTCGCTCAAACAGGAACAGTCTGTCTGCCTGCTCCTGCCTGATCCACCAACTAACTCACAATTCCCCCTACAGAAGAGATGTATTTGTTCAGATACCACAGACACACACCCACCACACACACACACACCCACCACACACACACACACCCACCACACACACACACACCCACCACACACACACACACACCCACCACACACACACACACACCCACCACACACACACACCCACCACACACACACCCACACCCACCACACACACACCCACACCCACCACACACACACCCACACCCACCACACACACACCCACACACACACCCACCACACACACACCCACACACACACCCACCACACACACACACACACACACACCCACCACACACACACACACACACACACCCACCACACACACACACACACCCACCACACACCACACACCCACACCCCACACCCCACAGTTAGACTTGTCTGTTGCTTGACAGTACCGAGGAACAAATTACAAAACAGGCATAATGGCCTAAATGCACAGAACAGACTGGAGCTGTCCTATCTCTACGCATGAGTGCACAAGGAGATAAGCATCCTGAAACCCTAGCTAGCTACCTTCAAGAAGAAATCTTGCTCAGCATTGAATAACAAAATTACCATATCTTTTGATCATCAGCAGTTTTTTTCAGAAAAACAGGATGCTATTGTTTAGCAAAGTGTTGACCCTTTTACATTATCAGCATAGCTCCATCAACTCTGAAGGAACACAAACAAAATACTGGAGGAATTTAGCAGGTTAGGCAGTGGAACAGATTTCCATAGCTGCTGCCTGACTTCAGTTCCAACAGCATTTTGTGGAGGTTGTTTTGGATTTCCAGCATCTGCAGACTTTCTCATATCCAGTGACTCTGGTTCAGACCTGACGGACAGTCTATCTGTGGAGTATGCATGTCCTGGTGGTTATGGGCTTCTCCAGTATGCTCTCCCACATCGCAAGAGTTGTGCAGATAGGGAGATTCATTGGGTGCAATTTATAGCAGCCAAAGGTTGAGGTGTAAAATCTGGGTGGGGACAGCTCCAAGAAAATGTGGGGAGAATTGGCTACAAGGAAAATAGAAAGAAATGCATTGAGTGAGCATGCTCTTGATGGACCTCCATATATGGACATATCACGCGGGAGAGGACAGACCTGCTATGTTTTAAAAAAAGCTTGGCAAAAGATTGAGTCAAGTTGCTGAATGTTTATTTTGCTTTCTATTTTGATTAAATTCATTAAAGGTGAGCTAATTAGCATTCTACCAAATTGAAATCTGTATTTCAAAGTACGTATTGAAGCCCATCTAGAAATTGGCAACATTTGCAGAGGAATCTGTAAGAAGTCGGCCATTCTGTCCAGTCTTGTTTGTCACCTGGCAGTTGTCTTCAGCATTTTCCATTCCTACCTCATACTTGCATTCTGCATAAAAGCACCCTTGCTCATTTTCTCCAAAGATCCCCTGCTCCTCCTCTAACCTACTGAACTCCTCTTTGGAGTATGTGGCCGTCTTATTGCTTGTGTCTATTAATGAGCTCTTCCTCAGCATATCAGAATTGGGTTTATTATTACTGATCTTTATGTGGTAGCAGTACAGTGCAAGGTATATATTTTTTTTAAAAACACAAGTTACAATAAAATTTAGTGTGAAAGATGAATAACTCCTCTTAAAGAGATGTATCATTGAGCACATCAACATGAAACGCTGTTGTAGGAAAGCTGCATCCATCATCAGAGATCCTTACAACCCTGGCCATGCTCTTTTCTCACTGCCATGTTCTCGTTATTTATTTATATTTGCATTTGCACAGTTTGTAATCTTCTGCACTCTGGTTGATCTTTCATTGATCCTGTTAGTTACCATTCTATAGATTTGCTGAGTATGACCATAAGAAAACAAATCTAAGGGGTTGTATGTAGTGACACGTACGTACTCTGGTAATAAAATTTACTTCAGTTTTTAATGAGGTAGTGTTTATGGGCTGTTCAGAAATCTCATGGTAAATGGTAAGAAGCTGTTCCTAAGATACTGAGTGTGGGTCTTCAGGCTTCTCTACCACCTCATTGCTACCATTAGTGAGATTGCTTGATATTGCATGATTAGAATTGAACAGAATAATTACCTTGCATTTGAACAACTATATTTGCCTGTCATTTCATAGTCCTGAGGATATCTTTGACTTTAATTTCCAGCAAAAGTTTTGTTGTTATTTGTAACGGTTGCACTTATTGAATTTGAACTTGAATGTTTCTACTGCATATGTCTGCTCTATTCAAGAGCAGGCATACACAATGGAAACCTTGCAGAGCACATTTCTGTATATTTAACATGACCTGCCTTGCTGTTTCATAATCCTAGACGTAGAAGCAGGTTGTTAAAGGTTTATTGGAGAGGGCAAGTTCTTCAGAAGAATTGTGGACCATGCAATGTTGGTATCTGCTGGAGCTTGAGGAGAAGGGATTGAAATAAAGGGTCTTGGTAAATTTGGAGATTACTTGGTCCTATGGGAGGATCTAAAACTATAAGGGATCACTGCCTTAAAATAAGGAGTGGAGGAAGTCAGTAGGTCAGACAGCATTTATGGAAATGAGTAAACAAGTTTATTTCCCTCCATAGGTGTGGCTTGATTTGAATTCCTCCATTTTGGTGTGTTGCTGTGGATTTTCAGCACCTTTAGGAATTGCCCATTTAAAATGAGCAGGGTAGAATTTTAGGCTTGTGTATCTTCCTTAGCAGTAGGGTAGATAAATTGTTTGCTAAGGAGTGAAAGGTTGCTGCAAAGGATTGGGGAATACAGGTTGGCGGTTAATTATTGATCTTGTCCCAAAGTTTCAAGAGACGAATGGCCTACTACTAATTTGTTCTAATATACCCTATCCTCGTCATATGCAGGGGATACGTTCCTCGCAGCTGATGCATAATGTGAATAATTATTTAAATAGAGAAAATAGGGTGTGTTCCTGAGGGCTTTCTAAATATGTTTTATTTGTAATTTATTCACATTTTCATACCAATATGACACAAAAGCAGTACCACAAGGCAACATTTGTATTATATTTCATCAATTTAAGGTAATACTCAACGTAATCGTAGAAAGTTAACATAAAAGGGTGTACAGTACTCACCAACAGTGGCGGGTGTGTTCGCTCCGGAGATGAGTGGTTGTTGTGGTGTCGGGAAGCTTTACATGGATGAGGTGGATGGTTGTGTGTCGTCAGTTTCAGCAAGGACAGCCAGGGGTGAAGGAAGACTCAAAGAACTCTCAGAACTGCCGACATTAGGTGATGATACCGGTTTGAAGAAAGTGGTGAGGATTGTTTGCTTGGCAGCATTTTGTTTTTCAGCATAAATTTGCTTGTGGGGAGAAGGGTTGACGGCAGGGAACGACTGAAATGCTGACTCCGTTCTAAACTTGGGTCCATGACCACTGCCATTTGTGCCGACTTCCACCATTCCCTCACCGTTCGTAAACTCCCGGGATTTTCAAAATCGTCTGTTGCTTGCAGCATCTGAGAGATAGCTTGCCGTTTTAAAAAAAGAAGAAAAAAAACGCCTTAAATGTAGATCACACCTGGGTCAAATGGTTGAATCAGCAATGTTGTGTCAGGCGGCAGGAAACGCACTGTTAAGATGAATGCTGTCCAAATGTTTAGGATGGGCTGGCGCATTGTCAAGCAACAAAAGAACTTTAAAGGCAAGATTCTGTTTCTGGCAGTAGCGTCCCAGAACTGTGTTACCTTCACCTAACGCCGCCCTGTTTATAATTTCCAACTTTTTTTCAAGTGTTAAAGCGGTTCTCTGCCGCTTGGCTGATGGCCCAGGAATTGACATTGGATGTTTAGGAGGCATAGTTAAATATTTCAAGCGCAAAATCACTGCACCGTAGGTAAGAACTCAAAAAATTTAAGAGCGTAAGATCACACATCCACACCTTGCCAAAACCAATGCGAGACTGATGGGAGTGAGACCGTGAGGCACGCGTACCTGACTTGTATTGGCGGGAAAGCGGTGCTCCTCGCATAACTGAGTTTTGGATGCATATAAGGAGACGTTGGTAGAAATAGGTTATTCGCATAACCGTGAATCCGCATAGGCTGGAGACGCATATAACGAGGATAGGGTGTACTTGCTGACTGTGTTTATGACTGTGTTAACTTGCAGAATAAGAAACAAGGTCACATATTCTTGAGTGAGGTAATATGAGGGGACAGAGCAACATTTATCAGACTTTTAGCCTTAATTCAACTTTAAGTTAAATCTATCAATAGTTCACCAAGAAGAATAGCTTTTTGCAAAATAGGCATTTTTAAACCGGAGCTTTTCATGTCTTGGGATAAGCTTTGAGATAACGCAATTGAGATTAGGTTGCTAATTTGCAGTCTCCGGCATTTATTGCTGAGAGATGAGGACTGCAGGGTAGGAGGAGGAGGAGTTGGGAGAGAGATGTAACCCTGATTGGAATGAATATCTCATTCCTTTCTCCTTTACAGGCACTGGCAGCCTGATGGCTGCTGTGGAGGTGGCGTCTGGCCGCAAGGCAGAAGTCATCGGTAAGCCCAGCAGGTTCATGTTCGACTGCATCAATGAGAGGGGAGCTGGCGAGCCCCTCGACCCTGCCCGCACACTGATGATTGGTGACCGGCTGGACACAGACATCCTCTTTGGCTCCAACTGCGGGGTGCAGACGGTGCTGACTCTGACAGGTGTCTCCACGCTACAGGAGGCACAGGACAACATGACGAGCACATGCCTTGACCGCCAGAGGATGGTCCCCAACTTCTATGTGGACAGCATCGCAGATTTCCTTCCCCTGCTAACGGACTGACTGAAGGGGGCGACATTGGTGCCAAACTAACCTCATTGACTCCATGCAGCCTCACTGGTGATGGGAGGAAGCTGTCTGCACACTGATGGGTTCTGTGCATCGGCCTTGGAGTTGTGGACAAAACAGAGCCTGGATCAGCTAACAAAGGACCAGCAGTAAATCCCAAGGATGATTTATCCATTTATAATTCTGACCGAATAAAGTATGAAGTGTTATACGACCACACTTTTGTTTTTAATACATTCATTTAAAGTGATAGGAGTTGGGAACCCATTTAATTTTTCATCTTAATTCTGAAATTTAGACCAAGACCATAAGACTTGGTGCAGAATTAGACCATTTAGCCCATTAAATCTGCTCCATCATTGCCTCATGCTTAATTGACTATCCCTCTCAACTCCATTCTTTGGCCTTCTACTGTAAAATCTGATGCCCTTGTTACTCAAAAAGCATCTGAAACTCTGCCGTACAGACACTGGCCTCTGTTATGTACTCCTCTACCTAATAAAGTTGGCCACTAAGTGTATGTTCATGGTCTTCTGCTGCAGTCGATCAAAATCGAGGTTCAATGTGTTGTGTGCAAAGATGCTCTTCCGCTCATCACTATTGTAGCACTGGTTATTTGAGTTACTGTTACCTTCCTCTCAGCTTGAACTGGTCTGACCATTCTCCTGACCTCCCTAACAATCACTGTACACTGGATTTTTTTTCATTTTTCACACCATTCTCTGTAAACTCTAGAGACTGTGTGAAAATCCCAGGAGATCAGCAGTTTGAGATGGTCAAACCACCCCATCTGGCACCAGCAATCATTCCATGCTCAAAGTCACTTGGATCCTATTTCTTCCCCATTCTGATGATTGGTCTGAACAATTGAACCTCTTGACCATGTTTACATGCTTTTATGCATCGAGTTGCTGCCACATGATTGTCTGGCTGGATATCTGCATTAACAAGCAGCTGTGCCTAATAAAGTGGCCACTGAGTGTATAGCCAATGGCATGGCCTCCACAAATGTCTTTGGCAATGAATTCCACATATTCTAGCTAAAGGAATTCCTCCATCTCTTTTAAGGGTTTTATCCTGAGGCTGTGCCCGTGTTTTCTTGACTCTCTTACTATTGGAAAATTCTCTCCATGGCCACTTTATTTAGGCTTTCAGTATTCGATAGAACATCTGCTTCTGCTGGCAGCCATGCTGTACACTATCTTGCTATGTCAAGCCCTTCTTCCTCCTCCCACTGGTGCTATATAAATGAAAGTTGTTCAGCCACAGGGAAGATCTCGTCTTTTCGGTTGAGAGTCCAAGTCAGAATCTCAGTCACTGAGAGCAGTTTAGCTAGTCCTGCCTCGCCCTCTCACTCCTCCCACCCCCCAATAGAAATGCAGATTATTTCATAAATTTAGTCCCCATTTGAACACTACACCTGAAACTGCCTTGATTTAAGATAATTAGTCTCTTCCATAGAAGAGACGGAAGGTCATTCTGTAACAGAAACCTGGTCATTTTCCTCTCCCTTCAGATAAGCTGATTTTGGTATTTCCATTTCCAGCAACTGCTTCTTTCTGCATTGTAGTTGCAGCAGGTTTTTCTATACCCTCACGTACTCCTTTACACTCAGCATTGACCAACAATTCATCCCCCTCTTGCATGGTGCTAAACACCAGGGCAATCTTGATCGCCATTCAATCACAGATGTTCCCTCTGTTCTTTCCAGCCTTCCATTCCTGCAACTGGAAACAGGCTCATACTCCCACACTACTTAATTCTGATTATAAATTTAAGGAAATTAGACCATTTGGCCCATTGAGTTTACTCCACCATTCCACTTACTGTCCCTCTCAACCCCATTCATCTATCTTCTCCCTGTAATCTTTGATGCTCTTACTAAAGAACCTTTCAAACTCTACAGCCATCTGTGGCAATGAAGTCCACAGATCAACCTCCCTCTGGCTAAAGCAATTCCTCCTCATCTGCTCTACAGGGAGATTCTTGTATTCTGAGGCTGTGCCCTCTGTTCCTAGAGTCCCCCATTATTGGAAACATCCTCTCCATGTCCACTCCATCTAGGCTTTTCAATACTTGATAGGTTTCAGAGATCTCTCCTCCATTCTTCTAAACTTCATTGAGAACAGGCCTAATGGCACCAAATGCTCATATGTTAACCCTTTGATTCCTGGTATAAATCTTGTGAACCTCTTCTAGATCTTCTCCAAAGCGTGCAGATCCTTTCTTCAGTTTGGGGGCCCAAACCTGCTCTAAAATACTCCAAGTGCAGTTTGACCAATGCCTTACAACCTCAGCATTACATCCTTGTTTGTGTATCTTGTCCTCTCAAAAGTAAATTAACATTGAATTTTCCTTCCTCACCACCAACTCGACCTGCAAGTTAACCTTTAGGGAATCCTGCACAAGGACTCCCAGTCCCTTTGAATTTTCCCCCATTTAGAAAATAGATTATGCCTTCATTCCTTCTATCAAAGACAAGACTAAACACTTCTTTGCACTTATTCCATCTGCCACCATCTCACAATCCATTTTCTTCTGCAGACTTCCTACTTTCTCAACACCTGTCTTTGTATCATCCACAAACTTGGCCACAAGGCCACCAATTCCATCATCCAAATCACTCAACGTTCTAGTACTGACCCCTGTAGTCATGGGTCAGTGTTGAAACTAGAAAAGGCCCACTTTCTTCCCACTTTTTGCCTTTTGCCAGTCAGGTAAACTTCTATGCATGCTGGTATCTGACCTCTCACACCAAGCACTCGTATCTTGTTTAGCAGCCTCACGTGCAGCAACATATTAAAGGCCTCCTGAAAATCCAAATAACATCCACAAGCTCCTTTGTCTAGCTGACCTATTATTCCAGCAGATTTGTTGGGCAAGTTTCCCCCTAAAGGAAACCATACTGTGTTCAGCCTTTTTATAATCATGTGCAACCAAAGGGCTCTTCATCCAGAGGGTTAATTTTCAATCTCACAAATTCAGCTACAGAGATGCCATTTTGTTTTGAGTAAAAAAAATGTTAAATATTGTCCTTAATGTTGTCACATAATACAACAGGTATTTCATTTTAGATATTTTTTGGGGACGTGATATTGTTTGACCTCGTCGTTGGAGCTGTAAACTGTTGGCTATTTTGCACCTCTGCATATTGCCAATGTGGTTTTTTTCTCTGCCTCTGTCCAGCAAGTTGAAGTTTAATTGTTATTCAACCATATACAAATGTAAAGCAGTGTTCTTCCAGGGGCAAGGTGCAAAACACAGTAAATACAATCACGCACTGTTTATAGTACTTAAAATTTAAAAGATGCACACTCACCTTTAAAAGTTGGTTGTAGGAGAAATAGAAGCAGGTGTTGGTTCTTCAGCCCCTTAAATCTGCTCCATCATTCAGGTAGATTGTGGCTGATGTAATCCTGACATCTCTTTTCCACCTTTTTTCATAACCCCAGACTTTCCCTATTGACAATCAACCTCTGCTGTTGCCTAAATGTCTGTCCACCTTGGCCTTGAATACACTGACGGACTCCACCTCACAGCTCTTTGTAGTAGAGAATTCCGTATATTTAGGATCTCTTGAGAGAAGGAATTCCTCATTTGTTTAATTCCAGATTCCCCCTCCACTTTGGAAAACATCTTTAGCCTGTTAAACTTGTATATTCCCATAAAATCATCTCTCATTCTGCAATGAATCCAATATTGTGAGTAGTTTTGGACCACTTGCCTAGGAAAGGATGTGCTAGCAGTGGAGACTGGCCAGAGGAGGCTCATGTGAATGATCCCGGGAATGAAAGGGTTAATGTTGAAGGACCGTCTGATGGTTCTGGGCTTGTACTTGCTGATGCTCTGAAGAATGGATGAGTCCTCGTTCAAAGCTATCATATTGGAAGTCCTAGATAAAGTGGACGTGGAGAGGGTGTTTCCGGCTGTGGGGAAGACTCCGAATGGAATGAAGTCACCTTAGAACTGAGATGGGAGGAATTTCTTCAGCCCGAGGGTGGTGTATCTGCGGAATTCACTGCCACAGGTGGCTAATGACAGGAGGCCGCGTCATTAGGTACACTGAAAGCTGAGGTTGATAGATTCTTGATTAGTCAGGGAGAAGGCAGGGAACGGAGTAGAGAGAGAGAATAAATCAGCAGACGCGATGGGCCAAATTCCTAATTCTGCTCCTGGTTTAGCCACTGCATTTCCATTCTAGATTCAAGATCCAAGTTGTTTAATGTCATTTCCAGTACACAAGTCTAGAGGGGATCAAAATAATTGTTACTACGGACCCAATGTAGCACAGAAAAACACAATAACTATAAATACCTAAGAGGTTATATACTGTACATTGATTTTACAGTGACACTGGGCACAGAGGGTTTGTACATGAAATGATAAAGCGGTGGAGGTGTTGATCTACCTTACTGCTTGCAGAAAGTAACTGTTTATAACTGGTGATTCTGGCATGGATGCTATGTAGCCTCCTCTCTGATGGGAGTGGGACAGACAGTCTGTGAGCAGGGTGGCTGGAATTCTTCATGATGTTTCTGGCCCTTTTCCAGCACCTGTCTGTATGTAGGCCACACTGGACCCTTTCTAATTCACACACTCAAATCAGTTTGGCTTTTGGTATGTTCGCAATGGAAGTAAAGGGCCGTGGCTTTTGTTAAGCACATAAAACGACTCTTGCATGTTTTATTCACAAAATCCTACAGCACCACCCCCCGCTCTCATCATGTCTGAAGCACCAGTAGTGTTATACTGTTTACCTTTTATTCTTTGTTAATTTATTTGTGGTAATATGACTTCATGAGTTATGTGTACGGTGTTGTGCACCTTGGTCCAGAGGAATATGGTTTTGTTTGGTGGTATATGAGCGTACTGTTGAATGACAATAAACTGAATTTGAACTTGATACGTACTTGATGGCAGGTAGACTGGTGCCAGTGATGTGTTGGGACTCTATTGTGGAGCCTTCCTGTCCGCCACAGGGCAGTTTCCATACCGTGCAGTGATGCAGCGTGTACGGATGCTCTCTACTCTGCTTATGCAGCAGGAAGCAAGTATAGATGTGCCTAGTCCAGCTTGCTTCAGCCTCCTCAGAGAGCACCATGCTGGCCCATTGATTTTAATGACCTAATATGTTCTTTATGCAGCTCAGTCGATAACCATTTGATAGTACCCTTGTGCCTGTGAAAATTTCAGAATGGCCCCTCCCATTCTCTCCACCACAAAATAAAACCTGCACTGCCAGCTTCAAAGTGGCTTCTATCCTAAGAACGTTTTAAGATTATTGATTGATTGTACTATAAAATGGACTCCTAACCTCACACTCTGCCTTTTCATAATTTTATCTGCCTGCATTACACTTTCTCTGTAACTTTTTATTCTGCATTCTGACAGTTTACTCTGGTACTACCTCAATGCCCTGATTTGTACAAACGGAAAGCAAAACGAAGTTTTCACTGTATCGCCGAGCATGTGAAAATAATCAGCTGCCAAGCTGCTGTTTCTTAACATCAGGTTGTTCAAATTGCTTTGGTATCATGAACACTGGGAGTGCAGAATGATAGAGAATTAACAGCACACTAATGATATCACCTCGCATGGGTGTGAAACACTTGCAAATGAATTGCCAAGATCGGGGAACAACTCAAGCCAACCGTGATAGAAAATGTTTGCCACAGTGCTTTTGGACCCTTACTGAGCTAAACATTGTCAAAGAGCATAAGACATAGGAGAATTAGGGCATTCAGCCTAATGGTGGAGTCTGCTCAGCCATTCCATCATGGCTGTTCCTGGATCCCACTCAATCCCATACACCTGCCTTCTCACCATATCCCTTGATGCCTCAATCAGGAATCTACCAATTTCCACTTTGAGTATATCCATGGACTTGGCCTCCACCACAGTCTATGGCAGAGCATTCTACAGATTCACTACTCTCTGGCTAAAAAATCCTCCTTACTTCTGTTCTAAAAGGTCATCCCTCAATGTTGAGGCTATGCCTTCTAGTTCTGGATGCCCCCACCAGGGGAAAGATCCTCTCCACATCCACCTTATCTAATCCCTTCAACATTCAATAGGTTTCAATGAGATCCCCACGCATTCCACTAAATTTCAATGAATAAAGGCCCAAAGCTGCCTAAAGCAACTGATATGTTCCCTTCATTCCCAGAATCATCCTCGTGAACCTGCTTTGGACTCTCTCCAATGACAGTATATCCTTTGAGAAAAGGGGCCCAAAACTGTTGGCAATACTCCAAGTATGGCCTGACTAGTGTCTTACAAAGGTTCAGCATTATCTCCTTGCATTTATATTCTATGCCCCTTGAAATAAATCTCAACATTGCATTTGCCTTCTTTACCACGGACTCAATCTGCGTATTAACCTTCTGGGAGTCTTGCACCAAGACTCCCGAGTGCCTTTGCACCTCTGATGTTTGAACCTCCACCCACCCATTTAGTTCGCACTATTGTTCATTTTACCAAAATGCATTATCATACATTTTTCAATTCTGTATTCCATCTGTCACGTTTGCCCATTATTCCAATTTATCAAGTGTTGCTGCAAACTCACTGCTTCCTCAGCACTGCCTACCCCTCTTCGTATCATCCGCAAACTTTGCCACAAAGCCATCAATTCCATTATCCAAACCATCGACAAACAACGTGAAAAGCAGCGGTCCCATTACTGAACCTGAGGAACACCACTAGTCACTGGCAGCCAAACAGAAAAGGCTCCTTTTATTCCCACTCGCTGCCTCTTGCCTGTCAGCCATTCCACTGTCCATGCCAGTATCTTTCCTGTAATGCCATAGGATTTTATCTTGTTAAGCAGCCTCCTGTGAAGCACCTTCCTGGAAGAATTCTAACAGGTTTCTCAGGCAAGATTTCCCTTTACAGAAACTCTATTTTTGTCAGGTTCTGCTTAATCCAGCTAAAAGTTCTGGAAACATCTACAGACCCAGATAGGTTTCTCCAGATTTCGGCGCCTGCATCCTGAATCTCTGGTCCTGACGAAGGGTCTCGGCCCGAAACGTCGACAGCGCTTCTCCCTATAGATGCTGCCTGGCCTGCTGTGTTCCACCAGCATTTTGTGTGTGTTGTTGTTTGAATTTCCAGCATCCGCAGATTCCCTCGTGTTTGTTCTGGTTCTCTGTGAGGTTTTCATGCGGAACTTATTTCCCAGAATGAGATTTCCGGGCGGACTCGTGGCGCTTGCACTTGCCGGAAGCCGTTTCCCTGTCATATATAAAGGCGGCGGGACTCACTTCCTTTTCCTCTTTCAGACCGAGCGAGCGCTTTGGCCGCCATGGTGAGTCCCGACCCGCCGTCTCAATCCTTTGCCATCCGCTTCCAATCCGCCCTAATCCGACTCCATTTGCCGGAGTTCGCTCCATTTGCGTCAGGCCGCTTCCAATTTACCACCGACTGGAGGAATCCGCCGTACTGGGGAGAAGGGGGTGGTGGGATGTTGAGGCCGCGGGCCCAGCGGTGGCACAAACGGCTGGTGGTAGAGCGATGGCCGGTAACTATCGTCAGGCTCTGGGGACGGGAAAGCGGTTTTGACCGTAGCGACCCTGCAGCACGACGAGAGACCGGAGTGAGGCTAGAGTGTTGCCCGGACCAGTGAGAGGTACTTGTTTGGGGGAGGGGGGGTGGAAGCTGTTCCCCGGGGAGGAGAAGTGGGACTGAGGGGTTGTTGCTGGGGTACCGCTCATTTCTTGTGAAGTAAATGTCAACCATGGTGGGGGTAGCGGCTAGAATCAGTGATTGGGGCAGGAGGCGGGAAGTAGGTTCACTTGATCATGCTCTGAGATACAGTGTAAAAAAGCTTGGCATGCTGTTAATAGTTTTGGTAGCACGGGCATATATTGTGAATTTGTCAACTTTGCTGCAGCAGTTAAAGTATGCAATACTTTACAGAAAAAAACTGAATTACAGTGAGCAGTTATATTAAAAATAAGTATATAAATAGTTAAATTACAGCATGGTAGTAGTTAGGTAGTGTTCATGAGTTCAATGCCCATTCAGAAAACGGATGGAACAGGGGAAGAAGCTATTTCTGAATTGTTGAGGGTGTGCATTTAGGCCTCAGTACCCCCTTCTTCATGGTAGCAATGAGACCAGGGTGATGGGTGTCCTTAATGCTGGACGCCGGCTTTTTGAGGCATGGTGAGTGCTTTTGATGGTGTGTTCCGCTGCTTTGGATTAGTGGACTGGGCTGTATTCAGGGATTTGTCTTCGAGCCTGAATGAGTCACTGACTTCATTAGAACCTGTGTGGATGAGCGTGTGTCTACGAGAACTTTTACGTACCTGAATCAAAATGAGGATGAGCCAGGAGGCTCATTGTACAAGTGATTTGTTAGTACGGAATGTTTACAGATTTTTTCAAGCTGGCCTGGTTAAAATCCCCCAGCATGATGGGGAAGGTATTAGGATGAACTGTTTCATGCCTGTTGATAACATCACTCAGTTCGTCTAGATCCTGTTTTGACACTGGCCTGAGGTGGGATGTACACCACTACCAAGATATTTGCTGAAATGTCTCGTGGCAAATGAAATGAATGATCACAAGGTGCTTGGACCGCCACATTTGTGCACCTCAAGGAGCGGATCATGATGTATTCTGCCTTGGAAAGACTCTGCTGTCCTGTGGTGGTGGTGTAAACCATCAAGCTGGATCGTTTTGTCTGGAACGGACCAGGATTCTGTCAAATGGGAAGCACAACTGCTCCTAATGTCCCTCTGGTACAGCACTCTAGCTCTGCGATCTTAGATTTTATTTACCAGGGACTGTATGTTTACCAGGAAAGTTGTTGGTATTAGAAGTCAAGAGCCTGATGGCTGAGGGTTAATACCTGTTCCTGAACCTGCTGGTGTGGGACCTGAGTCTTCTGTACCTCCTACCTAATGGCAGAGTCCATGGTAGGGAGGCTGTTTTTGTGATGGACCGGTCTGTGTACAGCTCAGTGATTTCTTGTGTGCTTGGGCAGAGTAATTGCCACATCAGGGTGTCATGCTCGTTATGGGTGCACCTCCAAAGCTGGGGTATGCGGAATTTCTTTCAATCAACATGTCTTTGCATGGCTTTGAAGCCACTGAAGACCTTGGGTGGTAGCCTGGCTTCCATGGAGCAGATTGGAGACGGTACCCACGCTGTAATCTGTAGCAATGCGCGTCTAGAAGATCCTAGTGCATCAGGCAGCATATATAGAGGGAAATAGTTGATGTATTGAGTCAACCCCTTTTGAACTGCAGCCTATCCCATTCCCTTCTCCATCTTGCAATTTTGCACCTCCTTTGAGTCTGTTTACAAGCGGACATTTAACAGGATGTGGGAGTAAAGCAGAGCACCTGGATCGAGCTCCAAGGTAGTGGTTAGCGTGACACTATTACAACTTGGGGCATTCTGGAGTTCGCAGTTCAATTCCAGTGCCGTTCGGTAAGGAGTCTGTGCATCTTCCAGAGAATACATGGTTTCCTCCCATGGTCTAAAGCCAAACCGGGTAGGTTAATTGGTCATTGTAAATAGTCCTGTAGTGAGGTTACATTTGGTCAGGGTTGTGCGTTTGCTGGGGCTGAGTGGCTGGAAGGTCCTCCTGCACTGTATGGGTAAAATAAAATAATCTGCACTCAGAGAGATCATGGAAACTCCACATATTCCACAGGTCAGGGCTGAAGCTGGGTCTCTGGGGCCCAAGTAGTGAGTTAACTGAGCTGCCTATTGTTCAGTGTATGGGAAAGTGAGTTGAGAACTGAAACTGAATGGAAGCACTGATATAGCTTGGTGGGCTGAATGCTCTCCCTGGTTTTCCCTTTGGTGATGAATGTTTATTTTTTTCTCAGCTCCTCTGTGCTGAGTTGTACATGGTCCTGTCTTCTATGCAAATTCTGAGATCTGCGGCAAAACTCAAGCTACTGAAAGAACTCAGTGGCCAGGCAGCATCTATAGAGAAAAACATTGACCATCTATCCTTTTGCTGCCTGACTTGTTGACTTCCAGCAGCAGCTTGCTTTCTTTGTTTAGAATAGTTTACTAATTTTTAAAACTTGGTTTCACATGTTGAGGGAGTGTATAGTGTCCAAGAATCCAATTTTGCTTTCTTCTGTCTTGTCCTCTATTAATAAATCTCCCTTTTGTTTTTCCAGTCCTTGGTTATTCCTGAAAAGTTCCAGCACATTCTTCGAGTGCTCAACACCAACATAGATGGGCGAAGGAAGATAGCGTTCGCTATCACCGCCATCAAGGTGAGAATTCCTGGTTTGAAATTTTAGATTGCCCAGAAATCTGAAGGGGACAAAGACGCGGGAAATCCTAAAATGGTCAGACGGCCCCCTCTGATTCCTTGTGACTGGAGCTGACAAGATCAACAGTGAGTGCTGTTAGCACAAGCATCCATTCTGAGCGTGTTTAAAGCCACTGACCTTTGTCCGTACCTGGAAGGTCTCAGTGGGTCAAACAGCATCTGCAGAGGCAAAGGGATGGTCAGCATTTTTGGTCGAGATTCTGTGATGGGACTGTTTTTGTATTTGTCTTTGTGCTTTGAATCTATGTGGTGTGTTTAATTTGTTACAATCTGCCTCTCAATGTACCATTGCCACTGAGAGTGTCAAATGATTTAGTCTGGTTGTTCTTAGGCTTCTGTGATCAAATCTGCTGCCTGAGTAATATAATTTAGCTGAAGTTTAGTTTCTAGTTAATTTTACAGGTATGAAGTGGTTTTGCAGAAACTTCAACAAATCATTGAGTTTATTTCAGTCAGCTCAATGATCTGGTGTGAGTTCTTGGTTGCTGTATTATCCAGCATTCTGTGAACTGCTGATTTCAGGAACCAATTAAACCTCTTTTGGAGGAAAACCAAGTGTGCATTGGTAGTGGTCTTAGCACATGATCTTGTATTCACTGTGCCATGATTTAGGTGTTGTTGACTGGAATGGCGTAGCATAGAAGATGATAGATAATATGATAACTTCAGTTGCATCATTTGATTCATTGTACCTGTAGCCAGAATTTGGACGGTGTCATCTTAAGGAAATGAATTTGGTGCCCTAACTTGGTTGGAACTTATCTCATGCTGAACTTCCCAGCAGAACAATGAAATAAGATGTTTTATTTATATTTAAATTAAAAATCGAAGCAGGAGTGAGCCGTTTGGGTTCTTGTACTTGTTCAACCATTCATGGTTGATCTCCTGTGTTCTTGTACTTGTATTTGCCCCATATCCCATGCTCAATTAATGTCCACTAGTTTATGGATTTCTGTCCTGAACTACAACAAAGCTCTGTACTCTGGCACCCTGAAGAATTTGGTGGTAGTGAACTATTGGATGTTACTCATATTAGTCCATCAGACTTCCTACTTTCATGGTAAACTTTGTGATCTTGCTACATTTAAAGGGAGCAAGGACAACTGGGTGCTTATGGGTTTAAGGGGGTGTTGAAAACAGAACCAGTCAGTGTCGATTTGTAAATTTTGTTTTTTTTTTATCTGGTCAAGCAAGATGAAACTTGCTCTAGCAGCACACCTGACTCAGCTTTCTGAACCTTAGTTTTCCTGCTCCTGATTGCACGCCTGCAGAAGAATTTCGCCACCAAACACTGAGAGGCTTTAATCAGTTAGGTAACAGAAATAGGAACACAGTCCTCGGTATGTGGTTAACCCTTTTATTACGTGAGCACAGGGAGTTGTCTTACGGCTGACAATGTCAAATTTCAGCTTAGATTTATACAGTAAATTTTGGTCAGTAGCCAACAGCTAAACACTTCTTGGGTAACAGGTTTACTAACGTTCCCATGCAATACACAAAATAATAGCTACATGCCTACATTTTGTTCCTGTATTTGTTACTTGCTAGGCATCTTGGAGAAGGGTTAACAATACCTCGCCACTGGCATGATCCTCATCTGGCTATCGATAGCTTGGCGGTGTCTGCCTCTCATCCTGTCACCCTCCTGACCCAGATCTTGAGCAATATCTAGCTAGTCAAGCTTTTATAATTTTCTTCCACAACACTCAACCCACTCGTGCCTGGTGTCTGCATTTAAAGTTGACTTAGCAAAGCATCAGTTTCTGAAGGGGCCTATTGGAATTGTACTTTGTGACGGAGCCTTTGCTGACCTCATGGTGAGTTATACCCTACTCGGTAAAGATCCCTAATCTGGAGACTGTGAGACTTGCTCCAGACAATCCCCCCCCAAACAGGGGAAATGTTTTTCTTTTGAATGTAAAAGGCCAGTCTGTTAACTCTCTTGGACCCTGATACTGGAGTCAATGGGGTGAAGCTTTACTGCACTCCCTCTATACCTGGTGTGGTTTCCCCAGGGTTAGCAACAAGTCTCTACCCTAGTGATGGTCAGCGTTAACTGCTGTACCCGCAGTGATTCGTGTACCAGCAGACCCAGGTGCCTCTGCACCAGCCTGTCTCAATTTCATCAATTGCTACCCTGAATTCCTCTTTCCTCATACACGGCCCTCTCAAGCCGCCGTACAGTTTTGTGACGATTGAACACTTTATCTCTAGCAAATCTTTCATATAAATGGAGAATAATTGGGATACCGCTGTCCTAGGGCGCCATTGGTCAACCATTCAATCTAAACTGACTGTTCCTGCTCCTCATTATTGCCCCTCTCAAACCCTTGACCTCTGTCTTTAAACTCCTACCCCTACTCCAAATTCTTGTCTCTTCAAAAGCATTGGTCAGTGCCATTTTCGTTAGAACCGCTAATTTCATTCTGCAAAGATAATTACCTTCCTTCACCCATAAAATAGTCAGGCAGGCAGACCTCTGCCTTCCCAGTGTTGCTGCTGTTGTGTGGTTGGGTGGCAGTGCACTCACAGCATTGTATTTTTACCTATCTCTGCAACCCACAGGCCTCCAGAAAGCTGCTGCTCCCATTCCCTGCCCTTTGGAAACAGCTGGAAATGTCAATTGTTTCCACATGTATGTTATTATAAGGAACTAGAGTAAGCCATTCGGCACCTCAAGCCCCACTATTCAATATGATTGTGCCCAATTTATGCCAGCATTGCCACTTCTGTGCCAGTTCCCCATAACCCTCAATTCCTTCATCTAAAATTTATCTGCCTACTTCTGTACTACTTGCAATGATCCAGCTCCCACACTCTCCTGAGGAGCAATTCCCCATGCTCTGCTCATTTCAAGGGAGCTCTTGCCATCACAGTTTCCAAATAGTGCAGTGTCAGGGTTTACTGTATTTGACTCTGACATAAAATTGTAGATCCGAAGCATCTATTAGCTCATTCTTGCTGTGGTCTGCTCAGCGTTTGAAAGTCCATCACTCTCCTTTGGTTCTTAGTTCAGCCTGCCGCACTCTGACTTTAACTGTTCTCTTATCTTCTGACCACAAGACAAACTGCTGGAGAAAGTCAATGGGTCGAACTGCTTCTACGGCGGGAGGGAGAATTACTTCATTTCAGTTCCATACCTTCCCCGTGTGCTGCTATCTATTGTGAACCTCAAATTGTCTGCATTAGGCCTGACGGGAATGTTCGGCCGTCCCTTTACATGCACAGGTACTGCCTGGCCTGCTGAGTTCCTGCAGTAGTTTGACTTTTACTCCAGATTTAAAATCTGCAGTCTCTTGTTTTCTGGTTTTAAGCACTCTTCCGCTTATGACTGTACCATTGTCCACTCTGTTCGATAGTCTCCCCTCTTCAGACTGGTTAACCTATCTCATTTATCGGCACTTTGCTGGAGTTTTGTGTATTTGATAGTGTTTTGTTCATTTTTGGTCATTGTTATTTTTGTTGATCTGAAATGGGGTAAAATTATATTGGTACTTTGAGGAGAAGGCCAGAGAATGGGGATGAGAGGGATAATAAATTAGCCATGGTGGTGCAGACTTGATGGATGGAATGGCCTAATTTTGCTTTTGTCTTATTGTCTAAGATTACAGCTGTGCCAGGCCAGGACTGAACATTGTGTTGGCCACGTGTTTTCAATCCTGCCTCATCCCATCCCTGCCCCCACCCCAGCTTTCTCTGAGATGTCTGTTGTACAGTCTGGGTGCAGGGCCTCGGCCGAATATGTCGGCTATCTCACTGCTCCCACAGATGCTGACTGACCTGCTGGTGTTTTGAAGGTGCGTGTGGGGTTGATGTGCCGATTTGATGCAGCTTAGGTTAAGGACGCTCTAAAGAACATGGTGTTTGTGAAGAGCTAGATGCAATTAGTCCCATACCTTCCCTGAATCTCGGCAATATTTGCTTTCATTTGCTCCAGCGGCCTGATGTAATGCCTTCGGGATATTGATTCTGCTGCTGTAGTTGTGAGCCTCTTTAATTGTCTGCAATAATCTGTTTTCAGGGTGTTGGGAGACGCTATGCTCATGTGGTGCTGAGGAAAGCGGATATTGACTTGAGCAAGAGAGCCGGAGAGCTTTCCGAAGAGGAGGTGAGTCATTGCATCTGGGGACCTGGCAAACAGCTTTGATTGTACTGATTAGTAGTTGTTGGATAGAATGCAGTACAAACTTTATAATGTGGGATCGAGGACTATAAATGAGAATACCAACACGAAATGGACTTGCTGTTGCTCCATTACCCTGCCTCACGCCGACCTGCTGTGTTAACAGTTTACAGAGGTGACCCTGTGTACATCAGTGCCCGAGGATCCATTGATGTGTTGTGAGTAAAACAATGGTAGAAGACCTCAGCCAGTCCAGCAGCATTGGAAGAAAGGCATTGTCGATATTTCAGGTCAAACTGTCTGTTTTCAGGTTTTTGACCAAAAATGTAAACAGTTCCTTACCTATAGCAATGCTGCTCGATCCACTGTGTTCCCAATTCCAGCTTCTTTGATCTGTCTTGAGTGCTCTAAGCATCTACTGCCTAACTTTCTGAGAATGCTTGTTTTGAAACCCCTGCCCTTCTGTTTCTGCAGAAGTCTTAGTTCCTTGGGTCCCACACAGTGGGATTTCTTCCGTAGTTCTCCCCACATGATAGAACACCTTAAAGACTTCCTCTTACATTGCACATCGGCTGGACTGTTCTGATAGTCCGTGACAATGCATCTTCATGCTTACTAAGTGCAGTGCTCTTTTGGCCTCCTCACCAGAATCCAACTCACATTCATTATTACTGATGTATGGATTTTCCTGGCAGCAGTGCAAGACATAAAAGATTAGTATAATCTTAGGTTGTGTATCGGTGTATAGGCCTTTCAAAAATCTACTGTAGAGAGGAAGGGGTCGTTCCTAAGACATAGAGTATGTGGCTTCAGGCTCCTGTACCCCCTCCCTGATGATGGTGATAAGTGGTCATACCTAGGGTTTTGAGTGTCCTAGCTGTTGGGTGCCACTAACTTTTGGCACTGCCTTTTGAAGATATCCTTGATGGCAGGGTGGCTTGTCTTTGAAGCTGGCTCGTGTTGTGCCATGTATGCATGTGTATGTCTCACTGACTGACCAATCTTTTAACATTCAGGAGCAAATGCCCTGGACAAGATAGAGATGCACTTAGTTAGAAACCTGCTGATTTGTCCTATCTGCCTGCAGGTTGAACGCATTATAACCATCATGCAGAACCCACGACAGTACAAGATCCCTGACTGGTTCCTGAACAGACAGAAGGATGTCAAAGACGGCAAATACAGCCAGGTATGAGAGTATTCAATGCGGTGCATTGCTTGATAAGATGTTACAGAGCACTAAACTGGTATTTCTTCCAAGATTATACTGTGTGATAGAACATAGAGCAGTAGAGCACAGTACAGTACTTTAGCCCACAATGAAATGCTGACCATTTACTCTAATTTAACCCCTCTCATGTAGCCCTGCATTTTGCTTGTGCAGGTTCATTCAAGATCAGGATCATGGTGGTTGTAGAAAAGTAGCTGTTCCTGAATCTGGTTATGTGGGACTTCCAGTTTCTGTAAACCCTGACTGACAGTAGCAGTGGGAAGAGGGCATGACTTGGGTAGTACTGGTTCTTGATATTAGATGCTTCCTTCTTGAGGCAGTGCTTCATGTGAGTACTTGCAGTGGCACTGTCTGCTTGACAAAACTGGCTGTGTCAGATATTGGAGTACTCCAGTGTCATTATACAGTGTTGAGAAACTTCCTCAGATGGATGCACAATTCAGATTCAAGCTCCCTGATGGAAATAGGACTGTGTTCTGTATTCACTCAGTGTGCTGTTCGGGAGTGATATTCAGGGCATCATTCAATTACTGTTTTATTGTGGAAGGAGATGAATAGTCGTACAATTTTTAATATTCTTACACTGTCCCTGTGCGTTTATTTTTGAGATTGAGAAGTTGGAGAGCATAGATGCATTCAAGTGATTGGATTGGCATGGGTATGATAGCTGGAAGTACCTGTTCTTGATTCTGGCTAAATACTAAATAGTGTGTGAAAGGAGCAAAGAATAAACTACTGGAGGAATCTCAGACAACATTTGTGGAGGTGTTCTGGTCAGTGACCAGTGTTTTGAGTCCAGACCCTTCAATTTTCCCCCACAGATGCTCCCAGACATCAAGTTCTTCCAGCAGGTTTTTTTTAAATTGACTTTGCTGTCTGTCAGCCTGTGGGAAAAGTTCCCATTCCCTTCCTAACTAATCTGAGTTGCTTCTCATCAGTTCTGTCCATTTGCCCATATTAGTAGGTTTTAGAAGGAACTCAAATTTCATCTTTCTCTACACCATTTTGGTGGAAGCTGAGGGGAGACTCAATAGAGGTTTATAAGATTGAGAGGCATTAATAAAGGAGTTCTCCCCCCCCCCCCCCCAAAGGTTGAAATATCTAATACTACAGTGCGTGCATTTCAGGTGAGGGGACATGTTCAAAGGTATGCAAGTTGTTTTTTAAAGGTGATAGGTACCTGATATGTGCTTCCAGAGAAGGACGTGGAATGCAGTAAAGTCTTTTGGCCACAGAAAGTAGAGTGAAAAGGGTTAGTTAGGTAAAATTATAGTTTTAACAAAATTCAGCACAGCATCATTGGCCAGAGGTCTTTTCCTGTGCTGTACTGTTCCATGTTTCTGACCTGCGAGGACAGAAACTGGGTCCTGTCCTGGCCTAAAGCACCCATGGTTCCAGTAACACCAGCAGAGAAGTGGTCTTTTATCTGGCACGTGTTTCATCTGTGTGTGTTTTTCTGCCCAGCAGGATCTGGTGATGTAGACAGGTGGGTGTCTGCATGAAAGGCAAACACTAGCAGAGCCACAAAAGACTTCCTTCTGTGCAGCAAGTTAGATTCTGTCTACAGTAAAGAAAGTGGTTAACCTGTGTGATCTGTGCTCATCTGTGTATTTCTCGATCTAGCACACCCTTGGCTGTGCCTCATCCAATCTGTACATGCTATTACTTATTTGAATGCATTAACTTTTGGTTTGTAATCTTTCAGGTCTTGGCCAACGGTCTAGACAACAAACTGCGTGAGGATCTGGAGCGGTTGAAGAAGATCCGTGCACACAGGGGTCTGCGGCACTTCTGGGGGTGAGTTCTGTTGCTCGGGAGGTGACTGTATGCATCAGTGACAGTGGCTGGCATTGAAAATGTGCGAAGGGGTTATTCTCAGTATCCCCAAGCTCTTGGATCACTGGGTAGTTTTATCTTTGGCCAGGTGATGTGCTGTTGGATGTCCAGCATTGACTAATGGATAGGTAAATGTGCCTGGCCATTGCCTGCACTTCATGTAGGGGTGTTGATCACGCATTCTTTTCCTTGCCTTGCATGGGCAAAGCTCTTGATCAGAGATCCTTGTTTGTGTGCTGACTAGTTCCTCCAGTATTACAAAAGCAAATTGGTACTCTTCAACAGTCTGAGAGAGAGGACAGTATCTGAACATAAAACGTTACATTGCTGGAACAGGCCCTTGAGCCCACAGTGTAGTGCTGACACAGTTAACAATCAAATGCCCAACCGCACTAATCCTGTTTTGTCAACACAGTGTCCATATGCTACTTCCTGCACATTTGTTCTGCCTATCTACGTTATGTCAGTAACCTTTCTCTTGGTTTTCACTACTGTCGGTCATACAAGTCCCGGGTGGAGACTCAGGAATACCGTCACACTCAGATGTAGAAGGATTCTTCATTACTGTTTCCATAACAATTTTGTTTTGCCAGTCAGGGTTAGGCAGCATCCTGGTAAACCTTCTACACCTTCCCCAAAGCATTGACGTTCTTGGGCCAACCAGAACTGAAAGCAATACTCCAGATGTGACCAGACTAGAGTTCTATAACTTACAAACTCTTCAGCTCTGTTCCTTGACTAACAAGACACATGCTTTGCCAGCTGTAGAGTCTTCCACAGTTGTGTGTAGGGCATTTGGTGTTTTGAGTCAATTTGACCTGTGCAGAACAGCTGACTCGCAGGGAGCAATCCCATTAGTTCTATTCCTCTTCTTCCCTGTGTCTTACAACTTGTATCTTCACACTTTCCATCAAGTCCCTTATCTCATGAGTCTTTTAGCTATTCCACTGTAATTTACAGTCAAAGGGTATTAGGGTCATTTACGGTAGCCAGTTACCCTGCCTTTAGTGTGTGGGAGGAAACTTCCACAATCACCTCTGCATGAATCAGACTTCATACAACCCCTGTTTGGGATCGATCCTGTGTTCATGGAGCTGCCAGGGATAGGCATTAACTGCTGTGCCAGATCTAGTTCAGGTTCTAGTCAGCAGTTGTGATAGTGTTAATATGTCTTGTATTTATGTTGGGGATTTTATACTGGTAAAGCCCTGCTGGGTGTTGCTCGCTCTGACATGACTACTTTTCCCTCTGCAGTCTCCGTGTGCGTGGCCAGCACACCAAGACCACAGGCCGGAGAGGACGCACAGTCGGTGTGTCCAAGAAGAAGTAAATATTACAAATGATCTCAGATTCATTAATAAATTTCTCATTGAACTGTTCTTGTGTTTCATTTATATATTACACTACAGAAGTGGCTGAGCTCTTCTCCACGTCTCCTTAGGCTGTGTGATGGGGATTCTTGTGTAAACAGTTGAGTGATTGTGTTGCTGCCTTGTTGGTTTGTGATTTGTTCTGTTACTCTCAATGTGTTACGTTCCTTTCTAGGGATTATAGTCGGGTTAAATTTCACTGCATCCTTCTGATTACTTTGGTGGGGAGAATAGAGGCTTGTGTGTAGCCTTTGATTGCTCCTTGGAACATTTTGAGCACAGGCCCCTCCCCATGTTATAAAAGGCCATCTTGGGGTCAGCCTGTTCATAGAATCAAGTTATTTGGGAGACGGGTGGGATGGATGGGAGAGGCTTCACCAGCTGTTGAGGGCTTCAGGCATCTCCTGCCAGTTGTGAATGTATTTTCTCGTGTCTATTCTCTGTACAAAGACAGACCAGTTGAGGGCTGCTTGGGGCCTAGCAGAACTGGGTATACTCGCTCCCTGAGTCTGAGTCCAGGTGATCGCTGCTTGAACTACTGTTTCTATGATAATGTTCGGCTCTCCTTATTCGTGGATTCAACCAACTGCTGAGCGGGAAAACCTGGAAGTTCTCTCTCCAGCACTCGTTTGAGCATATACAGACTTTTTTCTTGTCATTACCCCCTAAACAATACAGTATAACAACTATTTGCATAGAATTTACATTGTGTTAGGTATTATAAGTAATCTAGAAATGATTTAAAAGCACAGGCAGTCCCTGGGTTACAAAGGAGTTCTGTTCCTGTGTCTGTCTTTAAGTCGGATTTGAAGTCAGAACAGGTACATCCGGTATTATTTAGCGTTGGTTAGTCAAACGTTTTTCTTAGTATATAGTATATATTTTATTTTTCTCTGCATATAAAACACTTAAGAAACATACGTATTTCGATAATTAAACCACTGCGTTGCTTAGTAATACTTGTAGCTTTCATTGGGGCAGGGCCTTTCACATGCTCCATTAAAATTGTTCCGATCGTTGACTGACTAGCCTAACACTTTTCCAATGACCGTTAGCGTTTCACCTCTTTCTGATCGCTTTATTATTTCCACCTTATTTTCGTAAACAGAAACATTGCCGATTCAGAGCTGCACCGGGTCTTAATGCCCACCGCAGTGAGACAGGTTAAATAAACTCCGGGGTTCCGCTGGGTCCTAAAGACCACTGCATTCAGACAGGTTAATAAGGGATGAGCATGGGATACCTTTCCTTTTGTTCATTGCCACTAGTTGGCTGCCCCCAGTTTGCTACAGGGTTTTATTCATGAGAACAATTTGTAACAAACTGCTAGTATATCAGATGGACAGTACAGTTGGCCCTCCTTATCCGCAGAGGGTCCCGGAACCAATCTCGTGAATAGAACCCTGTAGCAAACTGGGGGCAGCCAACTAGTGGCAATGAACAAAAGGAAAGGTATCCCATGCAAGTATATTTTTAGCTTATCAACCTGGTGTGTGATATTTTGAACAGGCTGTCCCACTTGTCTGCTAATCAGTTCTAAAACAGGCAGTGAGCAGGTGCGGTCCCTTTGAAAATCATGCTGATTATTACCTTTGTTCTTGCATGCTTTCTGTTAGAGACAGTAATGAACGAGAGTTGCACATTTGCTTAATTAGTATTATTGCAAGTATCAATTTGGTCTTGTGATGCACCTAGAGTATTTTAATAACACAGCCAACCAGTGATTGGAGTTTTCAGCGCTGACAGAAGTAAGGTCTTTACATAAAGATTAGACTTTTCTAAGTCTTGCTCTGCTCTAACTCGACTGTTCTTGCCTTTTGAATTGTGACCTATTTTCTTTCCTGTAATGGAAGTGCTGGGTTTGAATGTCTATAAGTGAGGTTCATCACTTTCCCACTTCCTGTCACGTGGACTTGCTGGTATATAAAGAAAATAATTTGAGAGAGTTCACTTCAAAAACATTGCATCCTAGCGCTATCTATTGGTTTCATCTATTTAACGGGAAGGCACATCCACGCACAACGCTCTGCTGTATGGTGTATATCCCATTAGAACAGCTTAAAATGAAACACCACAGCATCGTATAGTGAAACAGAACCTGTGACCTACCCACTCTGTGCTAACCATTGATCACTAAATGGTGCTAGTTCCATTCTATTCTCCCCAGGTTCTACCCCTTACCCACATACTGAGGATAATTTACAGCGGCCGGTTGTCCCACCATTGGAAGAGACCACTACAGAAATCTGTAGTTCAGGGTACATTTATTATTGATGTATATATCCGCATATATTTCCTTGAGATTTATTTTCTTGGAGACATTGACAAGAATACAAAAGAATTTATGAAAACCCAAATAGCAAAGGCTGATGCTACCATTGTGCAAAAGAGGACAAATTGTGGAATAATAATGAGTACTGTAAATGGTGTATTATACTGAGAACTCGAGTTCCGGAAAGTGAGCCTATAGATTCCTTTGGCAGAAAATATGGTGCAGAAGACATTCATTTACTGGAAATAGCAAATGAAAGTGTAAATAGTTTGAAGATCAGCGTCATGAATGCCTTTTGAGGGAAGCATTTTTTATTCATGGGAATGTCAGTGACAGCAGAAGGCACACAGTGATTCAGGAACAACTTTTCCCCTCTGCCATCTGATTCCTAAATGGATATTGAAACCATGAACACTACCTCACTTGAGAAAATTAATCTCAAGGAATTATGTGCTGATATATACATACTTCGATACCAAATGAACACCTGGATGTTCAATGGTCTTTCCAGGCATCCGTGTTTCACCATAATGCACTTGAATCAATATATAGGAGTGGGTTTAGACCATACTGTCCTTTCAACATGCTATAACGGAGGTTATCCAAAAATCTGTTCTGGCCTTGAGTGTGTTCAGTGACTCAACCAACATCTGCAGTCCTGTGGGAACTGGAACTGTTGTCTGAATCAAAGGCGGTGATGTATCAGCATATAGGAGGGAGATTGAGAATCTGGTTGAATAGTGTCACAAAAACCATCACTTACTCAATGTCCGCAAAACCAAAGAGCTGATTTTCGACTACAGGAAGAGAAATGGGATCCATAAGCCAGTCCTCATTAAAGGAGTGAAGGTGGAGAGGATCAATAGCTTTATATTCCTTGCTATCAATATATCAGAGGATCTGTCCTGGGACCAGCTCATAAGTGTCTTCACTAAGCAGGTTACAGTGGCGCCTCTATTTCTTAATCTGGTTGCAGGAATGGAAATGGTTAATACCACTCAGTCCAAACAGGCAAAATCCTCCCCACCACTGAGCGCTTTTATGAAAGGCACCCACCATCCAGGACATGCCCACTCCTACTGCCTTTGGTCAGGAGGTACAGGAGCCTTTGATCCCACACCACCAGATTCAGCAAACAGTACAAGCATCAGACTCCTGAACGGGTGTGTATAACCTCATTCACTACTGCCCTGAACAGTTTCTATGACCTGCAGACTCTTTACAACTCATGTGCTCATTATGACACATACTGATTTGCTGTCTTGTCTTCCTTTGAACATCAGTTGTTTGCCTATCTTTTTCTGTTTATGTATGCCTTATCATAAAATGTACTTGTAAATGCCTGCAAGAAAATGAAACTTACCGTAACAGATACTTTGATATTAAGTTTATTTTGGCTTCTTCCCCCTTCCTTTCCAGTACTGATGAAGAGTCTTGGCCTGAAACGTTGACTGTTTATTCTCTCCATAGATGCTGCTTGCTGAGTTCCTCCTGCATTTTGTGTGTGTTACTCTGAACTTTGAAATGTGATAGGGAGCTGGGACAGTATGAAATGCACACACCTCAACCTTATCAACTGACCTTGATCTTGAGAGATGAATTTTCCCCATTGTGTGTCCTAGATTTTGTTAGTGACTTAGTGGATAATGTAACCAGATCCTATGCCATCAGTCAGTTTGTGCATTCATTATATCTTGTTTCTATTTAGAGACTACCCAAGCCAAAGAGGTGTTTGGGGTGTCCAGGAAGTGGTAGCACCTCTGGTTGTATCCACTTTCATCTCCACCGGACACTCAGTTCTCATCTGAGGCTCCAAGTAGCTGTTTGCATACGACAGCAACCGCACTCCAGTACACTCCTTGGACTGGCGGGCTGACCAGGTGAGGGTAGCCGGCAGCCTCATACCCCGGTATGAGCTAGGGACGAGTCAGCCCAGCGCGCAAAGTCAGCGCCGGCAGACAGGACGGTCAGGAAGGCGGTACAGCAACGCTCCGTGGGGAGCGAAGGCATGACGAGGGACAGATAAAGTCATGGTCATCCAGGACAACCAAAGGAGACTCCAGTTCGTGACGCTGGTTCGTACCACTGGACTCGGACCTCTCAGTGAAGTCTGTGTAACTGTACCAGTGCAACGGCTCTTCCACTTTTAAAGAGTTTGTAAAGTGGAAGAGCACTGAGGCAGGTCCACACTTCAGCTCAGAAGTACGAGTCCAGTGGAACAAGCGGACCACAGGTTTCCTTTCATCGCCGGACGTGACGGACAACCACCACTATATACAAGACAAAACTAATCTGTCATGGGGTTTTGGACAATTCTTTAATGAGTAACACGCAGCATTTTCTACATTGTGTCAACCTTTCATGCTGATATTCAAGCCAGTTCACCAAATTAGACAATAACACATAGGAGCAGAATTAGGCCATCTGACCCATTGAGTCTGCTCTGCCATTCAGTCATGGCTGATCCTATTTTTATATACCTCTTCCTCAACCCCAGTTCCCGGCCTTCTCCCCGTAACCTTCGATTCCGTGTCCAATCAAGAACTCATCAAGCTCTGCCTTAAATATACCCAACGACCTGGCCTCCACAGCTGCAGCTGCATATGGCCCAAATTCACCACCCTTTGGCTAAAAAAAATTCTCTGCTTCTGATTTAAAAGGGCGCTCCTCTTTTCTGAGATGAGGAGCCCAAAACTGTTCACAATACTCAAGGTGAGCCCTCACCAGTGCCTTATAAAGCCTCAGCATCACATCTCTGCTCTTGTATTCTAGACCTCTTGAAAGAAATGCTAACATTGTGTTTGCCTTCCTTACCACCAACTCAGCCTGCAATTTTCCAGTCTTCTGGCACTGTGCAATGATTTTTGAAAGATCATTTCTAATGCCACTACAATCTCTAGTGTGCAGTTCATCTGGTCCAGGTGACTTATGTACTTTTAGGTCTTTCAGCTTTTTGAGCACCTTCCCTTGTAATAGTAACTGCATCCACTTCTGTTCCTTCACACTACAACATATATGTCAAACTCAAGGCCCGCGGGCCAAATCCGGCCCGCGGTGGAATTATCTTTGGCCCGCGAGATAATATCTAATTACTATTAAAGCTGGCCCCAGTAATCGAAGCGCCTATGGCGTATGATATGGCTAATGCTGAGTTTATTCAGGTACCAGGTTTTCAGGGTTTTTATGTTTATTCAGCAGTCTTGCTTGGCAGTCTTCATAAGAAACGGAATTTGTAAAGTGAAACACTTTGAAGTTATGGCAGAGACTGAGACACATGAGAGCAGGCTGAAAAAACGGAGGCAACGAAAGCTGCATTTGCACACGTCCGACTGATCCGGCCCGCATGAAGCTGCATTTTGCTCAATCCGGCCCGTGACCTAAAATGAGTTTGACACCCCTGCACTACAATATCTGACACTGTAGCGGTGTGCTACACGCAGCACTAAAATAACGACACGGAGTCGGTAAACTGCAGTCAAAGAATAAGTTTATTCCAACTTCACAGTCTTGCTTTAAAGCCTGTCTCCCCCACCGGATACCTCGAGAGGCACGTACTGAAACCCCCTCAGGCTTTCTTCCTATGTGCCTGCACTCTGGCTAATTGTCAGCCAGTTCGAGTGTGCTAGTAATTGGGTCGGTTGTAGCCATCAGCGACGGCTGGCCCTGGCGTTGCCCGGGAACTGGCAGGGCGGGTGACAACGGCGGGCTTCTGCGCCCCACCGCTGGTGGTAGAAACACCATTGCTCGTTGGGCTCCACACCCTGGCCTCTGGGTTTAGCGGGCTCTGCGGCCGGGCCTGGACTGGTTTGCTGTTGGGAGCGTGGCCGGGTGATCAGTGAGATGGACGCCCTACTCCCCTTCTTGGCGTTCCACAGCACGTCCACCCGGGTTGCAACCTTCCGGGGGTCGCTGAAATCCGCGTCGGACAGCAGCAGGTGTATGTCCTTGGGCAGCTGTTCCAGGAATGCCTGCTCAAACATGAGGCAGGGCGTGTGTCCGTCGGCCAGAGACAACATCTCATTCATTAAAGCTGATGGAGGCCTGTCTCCCAAGCCATCCAGGTGCAGTAAACGGGCAGCTCGCTCGCAGCGGGAGAGCCCGAAAGTCCTTATGAGCAGGGCTTTGAATTCCGTGTACTTGCCGTCCGCCGGGGGAGACTGTACGAACTCCGCGACCTGGGCCGCTGTGTCCTGGTCGAGGGAGCTCACCACGTAGTAGTAACAGGTGTCCTCTGAGGTTATCTGCCGAACGTGGAATTGGGCTTCTGCTTGCTGAAACCATAGGTGAGGTTATAGCGTCCAGAAGCTTGGCAGCTTCAAGGAAACCGCATTAACAGATGCGGCGTCATTCATCTCCGGTCCAAAACCGTCGGGGTCACCAATTGTAGCGGTGTGCTACACGCAGCGCTAAAATAACGACACGGAGTCGGTAAACTGCAGTCAAAGAATAAGTTTATTCCAACTTCACAGTCTTACTTTAAAGCCTGTCTCCCCCTCCGGATACCTCGAGAGGCACGTACTGAAACCCCCTCAGGCTTTCTTCCTTTGTGCCTGCACTCTGGCTAATTGTCAGCCGGTTCGAGTGTGCTAGTAATTGGGTCGCCACAACACACTGCTAGTGTCTTCCACAGTGAAAACTGATGCAAAATACTCATTTCGTTCACCCGCCATCTCCTTGTCCCGTTATTATTTCTCCTACCTCATTTTCTAGCACTTATATCCACTCTCATCTCTCTTTTATTTTTTGACATACTTATAAAAGCTTTTACAATCCGCTTTGTAGTTATTTGCTAGCTTGCTTTCAGATTTAATCTTTTCCTTTCTAATGATTCTTTCAGTTACCATCTGTAGGTTTTTAAAAACTTCACAATCCTCTATTTTCCTGCTAATTTTTGCTTTGTTGTATGCCCTCTTTTGTTTTTATGTTAGCATTGACTTCCCTTGTCAGCTACGGTTGTACTATTTTGCCATTTGAGTATTTCTTCATTTTTGGAATACACGTGTCCTGCACCTTCCTGATTTTTCCCAGAAATGCACGCCATTGCTGCTCTGCTGACATCCCTGCCAGCAGCCCCTTCCAATTTACTTTGGCCAACTCCTCTTGCATACTACTGAAATACTGCTACATCAGACTTTACTTCCTTCCTATCAAATTTCAAATTGAACTCAATCATGTTGTGATCACTGGTTCCTAAGGATTCTTTTACCTTAAGCTCCCTAATTGCCTCATGTTCATTACATAACAGCCAATCCAGTATAGCTGATCTACTGCTCAAAGACAAACTGCTCTAAAAAGCCACCTCTTAGGCATTCAACAAACTCAGTTTTTTGAGATCCATTACCAACCTAATTTTTCCAATCAACTTGCATGTTAAAATCTCCCATGACTATCATAGCATTCCTTTTCTATTTCCTGTTGTAATCTGTGGTCCACCTCCCAACCAATATTGGGAGGCCTGTATATAACTGTCATCAGGGTCCTTTTACCCCTGCAGGTACTTAACTCAACCCACAAGGATTCAACATTTTCTGATCCTATGTCACGTCTTTCTACTGATTTGATACCATTATTTACCAGCAGAGCCATGACTTCCCCTCTGTCTCCTTCCTCCGTTTCTGATATAATCTGTAACCTTGGACATTCAGCTCCAAACTACAACCATCATTCAGCCATGATTCAGTGATGGCCACAACATTATACAATATGTGCTTAAATGCCAGGCTCTCTGTAATTGGATAACTGTATATATAACTACATGGTTATAACTTGTTGAATTGATTCATGGTAACGCTCTATTTAGGGATTTTTTTTGAGAAACTGAATGAATGTGATGTTTGACTGAATTTGCCTGTAGCTGAATGGTATCTGATGCATTTCTTCCTGTGACTATATTCAGTCCTTTGGGCTTACATACAGAATTTTCTACAAATGGGGCTATCTTCAAAGCAGGGGCATGCTTGTGGTGCGACCAGGTTTTTTAGACGTTGACTTCCACAGCAGAAGATGTTAGTGCTCTGTCAGCACCCATCATGCGAACTGGACAATGGAAACTCTGAGCACTCATATCTCTCCACGCTGCTGTGACCACAATTTGTCAAAGCCAGGCCTGTAGAACGTTAGTGAAACAGCAGCTAAACAGTGCTGAGAAGGATTTCAAAAATCAGCGCATGCTGTGAACCATGTGGATGATCCAGGGACTTCCTATGTTAACCCTTGAGTGTCACTTGCAACTTGGTTGGGATAAGTGTTTGTTCAGATATCTAAAGGGTTTTTTGTTCTTTCTGAAGAAGGTTCTGCTACATCAATACAGGAGCATGGTATTGACAGATGAGAGGCAGTGGAGAGGTTGAGTGCAGTGGTGCTGAGATAGAGCTGTGTCCTGTCACATATTCAATTTTGCCTTTCTTCTTTAATTGCCCTCTCCTATTCCAGTCAGTTTTAAAGTAATCCCAAATCCAGAAACCTGTTTCCGGCAACCTCAGATTAAAAGGTAGTATTAATTTCTCTTGCAGCCACTGATGAATCATTTTCTGTTTTGGGTTCTATTGCCCTTAAGAATTGATTTTAAATTATTTTATCCACCATCAAACCTTTCATTGTAATTTCATGCAAACTAAGCACAATTAAGTAGGTGGGATTGCAGCAGAATGAAAGAGAAATCTGTCGTTTAATTAATGTTAGAACATTTATTAAATGCTGATTGAATCTGAAATTTATGAATCATTTACTGTTTATTAAAATAGGACACAATTTCCAATAACAAATCGCGTATCAAGATTGATTCAGTAATATGTTACATCCAAAATATCAGACAGGTCAGGTCACAGCCATGGTGAGAGGAGCTAACAGGAGTAACCACACTATAGTTTACTCTCAGTGACCAGATTATTACGTTCATCTGTACCTAATAAAGTGGCCACTGAGTTTATGTTCATGGTCTTCTGCTGCTGCAGCCCATCCACTTCAAGCTTTAACGTGCTGTACATTCAGAGATGTTGTTCTGCACACCACTGTTTTAATGCATAGTTATTTGAGTTACTGTCACCTTCCTCTCAGCTTGAACCAGTCTGAACATTCTCCTCTGTCCTCTCTCAACAACAAGACATTTTTGGTCACAGAAATGTTTCTTATTAGATTTTTTTCTGCACTATTCTCTATAAATTTTAGAGACAATTGTGTGTGAAAATCCTAGGGAATCAGAAGTTTCTGAGATACTCAAACCACCCTGTCTGGCACCATTCTACAGTCAATGTCACTTAGATCACATTCCTTCCCCATTTTGATGTTTGGTCTGAAGAAGAACTGAGCCCCATTGACCATATCTGCATGCTTTAACTTGTTGCCATATAATTGTTTGATTAGATATTTACATTGACGAGCAAGTATAACAGTGTACCTAATAAAGTGGCCACTGACTTAGTGCTTGGATTTAAAATATTTATTCTATTTCTCTCCCCCACAGGTGTTGCCTGTCCTGTTGAATATTTTCTGATTTTCCTGGTTTTACATGAGAGAGCAATGAACAAATTTTGTTGGAAATGTATCCCCCTTATCTTCTCCATCACCTCCCGACTCTCTGCAGCCTGAAACTAATAGTTTGCATCCTTTCCCAATTGTAATGAAGCATATCTGAGCTGAAACTTTAGCCCTGTCTGTCCCTCCACAGATGCCCCTGACCCACTGAGTGTTTGAAATGCACCACAATTTAGCTCAGGCTTATCTTGCCCCCTCCAGTTGAACAATGAAGGGGGCTGACTGAACTGGAGCCTTTGTCATAACCACAACAGAAGATAAGATGAACCTGAACTTGCTCTACAATTTCTGTAGCCACAAGGCTGACAAGCTTATTGGGCAGCAAGTGGATGTGAAAGCTGAGACAGTATAGTATTTGCTAGCACCTTCCTTCTGCACCTTCCAACTACAGTGACTAGAAAGTGGCTAACGCATGACCACAAAATGTTACATTAAGCTTTTGAGTTCCACGGACTCTGTTAGCACAAATGCATTATTTCACTTTTTGTTTGAATGTACATGTGACAAATAAAGCTAATTTAATTTAATCTATTAATTACACCTCACAATGGTCACTGGCTTCAAACCAGGTAACATTTTTAAACAGATGTATCCATCTAGTCTTTGCCATGCTGTACAAGTATTGAGAAAGCAGTGCCCTGATGTTGCAAAATTATCTGTGTGGTTGGCATACAAAGCAAAGGTTTTCACTGGACCTGTACATATGACATTATTAGATTAATTAACTTAGGTTATGTTGCGCCTCTCCCCCCACCCCATTAGCCACACATAGCAAATAATTCTTTTGCTTGGGGTATTTCTGGTTTTTCGCTGGATTGAATATGAATCCCCACATCTTAGATGTCACACACAGTTCTAACAAAGAGATAGAGCATAGAAGCAGCCACTTTGTCATGGCAGCCATCAAACATATTTTACTCTAAAGCCACTCTAACTCACTTCACTCCTCTCATAGATGTTCTCTCTCTCTCTCTCACCCTCTCATTCTCACACATTCATTGATGTCCCTGTTCACTGTCTCAAACCAATTTGAAGCTGAACAATCGGGTGTTATTTCAGAAAACTGCCAAAATGAAGCAGAGGGAGATGAGGAGAGAGCCCAGAATAAGCCTGATGATGTTCACAGCTCCGATGTGGTTGACACACTCTGACACCTTGTTTGCATCCTGCTTTCCGTTAGATTGTTCTGTGGTTACTAGAAAATAAAAACAACGGAAAGTAGCTCTTTAGAAGGAAGAAGTTTTGCATTTCTACAGCACATAAATATTCGCAGCACTGTGGTGCTAAGCAATTTCTCCACTGGTCAGGATTCCCACTGAGGTGGGGCATCCTGCTACCCTGTCTACAACAACCTGATAATGATCACACTGCTGTCCTTGGACCTTGCTTTCTGTAAACTTGGCTGAGACATTTAAAATCATAGTTTTACAGCTTATAAACTGCCCCCCCACACCCATACCGACTATTATACTTATCGATGTTAGTCCCATTTACCTGCAATTGGCCCACAGCCTTTCATGCCTTGGAAGATTCGCGTACTTGTCTTGACGCTTCTTAAATGCTGTGAGAGACTTTCCCTTCACCACCCCCACAGGCAGTGCGTCCACATTCCAACCACATTCCGGGTGGAAAAACTCCCCCTCATATCGCCTTCTAAATCTCCTACCTCTCAATTAATAACCATGCCCTCTTGTTTTAGGCATTGATAGGGTACAGTACATAGTAAAGATTGTTTCCCCATCATGGGAAAATGATTCTTGCTGTCTAACCCTCTCATGGTTTTGGACACCACTCTTGCATCCCCACCAACCTCCTCCATTCCCGGGAATACGATTCCAGCCCATCCAATCTCTCTAAGCAGCACTCTAATCTAGGCACCAACCTGGTGAACCTCCTCTGTGTCTATTTCAGCACAATCACGTCCCTCCTACAGAGTAACGCACACAAAATGCTGGAGCAACACAGGTGGACAGGGAAATGAACAGTCGGTTTTTGGCCAAGACCCTTCAACAGGGTAGGGAAAAAAGGGGCAAAAAGCCAAAATTAAAAAGTAGGGGGAGGGCAAAGGGAAGGGGGAAGAGGAAAAGATGGCAGGTGATAGGTCAGTCCAGGTGAGGGTGAAGATAGGTGGGTGTGAAAGGGGGATGACATAAGAAGCTGGGAGGTGATAGATGGAAAAGGCAAAGGGCTGAAGAAGAAGGAATCTGATAGGAGAGATCAGTACACAATGGAATATAGAGAAGGAGGTGGGAAACCAGAGGGAGGTGATGGGCAGTTTATTTTCTTCTACAGACACTGCCAGCCTGCAGAGTTCCTCTAATACTGTGGCTATATGTGTTGCTCAAGGTTTCCAGCATCTGCAGAATCACTTGTGTCTATGACTTCTTACAGTGCAGCAATCAGAACAGCCAATCGTTGAAGAAGCCAATAGTTTCTTCCATTGAGATGGACCTCAGGGTTGTTTCAACAACGTGAGCTTCCTGACTGCACTTCAGAAGTGCTCATTGGCTTGTGGAAGGTGCTACATCAACCTGATACTATCCTTTGTGAAGCAGCATGAATCATGTCCCAAATTGGACCATTTGTATGTCAGATACACATTACCTGCTTCCGCAAGTACGGTTAGCTTGACTCGACCAGTGGCTGACCACGAATTCCCCTTGATCATTATTTGGTAGACACCGCTGTCGTTGTGCTGCAGTTTGTGGAGAATCAGGGAAGCATTTTCAGGGAAAAAAGTTATGCGTCGAATGTAGGAATGCCAGGTAAAGTTGTGAAAGCTGTATTTGCTGGAAACATTCAGGGAGCTCCATATCAGGAATGAGGTTCGGAAGGCTTCGTGTCTCCAGGAGATCTTAACATAACGTTGGCATCCAGCCACATAGGAAACGGGGAAGAGGACGGACTGATTGACGACTCCAGTCATTTGAGCCTGGTGTACTGTCAGACTGGGCGATGTCTCACAACCTGCACAGAACTGAAAGATGCTGCTTTAAGAATCCACAGCTTCTGCATCACATTCATTCATGGCAATCATTACAGAAAGAAAATGGAGCAAAACAAAGCCAAAAATTATCTGCTGTTCTTTGCAGTTACATCTCTCAAAACCAATCCCCAACCAACGTACACCAGCAGGTGTTCCCCTCCACAGACCTGACCCTGTTTATCATTTAGAGCAAACCTCCAATTATAGTGTCTGATATCCAACTCTTCAGAAACCCTAATGGTCCCAATAGAGTCACCTCCCCCCCCACCCCACCCGTCGCCCCGCCCCCGAGATTCACACCACGGACAATTTACAGTGGCCATTCAGCCCATCGAACTGCGTATCTCTGGGATGTGGGAGAAAACTGAAGCATCCGGGGGGAACCTGTGGTCAGGAGAAGGATGTGCAAACAGCATGGAGAGACAGTACTGGAGCTCAGAATCAGACTCAAGTTCCTGGGACTCTGAAGCAGCAGCTCTATCCACTGTATGACCAGTGTGCAATAGAATCTGTACCAGCATACCACTCGTGCATCGAGTCTGTACCAGCATACCACTCGTGCATCGAGTCTGTACCAGCATACCACTTGTGCACAATAGAATCTGTATCACTCTACGATCAGTGCACATTAGGTTGTACCACTATACTACTCATGCACAATAGAGTCTGTATCACTGTATGATCAGTGCATAATAGAGTCTCTACCATTGTATCACCGGATGCACAATAGAATCTGTAGCTCAATGTGACTGGTGCACAGCTGGTGTGTAGGATCAAACATCGCAGAAACAGACCACTCAGCTCACCATGTCACACTGATCAGTAGCCACCAATCCATATTCATCCCATCTCCCAGCACCTAGCCTGTGCCTTCGATGCCTGGACAGTTCCTCAGTAATGACAGTGTCTTTACTTCCACCAGTCTCTCCAGCAGTGTGTTCCAGGTATTCACTGCACTCTGAGTGAGAAAGTTCCACCTCAGATGCTAAATCATTTTTTTTCTGTCTGCGTGCTCTAGTTCTAATATACCCCCATGAGGGGTATAATGTCCTGCAGTCAACCCTATTATTATAATTTAATGTACCTCAATAATTCCCCTTCTGACTTTTGCCACTCCAGAACAGGCCCAGCCTGTCCAATCTCTCCTCATAAAAACACTCCATCCCAGGCAGTATCTGGTGAATCTCCTCTGCACCCTCTCCAGTGCTGTCACATCTTTCCCATAGCGTGGTTACCAGAAGTGCATGCAATACTCCTGATGCTAATGTTTTATAAAGTTGGAGTACAAACTCCCTACTCTTCTATTCAATGCCCCATCAAATGAAAGTCAGCGTCCCATATGCCTTTTCAACTATGTTATCCACTTGTGCAGCAATCTTCAATGATCTTTCGGCTTGCACACCGAAGCCCGTCCATTGCTCAGTATTCCCAATGTCCGTACTGCTGTATTCGTGGTGTAAACCCTAGGTCCATTCATCATCATCATTATTTGTCATGTTGTATGACATGGACGATCTTAGTCTTATCCATGACCATGATTGTTCTTGGCAAAGTTTTTGACAGAAGTGGTTTGCTGTTGCCTTCTTCTGCACAATGTCTTTACAAGATGGGTGACTCCAGCCATGATCAATACATCTCAGAGATTGTCTGCCTAGCGTCAGTGGTTGAAAAATTGGGACTTGTGATATGCATCAGCTTCTTACATGTCCATCCACCACCTGCTCCCATGGCTTCCCATGACCCTGATCGGGGGTGGGGAATGGCTAAGCAGTCACTAGGGTAACCTGCGGGCTAGTGGAGGGAAGGTGTGCCTTACATTTGCTTTGCTAAACATGTATCTCTCCCCCCCCCCACCACCCTGCTCCAACATGCATGCATGAGGTCACATTTACCAGGAGCGAACTTCATCTGCCATTCCTCAGTCCTTTTCACTAGCCAGGGTAGTGCAACAGTTACCCTAACGCTTTACAGCGCCAGCGAGCTGGCTTCAATTCCCGCCGCTGTTTGTAAGGAATTTCTACGTTCGCCCCTCGGGGGTTTCTTCCCGCACACATTCCAAAGACGGATTGCGGACACCTGTGTTGGCGCCGGAAGCATGGAGACGACCATATCGTCGGACTGTGTTGATCGTTGCCACAAACGACGCATTTCACTGTAAGTTTCGATGGACACGTGTCAAGTAAAGTTAAACCTTAACATAGATGTCACGCAGTAGCCCACGGCTTCTCTCCACGCTGTTAACCATAGTTGAACTCAAAAGTTCTCCTTAGAATGTTATTTATAAAGTACACAGATGGCTCTCTCTACAATGGCACCTTTGAAAAGCTTTAATTATTTTTCGATATTCTTTCCAACATTAAACTCACCCCTTGTGTTGCAATGAAGCAAATGGTCCAGAACGTAACGGCGGGGAGCATTTCCCTGAGACAATCCGAAATGGACCTGGAGCAGGCGATTCGGCCGAGACCCGTATACGGGGCCGCTGGCAGCTGAGGGCGTTTAATACGGGCAGGCAGCATCGCTTCCTGCAAAGCACAGCCCCAGTCCTCGGTAACGGCGAGAATGTAATTAAAGAGATTATTCCGAAGTGGAGGTTCTCGTTTACCATACACTCGGTAACAGGGCGGGGGCGGGGGAGTGGAAACAGATGCGGTCGAGTCTGGCGATATCTCATTTTTTAAATTGGGCAGGGTATTGGGATGGGTTATCTTGCAGGCCGGAGACAAGCAGGGAAGGCACGGAGTACAGCTGGTGCGGAAAATGCTGGAAACACTCAGCCGGTCGAGCAGCGGCTGTGGAAATGGAGACGCTGTTAACGTTTTGGGAGTTTTCTCAGAGCGGAAGCATTATTCACCTTGGAGCTGACTGCTGCCCTGTTCCGTATGGACAAGAACCCTGTCCAATCACAGTAGAGGGGAGGGACGTTCGACCCATCCTGTCCGCCCCAGCCAAAAATGCACCTTGTATTAATTCCATTTAAAAACGAAAGAAAATCTGCAGATGCTGGAAATCCAAGCAACACGCACAACAAGCTGGAGGAACTCAGCAGGCCAGGCAGCGTCTACGGAAAAGAGTACAGACGACGTTTCGGGCCGAAACCCTTCCGCAGGACTGCTAATTCCATTTACCGGTTTTTGTTCTATTCATCACACCGCCCAGCACCTTTTCAACGAGGCGAGAGATTCTGACCCCATCGGCCTTCTACATAAGGCAAAGGGGCTGTTGGATCCTACCGGCAGCTCACCGACCCCGCTGAGCCAAAGTCACACAGATGCAGAACGATAGAATCAGGAGGCACAGGGGACTGTAGATGCCGCAATCCGAGCAACATATAATCTTCTGGAGGAAATCAACGGTCGAGGTTTCGGGTCGAAGCCCTGAATCAGGACTGAGAGTGGAGAGACGACGTGGTCAATACAGAGCGGTGAGATGGTATAAGATGAAGGAGAGTGGTGATATAATCAGGATAGAATCGGGAGGCCATTCCTACCACCATACTTAGACCGCATATATGTCAAACTCAAGGCCCGCGGGCCAAATCCGGCCCGCGGTGGAATTATCTTTGGCCCGCGAGATAATATCTAATTACTATTAAAGCTGGCCCCAGTAATCGAAGCGCCTATGGCGTATGATATGGCTAATGCTGAGTTTATTCAGGTACCGGGTTTTCAGGGTTTTTAGTGTTTATTCGGCAGTCTTCTTCATAAGAAACGGAATTTGTAAAGTGAAACACTTTGTAGTTATAGCAGAGACTGAGACACATGAGAGCAGGCTGAAAAAACGGAGGCAACGAAAGCTGCGTTCGCACGCGTCCGACTGATCCGGCCCGCATGAAGCTGCATTTTGCTCAATCCGGCCCGTGACCTAAAATGAGTTTGACACCCCTGTGTAGGGAGTGTCCATTTGATCCCCTCCCTCCCAGTTCTTTGCCCACGGCTCTCCGGACTCTCCCCCACACCGTCTTCCTCCGCAAATGCTGCTCGACAGGCTGACTGCCCCCAGCGTGCTTAAAGCACCATTCCTGAAAGGACTGCATCCTCATTGGACAACAATCCCTTTGGATTCTTATTTTCTGAAAAAGAATAAAATGACAAGTAGCGGGAGTACGTGACCCATGTACAAAGGTGTGTGCGAAACAAAGTTCAAAGTAAATTTATTATTAAAGTATCTATTGTCACCATATACATCCTTGAGATTAATTTTCTTGTGGGCATATTCGACAAATCTAAGGAACAGTAACCATAACGGAATGATTAAAAGTCAGTTTTTTAACGGCGTCCGGCAGGTGGCGCAACCTTCAGCTCCGAGATCCGAGGACTGCGTGGCTGACGCGGATTTATACCTGCGCGTACGGGCTACGCCGCTGCCTACGCCAGGATCAAAAATCTGAGCAAAATATTGCGAAGACGATATTGCGACTAGTTTTAAGGATATTCCCCGTGACTTTAACACGGGCAAATACTATAGGGATGTACATAATGGAGCACATAGTTAACTAACTAATTCAGCACGTACGAAGCAATGAAGGCATTTTTTCTATAATTCCCTTTATTTATTGGCTTTGATTTGTTATAGTCACGTGTACCGGGATACGACGAGAAGCACCGATTTGCGTTTTATGCAAACAGATCATTCCATGTGTAAGTACATCCAGGTAGTAAAAAGAAAACAGAATACGGAATAAACAGTCCTGCTACAGTTGCAGAGAAAATGCAGGAAGACAAATGAAGTGCCAGAGCCACGACGAGGTGGATCGGGAGCTCAATCTTACAGTATGCGAGAGGTCCGTCCAAGAGTCTGATACCAGACGGGAACGTGACTCAAGGCTTCTCTGGCCGCTCAGAATCTTCTCTCTGACCAGAGTGTTTTACCGGGGTATCTATAGGTTCTGACCGGAAGAGCAGGATTTTTATATATTCTGCTTAAAGCCTCTTATCAGCTGTTGGGTTAGGGGTTATTCTTCAAGTAACGCACCACAATTCCCTGATGACCCAGTTCACTCCACTGGCAGAATTCCATATCAGACAGCGATAGGGAGATACAGCTCGGGGTCAGGCCCTTCGGCCCACTGAGTCCGTGCCGACCATCAACCACCAGATTACTCCGATCTCATTTTATTCGCTCCACATTCCCATACACTCCTCACAGATTCCAACGCTCACCCACCCGCTGGGGGCAATTGACTGCACCGACCGGAAGTGTTTGGAATGTGGGAGGAAAGCCACGGGCTACGGGGAGAACGTGCATACTCACGCCAGAGGTCGGGATGGAACTCGGTCACTGGAGTTGCATTGCACTAGCTGCCCCCATGCCACCCAGTTGTCGTGGATTAATTAAACATCTCACAACTGAGTTGTCAAAGGCAACGAGGGCTGGGCGATGGTCACGTGCCCCGATAGGTTAGTTGGGAAATGTCGGAACTGCCGGGAAGAGGCACCTTTGTCAAGAGACCCTCCGCCCATCCCCTCTCTACCAACCCCGCCCTTCCCCAATCATCAGGCTGTGGGCTGTCAGTGGGTTCTTTCTATTCACCTGCATTGAAATCCTATCCTCGTCACCCCCTGAAGCTCTCCACGAGCGTGTTCCCGCCTTCCGGCCCGTGGAAAGGAGGTGAAGAGGGAACCATATTAGCTTCTTTCCAGGGGCAGGGAGGTAAGAGCAATCCACGTAGTTTCATTTTGCACCTCAGATTCCCCATTGAGGCCCCATTCACCTCTTCAAAAATCCTCATGTCACTCTTTAAGAGATCAGGAAAACTATTCCCAGAGTCTAGCTAGGCTAATATTCACCAATATTTAGAAGTTTATTAACCAAGCATGTTCAGAGGTACATAGCATTGCAAAATAAAATCTGGCGACTTTGCGGTTGCTGAATGTAGGATCTTGCTGAGCACGATCCCGGCAGCAACTGGGGCAGCACGCTAAGGTAGCGGTTAGCGCAATCGTTTTACAGCGCCAGTGATAACTGAGCGGGGTTCGACTCCCAACGCTGTGTGTAAAGAGTCTGTACTTTCTCTCTGAGATCCAGGTGTCCCGGGTTTCTCCTACATTCCAAAGATTAGGGCTAATAAATTGTGGGCATGCGATAATGGCGCCGGACGCCTTGAGGGCTGCCGCCAGCAAAACTTCCGCTGATTTGATTTGACGCAAACGATGCATTTCACTATGTGATTTCATGTCTCCATATTCATGTGACAAATAAATCTAATCTTTCGTTAACTGGCAGCGAACTTACTTTGGGCAGTGCTGCTAATATATTTCACAGCTTAATTATTCCAATATACAAAAGGTTGAGAAATTGCCATAAAATCCAGGCTTTCATTCCCTTTCCAATATGTTCTATAGATAACCCAATGCCCTTGGACACACAGAACCATACAGCCTTGAGATAGGTCCCCGCATATTTCTGTTTGCAATTTTGTCATATCCCCCTGTCAACATTTCAGGAACGACTTTTGAAATACACCGCGTTCTCCAAAAGTCTTATAAAACCAGGAAAAGAAATAATAACTGGAGATGCTAAAAAAAAATAACAGGTCAGGATATGTCTGTAGAAGGGGGAAAATACAATTGAACAAAATCTTATCTCAGATTTTCAGCATCAGCATTTCAAGAGAAATATAAATTCCCCATGGAAGAATGATCTGGAATTAATTATAATTTGAACAAGTTCCGAGTGACACAAGAAACTATAACCAAAAATAGTGCCTTTAAGAACTTCAATGCAGTGATAGCCACATTGAGTTATACAGCACAGAAAGAGGCCCTTTAGTCCAAATCATCCTTTCCGACCAAGCTAACTACATAAGCTAATCCCATATCCTCCATATCCGTCTAAACCGTTCCCATGTACACACCTGACCAAACGTTTTGTAAGCAGGAAGAGTTGGACCATTTCATCTTTCAGCTTGTTCCATATGCCCTTTGCCTTCTATATGGAAAAAGTTGCCCTTCGGGTACCTTTAAAATCTGTCCTCTCTCATCTTAAACCTATGGGTTCTATTTTTAGTCGTTCCTACCCTGGGAACAGGACTGTGGCCCTCATAATTTTATAAACCTCATAAAGTCATTTCCCAGCCTCCATTAGGGACTCCAAGTTGAAACATTAATCCAATTTCTCTCTCTGCAGGATACTTTCTGATCTGTTAAATGTTTTTCATGATTCTGTGTGTTTTATTTGGGCTCCTGGTCCTGGTCTAACATTGTCTTGTTAGTTCTTTGTGCAAATTTCAGTCAGGATTTTTTTTTTAAATTTAAAATTTTTCTTTTGCCCTCTGTGAGAGAAGCATAACAGGGAATTCGTCTGAAATTAAATCAGGAAGATTTAGAATATTTGCCCCTTTGAACCTTGCTGTGTCATTCAATACAAACTACAGTTCAGCTCTATCTCTCTATTCCCGCCGTTTCCAAACCGATTTTAGACCATATAACCATATAACAATTACAGCACGGAAACAGGCCATCTCGGCCCTTCTAGTCCGTGCCGAACCCTTACTCTCACCTAGTCCCACCGACCTGCACTCAGCCCATAACCCTCCATTCCTGTAGACATCTGTCTGCTTCTTTCTTAAATACCTTGAGCCAATTGTCCTCATCAAACTTTTGCGGTAAAGAATACTGGATGCCTCATCACCGTGGGTAATGTGTCTAACCGCATATGCTGAGACACTGATTCTTGGTTCTAAACAGCAGGAGGAAATAGTCTGCATATATCCAGATTTGTTCTTTCATCGTGAGGATTCGTCTAGGCTTGGTTTCCTAAAGCTGTCGGGACTCCCACTGCAAATTCATTGCTCCCAATGGCGTGCGTGTCAAATAGCCTCTTGACAACCCAGTCCAGCTCCTCGCCTTCACACGTTACTCAGCCCGGCAGAACCGTTTCTACTGACAGAAGAATAAGAAGCAAAGGCAAGTTACTGGCGCCTGAAAGCCAGTCACTTCGCACAGATGGAGCTCGTCAGCCGTAGTTGGCAGCTCACCTACTGATCTCGGAACTTCGTTACTTGCAGCTACACCCGCTCATGGTTCAGGCTTCGGGAGTAAACCCAGAGAGGCGTCAGTGCACTTTCTTGGTCACGGCGACTATGTGGCTGGATCAGGACGTGGAGTAAGTTTACAGTGACTTTGCTCACATAAAATGCTGAAATCTTTATGTATTTGCTCTTTTGAATGGACAGCGACGAATGGGGTTATGGTCTGGGTAAAGCAGAACTTTAAGGTGCCAACACATCGACTTCAAGTGCAATAGAATCACTTGGGATTTCACTTCCGGCGGCGAGGCGCCCTCTGTTGGCCACGGACGGGGACTGTAGCGGGGCGCCAGCAGACGTCACACGAGACCGGCTATTGACAGAGCGAGTTCGTGCTCTGGTCGTGACCGAGATATTGGACGGGGGGAAATTTTTGCAAGCAAAGCCGAAGAGGAGAAGCTGATCGAAGCACCGTCCGGGATAGGCAAGTAAGGTTTGCCTGATAGTGGAAGCTCTTGTAACCCTAAGTTATCGATTGGTCAGGGAAGGCGAAAGGATGGACGTGACTTCGGAGAAAGAACTGGAAAATATAATAAACGAAGCGGTCTGCTCAATCTGTCTCGAGTTTTACACGGAGCCGGTGATGATAGACTGTGGCCACAACTTCTGCAAACAGTGCATCCTTGATTACTGGGAGAAGCAGAAAGACGATATCACCTGCCCCAAATGCCGGGAGCAGTTTACCCAGCCGAACACCAGGCTCAACCGCTTCGCCGCGAGCATGGTGGAGAGCGTCCGCAAGCTGACCGTGAAGCCCAAGGAGAGCGAGGACATCCGCTGCACCCAGCACGACGAGAAGCTCAAGCTCTTCTGCGAGAGCGACAAATCACCCGTCTGCGTCGTCTGCGCCGTTTCCCAAGAGCACAAGGACCACAAGATCAGCCCCCTGAAGGACGTGACCGAAGTCTACAGGGCAAGTAAACGGGGTGCACTGTTTTCCCCGTTCAAATCGGTTCAGAATCTCGGGTGGCTTTAGAAGTAGAGCGGTAGACCTTAGGCAACTTAGACACACTATTATCCAATTCACCGAGATATTGTAGCGGCCACTGGCAGCTCACAATTGCATATTCTGAAAATAGACGGATTTTAGCTCCATGCACGCTCCGTGCGGCCTCTAATACTTCATTCTAAGCACCGTCGCGATTGTGGCGTTGGAAGGCGCCGTCAGGAACTGACACACGCAGCACGACAGTTGCGCGGTAGTCTGGTCGAGACGTCGACCGAGGGACAGTGATCTGTCCTGGGGTTCTTGGGGTAATTCCCGGATCCATCTCAGACTTAGCCCAAGAGATCTCTGGTTCAATGGCACCCGCAGCACTCCCTGAGTGTCCCTGGTCGGAGTCTAAGAGGCGTCAGCGCCAGTTACGTGTTTGTCCTTGTATCTGTCTGGAGTTTCGAGCTCCTAATACTGATATACACGTACCGGGGCAGATGCAAGTCACCCTCTCTCCCCACATATCCACCCTCCCCTTCCATTGAAGAGCTCACGCTATTGTTTTGAAGACTACTATAGAATTATTCCTAGCCTAGAATCGCGGAACCAGGTACTCTGGGTGTCATCACTGGAGAGAGCTTTCTGTCCCACTCCGCACACCGGGGATAGGAAAATATCGGAGGATGCAGCACTAACACAAATGGGAATAGAGCGGGTCGCCATGTTTCTGTGCTGTATGACTCTACTCAGAGTCAGATTTACTATCACTGGCGTATGCGTGAAATTCGTTTTTGTGTGTGTGGCGGCAGCAGTACATTGCAATACATAACAGTTTAAAAATCCATACATTATAATAAGCGGTATGTATGAAAAATTAGAGTAACTACCACTGGACAACAAAGATTTTGCTTCCTGAATTCTTCTGGGTGTATCTTATAGATTTTGGGCTGCTGATCATGAACATCACCATGAAGTTTCCCTGTCACGCACCATTTTTTTAAAAATCGCCTATATTTGTTATTTCGATTTATAATTCAAGTCAATTAAAATGTTGCCCATAATGTAAGCTTAGAAGTTTTCTCTCTTGTCCAGGCGTGCTTAGGCAAGGAGAATGCTGCAGGACAGGTTTTAGAAAAGCTATAAAGCATCACACACAATCTTATTACATTGGCTGCTCTGTAAGCACTTGGTTCCAGGGCTGAGAAGTGTGGCACATTACTGTTTGTAGAACTAACAAAGATATTTTTGCCTTCTTTCCATACCAGAGTGACGCAAAGGCTAGAACACTCTCCACAGTACATCTATTGAAATTTGCGAGTGCCTTTAGTGACGTACCAAGTCTCCTGAAATATAGCCACTGTCATGCCTTCTTTGTAATTGCATCAATATGTTGGGCCCAAGATTGGTCTTCAGAGATGTTGGCACCCAGGAACTTGACACTTCTCGCCCTTTCCACTGGTGATCCTTTGATGAGGACTGGCCTGTGCTTCCTTAACTTCCCCTTCCTGTCCACAAACTATTCGTTGGTCTTTCTGCCATTGAATGCAAGGTTGGTGTTGCAACATTATTCAGCCAACTGATCTATCTCACCCCATATGCCTCGCATCACCATCTCAAATTCTGCCAACAATAGTTGCCTCATCGGCAAGTTTATAGATGATGTCTAAGCTGTGCCAGGTCACACAGTCATTGTGTAGATAATGTAGAGCAGTGGACTGAGCACTCATCCTTGATGTGCACCAGAGCTGATTGTCAATGAGGTGGAGATGTTATTTCTGCTCACACAGATTGTGCTCTCCCAGTGAGGAAGTCAAGGACCAGTTGCAGAGGAAGGTACTTCTGGAACTTTTGGAGCCTGTTGATTAGAACTGTGGGTGTGATGATTTTGAACGCTGAGCTGTAATCAACAAACACCAGCCTGACATAGGCATTACTATTGTCCATGGCCAAGTGGAGTAAGATTACATCTGCTCTCGACCTACCTATCATGATGATAGGCAAATTGCAGGTCTTTGCTTTGTCAGGAATTGACTCTAGCCACGACCAACTTCTCAATGTCCTTCATCACAGTAAATGTGGTGCCTCTGGTGCTCTTAGTGAGTGCTACTTGTAGCAAAATCTATGAGTCAGCAGGGCAGGAACAGAACAGCCAGTGAACTTAGGCTCACTGGACAGAGCCCTGATCTCCTCTCTCCCATCCCCTCTCTTTTCTGCAGCCCATCACCCCTACTAGGCATAGGCACACAACAGAACCCTGTCCTGGGCCAGTCTTTCAAATTGATCCTGGGTGTAGCCCGTCTTCTATTTCCTGGAGCTTCTGTTGGTGTTTCTGTAGCACTGGATTTTCATGGAATGAGGTTGCTAGTTCCATGCTCAACTCTCCTTCTTTTGCAGTGGGGCTTGGGACACCCCGTGATGGATTTACCCCCATTCCCTGTGCAACAATATTAGTTGTAATGTTTGGTGTCATCTAACACTGAACATAGAACATTACAGCATAGTGCAATCCCACTGGCCCACAATGTTTTGCCGACCTTCTAACTTATTAGAATATCAGTCTAACACATCCCTCATACATAAGACCATAAGACATAGGAGCAGAATTAGGCCATTCAGCCCATCAAGTCTACTCCACTATTCCATCATGGCTGATCCTGGATCCCACTCAACCTCATACACCTGCCTTCTCACCATATGCTTTAATGCCCTGACTGATCAGAAAACAATCAACTTCCGTCTTAAGTATACACACAGACTTGGCCTCTGCCACAGACTGTGGCAGCGTATTCCACAGATTCACTACACACTGGCTAAAATAATTCCTCCTTACCTCTATTCTAAAGGGTTACCCCTCAATTTTGTGGCTCTGCCCTCTAGTTCTGGATACCCCCACCATAGAAAACATCATGCTCACATCCACCCTATCTAATCCTTTCAACATTCGGTAGGTTTCAACAAAAACCCTCCACATTCTTCTAAATTCCAGTAAGTACTGACCCAAAGCTTAATTCCTGGAATCATCCTTATGAACCTCCTCTGGACTCGACTCTCTCCAATGCCAACACATCTTTTCTGAGATATGGGGCCCAGAAGTGTTGGCAACACTCCAAGTGCGGCTATGTTTTTGTGTTACTGTTGAGTGCCGTTGAGTTGTCATTGACTCATGGTGACCCTATGCATAGTGCAGTTGTCCACGGGCTTTTCATGGCAAGGTATGGAAGTCGATTGCCAGGCCATTCATCTGTGCAGATTCTGCTGTTGGGATCTGACTGGATTTGAACTCAGGACCATTCGCCTCGAACTCCAGTGCTGATACCACTATGCCACCAGCCAGCCCTCTCTCTGACAGAGCCCTCCATTCTTCCATCATTCATGTGACCATCCAAGAGTTTCTTAAATCCCCTGAATGTATCCACCTCTACCACCATCCCTGGCAGAGCACTCTCTACATCCTCCACACTCTTTTTAAAACAGCTTACCCCCTATACTTTCCTCCAATTACCTTAAAATTATGCTCTCTTGTACTAGTCATTTGCACTCTGGGAAGAAGTTTTCTAGACATCCACTTGATCTATACCTCTTATCATCTTATTGTTCCATACCATTCCATGAAAGGAAGACATGACAATTAACCATCCTGCTATACTTTCAGGGAAAACTGCAGACTGCCTTGGAATTTCTGAATAAGCAAGTGGATGAAATATCCAACTGTCAAGTCAGTCAACAGACCAACATCGCTGAGCTGAAGGTGAGGTTCAAACTCTGCCGTGGTCACACACAACTGGTCAGACACATCCTGATTGAGGCAGGGAATTGGTGGGAAAGTTTTTTTAACATGTAAGAAGAACAGTATTGAAAACAAAAACTCCCAGAAAGGATTGAATGATTTAGAGGGACGTTAGATAGTCAGGCCCTCAGATCACATGGAACAAGGCCACAGCCCATTTTACCCTGATTTTACTCAGCAGTGAGGTTATTTCTGACCAGGATCCAAACCTGGCAAGGGTCACAAATTTATCCAGGCCATTAGTCCTTTAGACTCACCAAACAACCACTGAGGAGCAGGGGGAGATGAAGAATATGGAGACAAGGGGTCTTTAAGTGAGAGTCCTCTGGCAGTCCTCGTCTGTGTTCTATGTTTGTGTGCCCATCCGGAGATCAGCACACCAAATAGTAGGGAACATTACAATTCTGATAAAGTAGAACAAGTTGTCCTGGAGAGATGAGCTAGAGGTGGGAGAAAGTATCTCAATGGTCAAGCATGGTCATCCAGAAGTCAGAGAGACGTATCATCCGAAACCTCAATGCAGGAGCCACAAACATGGGGTGGACAGAGATTTGGTTGAAAGTGAAGGGAGGGTTGGAGCCACTTGTGGGTCAGTGGCTTACTCATTGCATTCAGACAAGTGCAGCTCTGTTTTCATAGAAACAAGCCAACGACATACGGAAGAACATTGAGTCCGAATTTGCCAAGCTCAGGCAGTTTCTACGCGAGGAGGAGAAGTTGGTGATGGGGAGGATTAAGCAGAAGGAAGATGGTGTCTTGCATCAGTTGGAGCAGAACCTGAAGGCAGTGTCAGTGGAAAACACGCTGATGAACCAGCGAATTTCGGAAATTCAGAGGAGGATGACCCTTCAGGAAGTAGAGCTGCTGAAGGTAGGGAGTAATCTTGCCTTTCCAAGTACAGTTGGAATCACAGGACACTTGACCTGGCAGTGACCCAGAGTGACCCAGGTATCACTGGCTTTACTGCCATCCCAACACTGGTATTCACTGGAAAATAAAGTGACTACTGGGATCTAAGTGTAATACCTATCACATCATGTTGCTGGTTGGACTGAAGGAGCTCCCATGTCAAGTGGGATTTCTGAGAAGGGAACACCGAATGCAACTCTCTTGAATCAGGGTCATGAACAGACAAGATCCAGGTTGCTTCAAGGGAAAATAGCTGTCTTGTACAAATGAGGTTCCATATTCAATCCTTGGCACCTTTCCACCTTCTGGTGCACAGTGGCACAGCAGGTAAAACCATTGCCTCATAGCCCCAGAGACCCTGGTTCAATACCAGCCTCTGGCGCTGTCTGTGCGTGGAGTTTGCATGTTCATATGTGTGACTATGTGGGTTTCCCAAATTCCAAAGACAGCATATGCAAGTGGGTTAATTGGCCAGTGTAAATTGCCTCGATGTTTGGGTGAGGTGTAGAATCGATGATGGGGTGGAGGAGTTGATATGAACAGTGGGGAGATTAAAGTGGATTAGGTAGGATAAATGGCTGCTTGATGGTTGGCATGGGCACAATGGGCTGAAGGGTCTGTTTCACAATGTATCTCTTTTTATGACCCTGTTGCAATTGGAGGCCAAAGCACATCTGATTAATATAAAGGCCAGATAGATGGAATTGCAGTGTGCCAGAGAGTGAGCAGAGACTAAGCATGTTGTGGTGGAGAAGGGGCTATAGGCCGGGATGTTATGTTGCTATTCACATGCACCAGGAGAAAGGGGAAGAAATGTGGCTGAGCCAAACATAGGGGAGAACATCACAGACTCATGAATTACTGAGACCAAATTCCATGGCTTTCCCTGGGTGTTCCTGCTTCTTCCTATGGCCCAAACCTGGTAGATTCATCCGTAAGTAACCTCCTGGAGATGGGAGGGGAGGAGGATCAGGGAGGAACGGGGGTGGAGGGTGAAAGAGAACAGATTACAGGAAAACATGGAGCATTGGGACTGAGGAAGCTGATCTGAGAGCCAGCATGCACTCAATGGGTCGAATGACCTCATTTTGTTTACATTCTCTCAAGATGGAGCTCAGAAATAGGTTGGATGAGTTTATGTATGGTTAGTGTAATGTTCGAAGGTAATAGGTTCTGCACATGGTCGAAGGTAATATCCTAAAACATTTACTATAATATACACTGAGTATGATAACATGAAGAGTAACATTCAGTAATGTTTAGATATTGTCAGGTAACACCCAATTAGAATAGGTTTACAATAATATATTTAATCTAAGACACTATACAATAGTCTTTGGGAACAATAGAGAATAATATTTACTTATAACATGCTCTTGTAAGATCTAAGATAATAGGATCTGAGTTTGGGCTAGGATAATATAATTATTGCAGGGTCTTCAGTGATAGGTTTTATAATTTAAATAACAAGCAGGTTAGACAAAAGAGAATCAGTATACCCTGTGTACTTGGATTTTCTGAAGACCTTTGACAAGGTGCCACACATCAGGCTATTTAACAAGGTAAGGGCCAATGGTATAACAGGAAAGAATATTGGCAGGAGGCAAAGAGTGGGAATAAAGGGAGCCTTTTCTGAAAGGCTGCTGGTGACTAGTGGTGTTCCACAGGTGTCTGATTTGGGACTGATTCTTTTTCTGTTGTATGTCAATGATGGAATTGATGGCTTTGTGGCCAAGCTTGCCGGATGATATGAAGATAGGTGGAGATGTGAAGTGTTGAGCAATCAGGGACGCTGCAGAATGACTTAGACGGTTTAGGAGAACGGGCAAAGAAGTGGGAGATGGAATACAGTGTTGGGAAGTGTATGGTGTTGCACTTTGATAGAAGGAACAAAAGCACAGAAAATTCAAATATCCAAGGTACAAAGGGACCTGGGAGCCATTGTACAAGTTTCCCTTAAGGTTAAATTGCAGGTTGCATTGGTGGTGAAGAGGATAAATACAATGCTAGCATTCATTTTGAGAATACTAGAACATAAAAGCAAGGATGCAATGCTGAGCATTGGTGAGGTCTCACTTGGACACTGTGGCAGATTTATCTAGGAAAGGTTGTGCTGACATTGAAGAGGGTTCAGAGGAAGTTCACGAGAATGATTCCTGGAATGAAATAGTTATCATATGAGCAACATTTGATAGCTCCGGGCCTGCACTCACTAGAATTTATAAAAAAATGAGGGAGGATGTTCTTGAAAGCTATTGACTGTTGAAAAGCCTAGACTGAGTGGATGTGGAGAGGTATGTCCTACCATGGGGAAGTCTAGGACCAGAGTGCACTGCCTCAGAATAGAGTGACGTCCATTTGGAATGGAGATGGGGAGGACTTTCTTTAGTCAGAGGGTGGTGAATCTGTGGAATTCATTGCCAGAGGTGGCTGTGGAGGCCAGGCCTTTGCTGTACTAAAGGTGGAGGTTAATAGGTCCTTGATTGGTGAGGATGTGAAAGGTTACAGCAAAAAGGCAGGAGAGTGAGATTGAGGGGGAAAATTCATCAGTGGAGCAGATTTGATGACCGAATAGCCAAATCTGCTCCTATCCCCTACGGTCTTATAGTGTAATAATCTGGTTGAAATGAGGCACAGATGTTACAGATGTAAGATGTGCAGTCATTAATAATGTTGACTGGGATAGGAGAACCTGTGGAGCTGATCTTTATTTATTGCAATGCCTATTTCGGTGTCAGTGGATGTATCGATGTAGGTTCACAGTGGTGTAGCAGGTAGCGCAATGCTTTACAGCTGGGGGTGTTCTGGAGTTTGGAGTTCAATTCCAAACTCGCCGTGAATGCGTGGGTTTCCTCTGGCTGTTCCGGTTTCTTTCCAAAGTCTGGAGACATAGAGGTTAACTTGTAGGTTAACTTGTCATTGTAAATTGTCCTGTGAGTAGGCTAGGATTAAATAGTTGGGTCGAAGTTCAAAGTTCATAGTACGTTTATTATCTAAGTGTGTATATTGTTATACAACCTTGAGATTCCTCTTCATACAGGCAGCAAAATAACAAAGAACCCATTATACAAAAGACTGTCAAACACCCAATGTGTGAAAAGAAGAGCAAATTGTGCAAACAACAATAAGTAAACAAATAGCCTGAAAGCAGGCCGCAGCCACAGAGTTAGTTCAGCAGAAAGATGAGAAAACCTTGTGGACCAGTGAGCCCCAGTATCCCAACCTTTCCAATCTGGCCCAGCACTTAAATCAGCCAAACATCGGATTGTTTTCTGCTTTCAGGCCCAGGCCCTGCCACTTCAATCTGGTCCCAAGTCCGCTGCAGCAATGGATGCTGTGGCCATAATCGTGAGGCTCCAGTTCGTCCAATCCTCCGGAACCCCACACAAATGCCAGGTCGTACAGACAGCTCAAGAGCAGAGCTCCCAAAGGGAAATTACAGGCTGTTGTTTGCAGTGACTGTACTGTGATTGGTAGAGTAGTTTTGTTTGCTGCCACCAAAGTGTCACTGTGTCTCGCCAGCACCATCTCTCCCAGGCTTGGGCAGTGCAGCTCTTTGAGCTCTGTTCCGCGGTGAATCTCTAAATAAGAAAAATAAAGTAAATAAATTCAGCACACCGAGCTGCTGCTGACACTATTGAGATGATCATGTATGATTCTTGAAATGATTGTTAGCTTGTACTAACCTTCTCTATTCTCTACATCTAGGACATAAAATTGGTACTTGAAAGGTACGTAATCCATTCCCTATTCATTCTATATATGAACCAGTTCAAAGGAAATCATGATTGTTGATTAAGTATTATTTAATCTTTGCTTGTGATTTAAACCAAGCCAAACTTCTAGCAGTGCACTGACAGGAACAAGACATTAATTTCAGTAGTTCAGTTATTCAATTTAATATCAGAGAAATGTATGCAATATGCATCCTGAAATTCTTGTTCTTCACAGACGTCCATGAAAACAGAAGAGTGAATGGTTGTAAAAACATTGGAACTCCAATGCTCCCCACTTCCCCTCACAAGCAAAGCAATGACCCTCCCCAACCACTTCTGCAGAAAAAACATCAGCACCCTCCACCCACCAAGCAAGCAATAGCAAAGTACAACAAAAACTAACTGTTCACCCAACAATTCATTCTCTCTCTCCCTCCCTCCCTTCCTCTCTCTCTCCCTCTCCCTCTCCCCTCTCTCTCTCCCTCTCTCTCTCCCTCTCTCCTCTCACTCTCTCTCTCTCTCACTCTCTCTCTCTCTCTCTCTCTCTCTCTCTCTCTCTCTCTCTCTCTCTCTCTCTCTCTCTCTCTCTCTCTCTCTCTCTCTCTCTCTCCCTCTTCCCCCCACCACCCAATAACAGGACAGAGACATGTCCCCTTTCATAGTGAGAAGGGAAACAGAATTGAATTTGAGTTGAATTGTATTGACTTTATTACTTACATCCTTCATATCCAAGAGGAGTAAAAATCTTTACATTATGTCTCATTCTAAAAATGATTCACTGATTTGCAATGATAAAGTCTGTAACATCACTTTTTTCCAAGTTCTCTGACTTCAGAATCAGCAACAAACTCTCCCCTTCCAACAAAAGAGAGAGAGAGCGTGTGATTCGATGAGTACGGAGCCTCTGACAGCTGATCCGCTGTTCCCGACGCTCTGCTTGCTCCTGCGATGGATCAGTCAGCGGAACTGGCGTAGAATTGAATTAGAATTAAATCCACCATAGCATCCATCCCACAATGTGTTATGACTCTGTTGCAATGTACAGACATGCAAATTTAAAAGTGCAATGGCTTGTAGAAAGAAACTGTCCCATAGCCTGTTGGTCCTGACTTTTATGCCGCGGTACTGTTTGCCAGATGGGAGCAACTGTAACAGTTTATGGTTGTGGTGACTGCTGTCCCCAGTGATCTTCCAGGCCTTCTTTACACACCTGCTGTTGTAGATGACCTCAGTGGAGGGACGTTCACATCCACAGATGCACTGGGTCATCTGTACCACTCTCTGCAGTGCCCAGTGATCATGGTTGGTGCAGTTCCCGTACCAGGTGGTGATGCAGCCAGTCAGGATGCTCTCAATGGTGCCCCTGTAGAAGGTCTTGAGGATTTGGGGCTCATGCCGAACTTTTTTGCCACAAAGCCGGTGTGTACAGTCCAGGTGAGATCATCGGTGATGTGTATACCGAGGAACTTGAAACCACTCACCCTCTCAACTTCAGACCCATTGATGCTGATCAGGGCGAGCCTGTCTCCATTCCTCCTGTAATCCACGATCAGCTCTTCTGTATTTTGGACATTGAGGGAAAGGTTGTTATCTTGGTTAACACTATGACACCACTGTGTCAGGCTGTTAACCTCTCTTCTGTAGGCTGTCTCGTCAATGCTAGAAATAAGGCCGATCAACTTCAGGTCATCTGTGAATTTGATCAGCAGACTGGAGTTGTGTGTGGCAGCACAGTCATGGATGTAAAGGGAGTAGAGGAGGGGACTCAGGACACAACCCTGGGGGAGTGCCTGTGTTAAGAGTCAGAGGGGCAGAGATAAGGGAGCCCATCCTGACCACCTTTTGGCACCAATAGGAAGTCTAGGATCCTGCTACACAAGGCGGGGTGCAGGCCGAGGTCACTGAACTTCCTGTCAAGTCTGGAGGGAGTTCTGGTGTTGAATGCTGATCTGTACTGCAGGAACAGCATCTCCAGGTGAGTGAGAACAGTGTGTAGAGCAGTGGCTATTGCATCATCGATAGACTGGTTCCGTCAGTAGACAAATTGTATGGGGTCCATTGTGGGTGGTAGCATGCTGCAGATGTACTCTTTAACCAGCCTCCCAAAGCATTGGGTTATAATTGAGATGAATATGACAGGACAGCAATCGTCAGGCATGCTACCTCGGTATTCTTAGCCTGTCTGCAAGGCCACAAAGCCCCGGTACCCTGAAGGTGTGTTCATCTTCTAGTCCATGTCCTTGGGATTTCAAAAAGCATCCGATTGTGAGACCACAGGAGCGGGCGCCACCACCACAAAGAGCCAATGTCTATTTGTAACCCCAGGTCAGGGTCTTCAACAGAATCTCATCCACCTTGAAAAGGAAAAAGAGAGACATCAAAGGTAGAAATTAATCTGTTTACACAACTGAAGTCGAAGGAGTCACTGTCGAGTGCTATCGTAGCTCTGTCCCTCAAAATTTTGACCAGAATTTGCTTTAAATCATCTTTGTACACTATTGTCATGGAGTCAGACAGTCAGCAACTTTTGGAATGAGTTTAACAGGGAACTTGGAGCCTGAGTTATCCTTCTTTTCCAGACACTGTGTCTGGATGTGAATTTCCTCTCTCTGCTAGTTTCTCTTTGTTCATACGCTAATCAGGATGGGTACATTTCATTTATTTTTCATGGCAAGACAATTCAGAATTAATCCTAAACAAACCCTTTGCAACATGAGTGTAACTTTATCAGTTTGGTGTCTCAATTAGTTAACATTACAAACCTTGAATAAAAATCCCAGGCTTTTGCTCACACTCAAACAACACAGAAACAGGTCTTTCTGCCCAATGAGTCTTTGGTCTCATTTAACTCTCTTCATATTCCATTCATTAGCTAGCCGGAGGTGTAGTGGCATCCACACTGGACTCTGAGGCAAATGGACCCGGGATCAAATCCGGCCGGCTTCTTGCACGCTTTCCATCCCTGCTGGATTGAGCATTAAGCTAGCAACTTGGCCTCGTGAAAAACAGACAGGTGCTAAAGAAATGGCAAGCTTGTCAGCTGATGCGCCGTAAGGTGCAGAGAGGATCAACGATATTACCTCAGCTCCCTGCAGATTCTACCCCTCACCTAAACTACTTACTGCCCATTACACCTCTGGTGTTTAGGACAGCAGTGAGGGGCCTCCATCTCTGTCTGTGTAGAAAGATTCTTCATTGCTGTTTCTGTAACAACTGCTTTTTGACCATTCAGGGTTGTCAGCCCTGAGCTGAACCGCTGAACCTGGAGGACCGGCGGACCACTCTTTCTCTGACCTCTACCCTTTGACCCATTCAGCATGGGTGACCCCAACAAGAGTCAAAGCATAAAGTCCTGTCTCCAGCCAACATAGCCCTCCATGTCATTGAGGCACTATTGCAGCACAGTGAAGTGGGGTCAATTCCTGTGGCAGTCGTTAAGTTTGTGAGTGTATGGGTTTTCTGCAGATGCTCCAGTTTTCTACAACATTCCCAAGGCATACAGGCTAATAGGTTAATTGGTCACATGGGTGTAATTGTGTAGGTGCAGGCTCATTTGGCCAGAAGAGCATGTTACCATACCATATCACTAAATTTAAAAAAATGCGGCTTGGTTTTTGTGTACCTCAGTGTTTGCTGCTTGTTTCTTCTTCACCCCTTCTCCTTTGAACCAGAGGTCCCCATAGAAGGGGCATCACTGGGACAATTGACCAGAAATGATCAAAAGTCAACGGGAAGTTCTTGGACATCTGTCAATTCAGAGAAATTTGAACTTGCCCCTTCTCCACTAACCACAAAATCAGGGCCTAACTACAAAAGCAGAAGAATCATATGTCAGTAGGCCATTCAGTACTCCAAGCCTGTTCTGACATCCAAAAAGACCATGGCTGACTTGACTTTGGCCTGAGCTGCAACTTTCTCTCTGTTCCCTCTAATTCATTGTCTCTCAGTCCTGAATGTATTTGATTATTTAATTTGGACATCCTTCTGTGGTGAGACTTCTGAGGACACCCAATTCTGAAGGAAAGAATTCTTTCAACCCATGTCCTGAAACCTTGTCTCACATTTCTAGACTCTTCCACTGGGCAAACCTTATTACATTATCTTCCCTTTGCAAGCCCCCTCTCATTTTCTGACTCAGTACCTAAACAGGAATTTCGCATCCCAAGTACCAAGTATAAATAGGTGGTTGATCATTAGCATTTCAAATAAAAAACAAAAGAGTTGGTCATTAACTTCAGGAACAGGATGCTGCACATAGACCTGTCTACAGCAAAGGTGTTGAGGTTGAGAGGGTTGAAAGCTAAAATTTCCTAAGAGTGGAAATCACCAATAACAGGACCAAACACGTAGATGGCATGGTCAAGAAAGATCACCAATGCCTCTACTTCCACAGGAGGCTGAATAAATTTGCTATGACTCTGTCAACACAAGGCTTCACCGTGTTGCCATAGAAAGCGTTCTATCAAGTGCGTAATATCTTGGTATGGTATCTGCTCTGCCCACAACCTCAAGAAACTGCAGAAAGTTGCAGACTCTGCTCAGCACACCACGGAAACCGGCAACATTTCCTCTAATTCTCTTCTTTTACAGCTGCACAGACCTACCATTGTTCAGAGAAGGCGATGCTTGCATGGCCTGAACATTGTGCAGCACTTTACCATTATGTAAAAGAGAATTCCAGCTGCAGGGCAACAATGGCTACGTGTGCACGACAGCATTTCGGTTACTGTGCGGCCGTGCGCCCTCGTAGCTTAGAGAGAACAGTGGAAATAAATCTCTCCTCTGTAGACATCTCACTGTCTCAATAAAGCAGGCAGCACAATCAAGGACCTCAACCACTACAGACATTCTCTCTTCTTCCCTCTCCCATTACGCAGAGGATACAAGGCCTGAAAGCACCAGGTTCAAGGACACCTACCAGCTGGTATAAAGTTATTAAATGGTTACCAAGTACAATAAGGTGGACTCTTGACCTCACAGTCTACCTCATTCTGACCTTGCATTTTGTTTATCTGCACTGCAATTTCTCTCTGGAAGTTACATTTTATTCTGCATTGTTATTGCTTGGGCAGTGCATTGTGTACGAACTGTATGAACATTATGCAAGACAATCTTTTCACTGTATTGTAATGATGTGCCAATAATAAATGAAAGGCAATTCTGAATCTAAGATATTTCTCACTAAATCTGACACGTCTGTTTTGCTAGTTGAATCTCCTCAGCCTACGGTGAGCGGATCTCCTAAAATGCAAATGGAACAGTACACTCAGTTGCTTGAGATTCTAGATGTGTATTCTGTAAAAATCCATGGACCATTAAGCTGAGTAACATTGATTTTCGCACAGTGCAGAGATGCCATACACCAGACCCACAGAAGTACACATTGACCTGAATCTACGTGAGCCCACCGGACCTTTACAGTACACCGTGTGGAGGCGAATGCTGGAAGTTATCACTCCAGGTAAGGGCAAGAACAAAGAAACGTTCTTGGACTACTCATTGCGTTCAGTTCCGGGCGCCTCAGTATAGGGAAGATGTGGTGGCTTTAGAGAGGATGCGGAGGAGATTTACCAGAATGATGACTGGATTAGAAAGAGGCACGGATCAAGTGGACAGTCGGAGACTTGTTCACGGAGCGTAACTTCACAAGGGGAGCGCGATTTTAAGGTGTTGGGCAGAAGGTGTAGGAGGGATGCCAGAGGCAGTTTCTTTTACCCAGAGGTACATAGACAGGCTGTCCTGGGTGGCGGTTGAGGCAGATACATTAGGGACATTAAAGAGACTCACAGATGAAAGAAAAATGGAGGGCTATGTGGATGGGAATGGTTAGATTGATCTTGGAGTAGGGTCAGCATAGCATAGTGGGTCAAAGGTCCTGTACATTCTATGTTCCCTGTTTATTGTTTGCTGACAAAGTGGATTTAAGAGAAGTGATTAATACACAAGCAACAACAATAACATAAAGCAGATTTGAATGACTCTCGGAGAGGCTGGACTAGAGATTTGTTAGATCAGGTCCAGGAATGAGCGATCCAGGAAGATGGTGTTGTCTTTGCTGTTCTGCTCATGTTGAAAGGGATGTTTAAGAATGCATGCTGGACCCTGGGAGCCCTAAACAGGCCCAATAGGGCTGAACTGCACAAAACTTTGGTTAGACCACACCGGAGCATTGTGTCCAGTTATGGCTGCTGCATTCCAAAAGGATCTGAAGGCATTCGAGACTGTGCAGGAGAGATTTTCAGATATGGAGTTCTAGGGATGTGGAGTTTCAGCTACAGGGTTCAACTCTGGATGGTATAGTTGGAATGAAGATGAGAGAGAGCTCATCAGGAATCAATCCCAGTTTAGATAGGGTGGAAATTAGAAAATTGTTCCCAATAGTGACTGAGGGGCACAAAGGTTTAAGATTTTGGACTGAAAATACTATGTACTCTGAAATGATATATTTTTTCTTGTAGAGTAGTCGTTATTTGTAAGGGAAAGATGATTTGGTATGTATCAGACATAATAATCTGCAGGGCTATAGGAAAATAGCAAGGGAATATGAACATTGGGGTAGTATGGAGATAGAGGACTGAATGGCCTCCTCTTACAGCTAAACCATTCTACCAGAGCAGAGGAGAATAAAGTGAAATGTTCAAAACAGTAAATTAAAGCCCAGGAGATGCTGCAGGTGCTGGAAATCCAGAGCAACACATACAAAAGCAAACACGAGGAAATCTGCAGATGCTGGAAATTCGTCAGGACTTGGCCTGAAACGTCGACAGTGCTTCTCCTTATAGATGCCGCCTGGCCTGTTGTGTTCCACCAGCATTTTGTGTGTGTTGCAACACATACAAAGTGCTGGAGAAACTCAGCCGGTCAGGTAGCATCTATGAAAAAAAGTACAGTCAATGTTTTGGGCGGAGACCCTTCCTCAAGTCTGATGAAGGGCTTCGGCACAAAATGTTGACTGTTTATTCATTTCTATGGATTCTGCCTGACATGCTGAGTAAATAAAAATTCATAATGGAATCTGTGTTCAGTAGCAGAGAGCCTTCCACCCCTCCTAATATGTTTGGTCGGACAGAAAGGGAGAGGGTAAGACAGGAGGGAGGTGAGGAGGAAGAAAGCTCAGTTATAACCTGAAAAGAGAATTGGATAAATCCCTTAAGTGGTCAAAATTCATAAGCAAAAAATGTTAGAATCAATGCTTTAGTTATTAAATAGGACCAGCATTCGCTGAGTGGACCATTCTGTGTAGAGTCTTAACATTAATGGGTCAAACTTCCACTAAGTTTTGATCAGCTGCCTGTTATAAACTATTCATTCCCTTGACCATGGAGGAGCTACTGTAAATATGATGACTAGGTAGTATCAGTGTGGGTCCAACAGTTTGGAAAAGTAGCATTACTATAAGAGGGATGAATTGAGACTATAGGGGAGGTTAGGAACATCTCCAGAATAAATAAAATAAGACAAGGAGTTTTGAAATTTCATACCAAGTAACATGGAAACAAAACTGTAAAGGGCGCTGAATGCAGGACCAAAGGCCTTAAACTTGAGTGCACACGGTATATGTAATAATGTAGGTTATTTTGCAGTGCAGTAAAAAATCAACAGGTATAATGTTGTGGGCATCATTAAGTCATGGCTGAAACAAGATTACATCTGAGAGGTTAACATCTAAGGATACACATCATGTTGAAAGGACAAGCAGGTAAGCAGAAGGTGTGGGGTGTCTCTGTTGGTAAAAAGTGAAATCCTATCCTTAGGGAGAGGTGACAAAGGATGGCAAGATGGAGAATCATTGTGGGTAGAGTTTAAAAACTGCAAGGTTAAAATGACCCTGATGGGAGTTATTTATATGGCTCTGAACAGTAGCCAGGATGTGGGGCACAAATTACAAAAGTCATGTTACAATAATCGTGAGGGATTTCAATACGCAGGTAGAATCAGGTTTGTGCGGGACCTCAAGAATGCCTGCAAAATTCGAGCAGTGTGTCACCAAGCCCCTCCTGCTGCTTCTCACTCTTCCCTTCCATCCTCCCCCAAGCACGTTGTCTGTTCAAGTATCACTCACTGACCATATGAGCAGCTCGCAGGAACTGATCCCTGTTGTAACGTGGAGACTGTCTAGACAACTGCACTCCTTTTGAAAGTCCCACCATGTGCACTCCAGCCAGGGTCCTGCCTATTGCATACCCCACCCATGTCAAAGTCCCTGTCCATCGTACACTCACCCCTCCATATGCCCCCTCCCCCACCACTCTACAACCCACCCAAATACCCCATTCATTATGCTCCTAGCTTAAAACCCCATGCTGTTACAACCCCAGTCCATCACAATTTGTTTCCTCAATTTTCCAACACCAGTAACACTGAACAATATGGTATCCACAAGACCATGAGATATAGAGGCAGAATTAGACCATTCAGCCCACTGAGACTGTTCCACCATGCAATCTCGGTATATTTCTTTCAATCTCATACTGCCAGGTTCACACTGAAATCTCTAATACACCCCCAACCCCTTACCAACAAAGAATCTATCAATCAATGACCTGGTGTCCACAAACCTCTAAGGGAACAGATTTCACAGATCCACCACCCTCCGGCTGAAGAAATTCCTTCTCATCTCAATTCTAAAGGGCTGTGACTTTGGATCCTGGAATCTCCTACTAATGGAAACTTCCTCTCCCGTCCACTCTATCCAGGCCTTTCAGCGTTCAGTGAGAATACCTTCCCCCATCCCTCTGAACTCGCTAAGAACAGACCCAGAGACATTAAATGCTCCATTTCTGCTAAGTCTTTCATTCCCTCTCCAAACCCAACTCATCCTTTCTTAGATATAGGGTCTAACATTGCTCAAAGTACTCCATATGTGATCTAATCAATGCTTATAAACACCAGCAGTGCATCCCCGCTTTTATATTCCAGTTCTCTCGAAATAAATGTTCATCCCATAGAAGAAGAAGCATTCTAAAGGGAGGATGGGGTGACCGTGCCTGACAAGAAACGTTACAAAATGTCAAAAGCAAATGCGAGGGCATAGAATCGAGCAAAAATTAGTGGGAAGTTAGAGGGTTGGGATACTTTGAAAGTCCACCAGAAAACAACTAAACTAGCAAAAAGGAGAGAAAAGGAGTAAATTCACTTGCATCTCTCTTTCTGAATTCCCTCCCCATTTACACTTTTATTCTTCCTAGCAAAAGTGCATAACCCACACTTCCCTGTATGGTATTCCAGGCAGCCCCTGTTTGTGTGTCACCTCCAGGGCACATAACTGCTTCCTTGGAATCTTCTCTCATGGGATAAGTTGTCCTCTTCAATCCTCAGATGCTAAGCAGATGCAAACCAGTTGGAAGTGTGCCGGGGCCACTGGCAACACCTGCAATTCCCAAGTGTGGTATGCATTTCTGTAATTCCCAAGAGCACAATCTAGGAGGAATGTCCAGAGCTAAGATGCTGTGTGCCCAGTCGTCTTCCCTCTGTCCAATCTCCTGCCCTCCCTCCTTTACCCCATCCCCTGCCCTCTCTCCTTTACCCAGTTCCCTTTCCCCTCTCCCTTTACCCATTCCCCTGCCCACCCTCCTTTGTTCAATATCCTGCCCTCCCTTCTTTACCCAATCCCTGCCCTCTTTCCTTTGCCCAATCCCCTCCCCTCCTTCTTTTACCCAGTCCTCTGGCCTCCCTCCTTTGCCCAATACCCTTCCTTCACTTTCGTGCCGAAACCCTCCCACCCCTTTTGTTTCTGCAGTCCCCTGCCCTCCCTCCTTTGCCAGAGCAGGGCTGAGCAATTCCCAGAGATAAGGACAGACTCATCACGCATGCTTCTTCCCACTCCCCACACTAACCTCCCTCTGCTTCAGTTCCAGCCTCGCTGACCCTGGACCCGCAGACGGCGCACCCCCGCCTCATCCTGTCTGAGGATCACACCCAGGTGAGGCGCGGTGAATGGAGGAAGGTGCCTGACCTCCCCGAGCGCTTCAACTTTCTGCTCAGCGTATTGGCGTCACAGGGATTCACCTCAGGCCGCCACTACTGGGAGATAGATGTGAGCAGCAACACGGCTTGGGACGTGGGCGCCGCCAAGTCCTCGGTGTCGAGGAAGGCCATTCCGCAGAACGGCATCTGGGCAGTGGGACTGTGGGACAAGGAGTACAGTGCCTTCACCAATCCCCGCACCTCACTGTCGCTGGACGAGGGCCCCAAGCGGCTGGGCATTTACCTGGATTACGAAGAGGGCCAGATCTCCTTCTACAATGCCGTCACCATGGATCACATCTACACCTTCTCTGACAAGTTCACCGAGGCCATCCACCCCTACTTCAGCACAGAGTGCAAAATCAGCCCACTGAAGGTGGTCACAGTTCAGATCTAGAATGAGAGCCAATTCAGACCGATACTCCCCAGACGGGACACTTTCACATGGGGAGAGATAGTGGAGGGTGGTGCAGTGGGCAAATGCACCAGATCTACACTCAAAAGGGGAAAGTGTGCCTTCTGGTGTTTTAAGCTGATGGAACCATTCACCCCACCAACACCTCCTGCTCTTTCTCAGAGCATCCCTTGTGCCGGGACTGGGCCTGCTGCCAGAATGAGTTAGTGTTGTATCAGACATTAAGGATCCAAACACAGGCGACTCAACATTACCATGGTTGCTGAGTCCCTAGAGAACAACCTGCACTGTGATCTTCTGCACATCTGAGCAGGAAACAGGAACTAAAAAACTGAAACATAAACACAAGAGATTCTGCAGATGCTGGAAATCCAGAGTAATACACACGTAGAAAGCTGGAGGAACTCCTCAGATCAGGCAGCCTCTATGCAAATAATCATACAGTCAATGATTCAGGCCAAGACCCTTCATCAACCTAAAACATCGACTCTTTATTCCTTTCCATAGATGCTGCCGGACCTGCTGAGTTCCTCCAAATGAGAAACAAAATCGGGGTTGTTATTTAACTTTTTCTTCCACATAAGTTCAATAAGACTGAATTCTATTCTGTATCTCACAGTTTTTGGGAAGTGATTTGAGAATTTTTTAAGAGTGAATTACAATAACCCAAATAGCTATAACTCAGAGTTTCCCTGTACCCAGTTCATATTGGCTGCTCGTTTGAGTAGAGGGTGGTTACAAAGAGGACTGAATTGCCTTTAACTATCAGCAACCTTGTGGAAATTAGTCCCTGGTTCCTCATTGGTATTTATTTGCTCTCTGGACGGATGAGAGGTGTTACAGTTATTCTGAGATATTTTGAAGGAAAGGGATCCTCCGCAATGTTACAAATGTGCTGATTGTATCTCCCGCTTGAGTTCGCTTGATATTGCAGAGCTGACAACCTTTTATCCTTGTAGGGAGGTTACTGCCAGTTTGTAGCTATGCTGGCTGGGACATGGGAAGGTTGGTGAATGAGGGAATAGGAGACTCAGTTAAAGACGAGTCTTTCAGATCTAGATCCAGATTCACTTGTTTATCGAAACATACAGTGAAATGCATCATTGCTGTTAACCAACACAACCTAAGGATGCATTGGGGCCAGCCTGCAAGTGTCACCACCTATTCCAACACCAACATAGCATACCCACAATGCCCAACAGATCAACACTGAACACAACAACCAAAACAACGACAGCAAAACACACCCCATTCCTCCCTCCCACCCACCCATCCTTCAAACCCTGGACAGGCTGTCTCCAGAATGGCCTCCAGGCTCTAGTGGACTCGCAGATTCACAGATATTGGGCTTTGACCACCAGAGGACTCACAGTAGACTCAGGGCTTTAGCCACCTGGCCTTGTCTTCTGGGCCTCTGATTGACCTCTGAGCTTTGATCTTTGGCAACTGCTCCAGGACTCACTGATGATGGTGACTAACTGCCCCAACACTAGGCCTCAAATGCCAGTTTTGTTGATGAAGGGAAATCACTTCAGCAAAAGGGTCTCGGCCCGAAACGTCAACAGTGCGTTTCCCTATAGATGCTGCCTGGCCTGCCGTATTCCACCAGTATTTTGTGTGTGTTGCTCAGCAAAAGAGTGCTTTTTTTAAATTCAGGTCTCATTGTCCTGAATTAGTGTGAATAAGAGAATGACAAACCCACCTGGTATGAAAAATCCTACTCAATCAAACAATTGTGTGAAAATGCCTCTTCAGACATTGTAATTCCCAGGGTTTTCTTCTCTACTCTACCACAAAGGGTAGGAGAGCAGCACTGAGAGTCGCAAGGGAGCTGGAGACCATGTTGATGTTTGGGGAGGTGGGAAGGGGAGGGGTTGTTGAATTTTGGAAGGGTTTTGGAAGGTATCAGGACCAGCACATGTTTTGGGGTAGGGAAGCAGATGGGGAGCAGGTGGGTGTGATATGGGAGTGGTCTGGACTCCGAGCACAGAAGAGTTGGGATCACAGTATTTGGGAAGGGTGCTGTTAAATGGGTTGCAATGGAATTTCAGACTGTGGTACAGTACTGGGCAAGGTTTATACATATAGTTCCTGTCTGTCCTGCAATCCTCCCTGCTTGGTGCAACCATGTGAAGACCATGATATCTCAAGAGTGACCAGGGCAAACAGCAGCCAGGATGTGGATTACAAATCACAGCAGGAGATAGAAAAGGTGTGTCAGAAAAGCAATGTCATGACGACTGTTGGGGATTTTAACATGAAAGTGGATTGGGAAAACCAGGTTAGAACTGGAGCTCAAGAGAGAGGATTTCTAGAATGTCATTTTAGAATGGCTTTTTAGAACCGTTTGTTGTTGATCCCACTAGGGGATTGGTTGTGCTCGATTCGGTGTTGTGCAATGATCCGAAGGTGATAAGAGAGCTTAAGGTTAAGGAGCACTTAGGGAACAGTGATCACAATATGATCGAGTTCACATTGAAATCTGAGAAGGAAAAAATAAAATCCAATGTGTCGGTATTTCAGTGGAATTAAGGAAATTACAATGGCATGAGAGGGGAACTGGCCAAAGTTGAGTGGAAAGGGACATTTGCAGGAAGGACAGCAGGGCATCAATGGCTGGATTTTCTGCAAAAAATAAGGGAAGTGCAAAACAGATATATTCCAAATAAGAAGAAATTTTCAAGGGGAAGAAGGACATTTCTGTGTCTGACAAGTGAAGTCAGAGCCAAAGTAAAAGAAAAAGAGAGGGTATACAAGGAAGCCAAAGTGAGTGGGAAGATAGAGGATTGGAGCACTTTTAAAAACTTGCAGAAGGAATCTAAGAAGATCATCAGGAAGAAAAAGATGAATTATGAAAGGAAGCTGGCAACTAATATCAAAGAAGATAGTAAAAGCTTTTTTAAGTATATGAAGGGTAAAAGACAGTCGAGGATAGATATAGGACCAGTAAAAACTGACGCTGGAGATAATGTAATGAGAGATGCAGTGATGGCAGAGGAACTAAATGTGTATTTTGCATCAGTCTTCACAGTGGAAGATGTTTACAGTGTACTGGGCATTCAAGAGTGTCAGGGATGTAAAGTTTGTGCACTGAAAATTATGACTGAGAAGGTGCTCAGGAAGCTTAATGGGCTGAAGGTGGATAAATCTCCTGGACCTGATGGAATGCACCCTTGGGTTCTGAAGGAAGTAGCTGGAGATCTTTCAAGAATCAATAGATTCTGGCATTGTACCGGATGACTGGAAAATTGCAAATGTTACTCTGCTATTTAAGAAGGGTGGGAGGCAATAGAAAGGAAACTATTGACATCTTAGCCTGACATCAGTAGTTGGGAAGTTGTTGGAATCGATTGTTAAGGATTAGATTACCAAGTATCTGGAGGCACGTGACAAGATAGGCCAAAGCCAGCATGGTTTCCTGAAAAGAAAATCCTGGCTGGCAAACCGACTGCAACTTTTTGAGGAAATTACAAGCAGGGTAGACAAAGGAAATGCAGTAGACGTGGTGTACTTGGATTTTCAGAAGGCCTTTGACAAGGTGCCACACCTTGCTGAGGCTGCTTAGCAAGTTAGGAGCCCATGGAATTACAGGAAAGTTACTGGCATGGAAGGAGCATTGGCTGATTGGCAGAAAACAGAGTGTGGGAATAAAGGGATCCTATTCTGGCTGGCTGCTGGTTACCAGTGGAGTTCCACAGGGGTCGGTGTTGGGGCGGCTGCTTTTTACGATGTATGTCAATGATTTGAACTATGGGATTAATGGATTTGTGGCTAAATTTGCCAATGATACAAAGATAGGTGGAGGAAACAGAGAGCCTGCAGAGAACTTAGATAGTTTAGGAGAAAGGGCAAAGAAGTGGCAAATGAAATACAATGTTGGAAAGTGTATGCTCATACACTTTGGTGGAACAAATAAACGGGCAGTTTATTATTTATATGGGAGAGAATTCAAAATGCAGAGATGCAAAGGGACTTGGGAGTCCTTATGCAAGATACCCTAAAATTAATCTCCAGGTTGAATCTGTTGTGAAGAAGGCGAATGCAATGTTGGCATTCATTTCTAGAGGTATAGAATATAAGAGCAGGGATGTGATGTTGAGGCTCAAGTTATTCTTGAGACCACACTTGGAGTATTGTGTGCAGTTTTGGGCTCCTTATTTTAGAAAGGATATACTGACATTGGAGAGAGTTCAGGGAAGATTCACAAGAATGATTTCAAGAAAGAAAGGGTTACCGTATGAGGAACATCTGGCAGCTCTTGGGCTGTATTCCCTGGAGTTCAGGAGAATGAGGGGGGATCCCATAGAAACGTTCTGAACGTTAAAAGGCTTGAATAGACCAGATATGGCAAAGTTATTTCCACATGGTAGGGGATTCTAGGACAAGAGGGCACAACTTCAGGATTGATGGACGTCCATTTAGAACAGAGATGGAGAGAAATTACTTTAGTCAGAGGGTGGTAAATCCGTGGAATTTGTTGCCACAAGTGGCTGTGGAGGTCAAGTCATTGGATGTGTTTAAGGCAGAGATAGATAGGTTCTTGATTAGCCAGGGCATCAAAGGATATGGGGTGAAGGTAGGGGAGTGGGATGACAGGAAGAATTGGATCAGCCCATGATTGAATGGCGGAGCAGACTCAATGACTGAATGGCCTACTTCTGCTCTTACATCTTATGGTCTTATGGTCCAAGTTCTCCCCGATGCTCCATAAAGGATCTTTGCACAGAGAAAACTTCATCCCAGACCAAATCTGGGTTGCAAGGGCAGAGATTTCCCAGACGAATTTACCAAGTGACAACAAGCAACCCAGAAATAGTTCTTGCACTTCCCTTGTGAAAAATAAATGGTTTCAGGTTGCATAATATTGAGCCATAGCAACATCCTGCCACAGAATTTCTGGGCCAATGCTCACCAGCTGAATAAAAGAGTATTTGTGTTACTGGTGAGAGGTTTGTAATCTCTTCACATTGTATAATCTTTCACATTGAGTTGTATTTTGGAGAATTAGAAAAATGTATAAACACTGTCCACTTGTCTCAGATGCTCAGATGGCCTCAGATGCTGATTTGAGATTGGCGATGTGCTTAGATGGCCAAACAATCCACAGACTTTGCTGTAAATAACTACCTTTCACACCTCTGTTTCAGGACTATTGCATGTGCTGAATGATAAATAAATATGTGACGCCTAATTTTCAGTGTTTTATTGATCTGAGGATATAACTATGAATAGCACACTCATTCCCCTACCCCCCCCCCACCCACCACCGATGCATCTAGTACAGCCACTGTCCACAGCACCAGAGAATGGGAATCAATCCTGATCTCAGGTGCTGTCTGTGGGGTTTCTGTGTACTTCCTCCAGGACCACCCACACCCCAACAATGTGCCGGTTGGTGGGCCAATCGGCTCCAGTAAATTGCCCCTGGTCTGGAGGTGACTTGGTAGGATGTGTGCAGAATGGTGAGAATGTGGGGAGAATTAGAAAGAATGGATTAATGTGGGATGGGAACTAGCGTGAGATTGATGGTTAGTGTGGACACAATGGGCAGAAGAGTCTATCTCCTTGCTGCATCCCTCCATGGCTCTATAACAGTTGGCCCCAAGCCTGGCTTTGCATTTTTGTGACAGGGGTACAGCCAAAGTTCTCTGAAGATGGGGTGGCAATGTAGTGTAGTGGTTAGCACAACACTTTACAGTACAGACCACCCGGGTTCAATTCCTGCCACTGTCTGTCAGGAGTATGTAGGTCCTCCCCACGACCACGTGAGTTGTCTTTGGGTGCTCTGGTTTCCTCCCACAGTTAATTGGTCATTGCAAATTGTCCCATGATAGGATAGTACTAAATTGGGGGATTGCTGGGCAGTATGGCTCAAAGGAGGTTGGGGTGTTGGGGGGGAGCCTATCCTGTGCTGTTCTCAATTAAAGAACACATTTCAGGACCGAATCACATGGAAGGTAGGGACAACAACAGGTTAACCAGACTCTTGGGTTTGTTCTGCAGCCAGAGGGATCATGCAGCAACACTTCCCCTAAATCTCTCAGTCCCATAAGCTAATGAAAGTGTCTCAGTCTCAGAGTTAGAATTAATTCTCTTGTGTGGTATCATTTCCTAAGTACAGTGAAGTCCATTCAATTGGGGCACACCTGGTCCAGTACGTTTTGACCCAATTAAACAGCTGCTCCAATCTGAAGTTTCATGGAAATGGTTAAAAAGGGATAAAAAAGACAAACTACCATTTAACAGAGTAACAAGTTCTGAGTTCAAATGAAATCCAGAACAAGTTACAACACTACCTGTCATGGTCCCTTCTGGCAATCCCCCACCTTGCTATTTACGTTAGGAATTGAGCCTCTATCCCCTCGTTTAGTTTCCAATCATACTCAGGTTCCAGTAACTACACACACCTGCTTTCCCTCAGAAGATGCAGGATAAAGACCCTGTGATCACAACAAGGAGCTGCCAGTTCATTAGTTGACTCGGGTGTGAGTAACCTTGTTTCATGGTTCTTAGGACTGTCTGTTCTAAGTCTAGCGTCGCTCCCGGATTCTCTCCCAACCCAGGACTCTGGGTAAAGGCTGTCCTGGATACCGATTCCACCATCACTGTGTCAATAAACACCTCCTGACTCTGCCTCCGCACCCGTGTTCTGCACTTGGGTTTGTCCACCGCCATGCTCGTGTAACACTACCAATGCTACCAGAGTACTATAAAATTGGATATTAGTTTGCAATAGCTAGCAATGGTGGAATTTGAGTGGATGCTGTGTGTTCTTTCGATTGACAGTAAATAAACAAAATCAGTGCCGACACCTACTGCAGACACTGGACTGCCTTCTTTGCCTTCCTGTATGAAGTATCCATGGGTTTCTAAGTGCTTTCTTCCCCCTGTACATGCAATCAGTACAACACTGCCATTCACCAACTGGAAAATGGTACCCTGGAGTGGTAGATCAGATACTGGAGAGCCTGGACAAGTGTAGACTTGAGAGAAACAATGGAACGTTCACTTCCCTCTCCTTTAAAAACAACAGAGATCTGGATCATCTGGAAAAATGGAGAAAATTCCAGAGACCAGGTATCAGATAAGGACAGCCTCCCTTTCTTGTAATCTTCCTTCGTGGCCAGTGTCTCTGGCCAAAACCCGTATTGTTTGTTTATCATGTGTGCATACTTCAGTGGCGCTGTGTGTTGAGGTACTGACAGTGGAGCAGAACAGACACGTGAAAGGTCTCCCATGTCGGGGCACTATGGCGGTTAGCGCGATGTTATAACATCTCGGGGTATTGCAGTTCATAGTTCAATTCCGGCACAGTCTGTAAGGAATGGGTTTCCGTCGGGTGCTCCGGGTTCTTCCCACATTCCAAACACGTATGGGTTAGTAGATTATTTGGTAACTGATGATTGTCCTGTGATTAGGCTGAAGTTAAATAGGTGGGTTTCTGGGCGATGCGGCTCATTGGGGCGGAAGTACAATTAAACAGGCGTGGGAGTCCTGGTCACGTTTTGCGAACGATTCAGTTCCATTACAATTGAATTTCCAGGCTGATGGCTTCTGCTTCTGATGTACAAAATCTAACAGATATTAGCTGCAGTCAACTCTGTTTCACTGAATTAACATTGTTTCAATTATCTCAGTCCTTCCTTTATTTCCTGCAACAACTAATCTTTTCTGCGATTTGATTAGCTTATCGGCAAAAAACAAACACAAGATATCAATGGTAACTTTGATACCCCACAGGATACACAATGCGCTCTGCTGACTCTTATTGGTTTTGATTGCTCCGGTTAAATTGTAGCAACTGAAAATGACAAGATTGTAGGAACATAGAAAACCTACAGCGCAATACAGGCCCTTCAGCCCACAAAGCTGTGCCGAACATGCCCTTACTATAGAAATTACCTAGGGCATAGGTGTCAAACTCAAGGCCATATCCGGCCCGCGAGATCATTTTAGATAGATCTATTATTTTAATTATTAATGGCCCGGCGATATGAAGCCTATGATTGTAAGTTAATACCAATCATAAAAATCATGCTTGCTCAGCAGTCTTCTTCATAAGAAACGGAAATTGTGAAGTGAAACACTTTGTAGTTATAGCAGAGACTGAAACACATGAGAGCAGGCTGAAAAAACGGAGGCAACGAAAGCTGCGTTCGCACACGTCCGACTGATCCGGCCCGCATGAAGCTGCATTTTGCTCAATCCGGCCCGTGACCTAAAATGAGTTTGACACCCCTGACCTAGGGTTACCCATAGCCCTGTTCGGATTTGGAAGCTCTGGCGACAAATATGTAATCCAGGTAAACAAAACTAAATCTAAGTATTTTAATACAGAGAATATCAGCCATTGGAAAGTCTATGCTGCATTTGTCAGACCAAACGGCATGTGCAGAAACACAAAAAAGCCAAATGGGGTTATCACAGCTGTTTTGAGAATGTCCTCTGAACACACAGGTATCTGGTGGCCCTAAGTAAATTGACTTTGGAAAAAAATTAACTTTCCGGCTAAACTTGCCGAAAATTAACTTTCCGAATAGTTTAGCCAGAAAGTGTTGAAAGCCTGGGAATTGATCATGAGCGGGAGAGGTGAGCTCACCTCATGGGCGGCAACCAGGATGAAGTTCCATGCCCATTAAAACAGAACGTCACCCATCATGTCCCGTAAGTCTGGATGCTGGGTCTTGCTGCTGTTGGCGGCCTCCAGTGTGGTTTCATCACTCTTTGCCTTCTCATCCATAGGCGATGCTGGCAGCACACTCACTGAGCACCGGGTGACACAGGAAGCATCGCACTGAAAGGGTGTCTGTCTTGAGCAGTAGGTGACCCTAGCAGCTGGAACTCATAGAGTACACAGACCTCTGACATCTCAATGCGCTGGCACTGTCAAAGCTGAAAGACGGTCAGCACTTCCTCATGTTTCTAGCATGATTGAATGGTGGAGCAGACTCGATGGGCTGAATGGCCTACTTTGCTGCTATATTTTATGGTGTTATGGTCTTATCAAAGCGCGTGAGGCAAAAGCACAGGCACAGGTGGAGAAAAGAGGAGGAATGATGTACCACTGCCCTGTTGAGTGTAGACTATCAGTTATTTTAGCAAGCACCCTATAGTAGATACATTAGAGAGGACTCCAAAGTATGGTTCCTAAGGTAGTCATAGCCGAAGGGCGGTAGTGGGGACGAGCTCCCACTGCTGAACAAATGCTCTTCGTGGCGTGCGTCTCAAACAGCCTCTGACAACCAAGTCCAACTCCTGGCCTTCACGTGTGGCATAGTTCTTATGTCCGACGAAGCTATTCTCACTGACAGGAGAAGGGGAAAAGGCGGGCCACTGGCGCCTTAAAACCAGTTGTTCTGGGCAGATGGGGCTCGTTAACCACAGATGGTAGCTCATCTAGGAGAGGGTATCTCTGATTTCAAACATCCGCTGCCTTGCGGCTATACCCGCTCATGGGAAAGGATTTGGGGATAAGCCCCAAGGAAAAATACGGAGTTGGAGTCTCAAAGGCAGCTGACTGCTGTACCCAGCACTGGCACAGCAACTCCTGCGTTGCTGCTGGTACCAAACTGTATCGACTTTCGTTGTTCCTCTAGACCTGTCATCATCATGGGGGGCAGGGGTCCCACTGCATGGGCAACAGACGAACCTCCATATCAACTCTGCCCTGGCTTGCGCCCTGGAGAGGCCACTCCAGCTTCGCTTCAGAGGCGCAGTACCCATGGTTGACCACGACCGATGGAGGCCACACAGTGAGGACTATGGAAACTTGATCGTGCATTTGCTTCTTGAATAGTTCTTTAAAAATAAAACAAGGAAGGAGATTTCCCAGGAGAAGCAGCATTTGGTCCATTGGCTCCAAAGGCCTAGCCTTGCCAAGACTGGATAAAGGGAGCAACTGTTTGACACACTGAGGCTCTGATGGTCCAAAAGTCTGTAAAAGTTGACTATCGATATTTATCATATTCAGGCGAGTGTTCAAGCAGACTCACCACTCTCCCAGCCATGGAGTTGCTGAGCAATGCTACCACATAGTAAAATTTGGTGTCATTGGTGGGGATTTCTTGAAGCACGAATTGAGCTTCAGACAAGTGATGGTATTTTGCTCCCAAAACTCCAAAACAAGCTATTTCATGTTGGCATTGGCTGACATGTTCAATAACTCTGGAATCGTCCTAGAGCATAGGGGCCACTAATGTAGGTTTTCAGAAATAAAATCAAGTGAGGCATTTTATATTTAATGAAACCTGAAACACATTTTATTGAACTCCCAAACCTGCACAGTAAATGAGCTAAAACTCTATACATAATAACATCATCACATCAGATAGTGATGCCCCAACTGAATGCCGGTGGTTGTGAATTATGTACGTTTCTCCCAATTAGGTTACACCACAGTCACATACAGCATATACTTGTGATGTAGGTGAAAATCAGAGCACATGTGGTAAACCAACTCATTCATAGGGGGAACGTGCAAACTCCACACAGTTGGTTCCAGAGGTCAGGATTGGGGCTGTGAGGCAGCAACATTACCTACTGCGCAATCATGCCAACCATCAAACAAATGTAATCAAACCATTTCCCTTCAATCACACAGTGAAGGTTGCAAAGACCCTTACTAGTTTTCATTTTCAAACAATTTCAAAGTTCAAAGTAAATTCATTAACAAAGTACATATTTGTCACTATATACACCACTGAGATTAATTTTTGCAGGCATTCACAGTAAGTTCAGAGAAACACAATAGAATCAATGAAAATCAGCAAACAACCAATGCGCAAATGACAACAAACTGTGCAAATACAAAAAGGAAAACAAAATAACAATAATAGTTTTCAATAGGTACATTTAATGTGTACAATATACATTCCAAAATTCTTTTTCTTCACAACCACGAAAACAGAGCAGTGCCCAAAGAATGAATGACAGTTAAGTGTTAGAACCCCAAAGCACCCTTCAGTTCCCCCCTCCCACGCGCAAGCACCAGCAAGACAATATGAAATAGTATTGAGAATATGAGTTGCAGAGCCTCTGAAAGTGAGCCCATAGGTTGCAGTATTAGTTCAGTGTTGGGTGATTGACATTATCTAATCTGGTTCAGGAGCCTGATGGTTGAGGGGTAATTACTGTTTCTGAACCTGGTGGTGTGGGACCTAAGGTTCCTGTACCTTCGCCCTGGTGGCTGCAGCAAGGACAATAAGACTCTTTATCTTGTTATTTCATGCTGTCATTATTTATTGCTGTTTATTTTTGTATTTGCATTTGCGTAGCTTGTTGTTCATTGATTCCATTTACAGTTACTCTTCTATAGATTTGCTAAGTATGGCCACAGGAAAAAGAATCTCAGGGGTGTATATGTGGTGATATGGATGCACTCTGATAATAAATTTTATTTTGAACTTTGAACTCTGAGAAGAGCATGGTCAGGATGGTAGAGGTCCTTGATGATGGATCCTGCTCTTAACTATTTTCCTTCCCCCCTTCCCTTGTTTGCCTTCCCTCCTCTGCCTCTCTCTCCACACACATACGTACAATCCTTTCAGCCCACTGCTTCAAACAATTTCAAAAACAACATCCAAACCCTGTAAATGACTTTATTTGGAATTGCATTCTTCTTGAATGTGCTTGGTTAACATCCCCACACTGTAAAGCTGATGATTCCTGGAATGGTTTCCAGCTAAAATTCATGTTGTTCTCTGGCCTCCTGGTATGCCTGAACATTGTTGCTCTCCATTGTGCTCTGAAATAAGTTGATTCTGCTGACCTTGCAAGGTTGCTTGACATGTGTCGGATTTGTCCAACTGGTAAGCCTTCCTTTCTTAAATCGCAACATTGCGCACTTCCTTCTGGTTCTCCTGGTTTGATTTGGGCTGCTGTTGTACATTGATCTGCATCATACTTGAAGCAGTGAAATAAAGGGGAAATTTCTTCACCCAGATAATGGTGAATCTTCATAATTCTCTACCCAGGGCAGTCTGTGGAGGCTCAATCATTGCCTTCAGTTAAATCATTTATCCATTGATTTCTGGATCTAAAGGAATTAAAGAAAAAAGGAAGTGGCATTTGAGGTCAAATACATTCCATGACCACTTTATCAGGTACACCTGCTTCTTAATGCAATAATCTAATCAGTCAATCATGTGGCAGCTGCTCAGTACATAAAAGCATGAAGACATGGTCAAGTGGGTGTTGTTCAAACCAAACACCAGTGGGGAAGAAATGTGATCTAAGTGACTTTGACCATGCAATGTTTGTTGATGCCAGGCAGGATGGTTTGAGTATCTCAGAAACTGATCTCCTGGAATTTCCACATACAACTGTCACCAGAGTTTACAGAGAATGGTGTGAGAAACACATATATCCATTGAGTGGCAGTTCTGTAGGCAGAGACATCTTGTTAATGGGAGAGGTCCGAGCAAAATGGCCAGATTAGTTCAAGCTGACAGGAAGGCGACAGTAACTCAAATAAATGTTTTGCAACAGCGGTATGCAGAAGAGCATCTTTAAATGCACGACACATCAAACCTTGAAGTGGATAGGCTACAGCAGCAGAAGACCACTGACATATACTCAGTGGCCATATTAATAGGGACAGGATATACCTATAATGTGGCCACTGAAGTTATGTTAAATGCTGGAGCAGGCATGAGGGCCTGAATGGTCACTTCATCATAAAATATAAGAAATAACAGCAGAAGCCTTGTTTTGTTTTTCACATTCCCTGTTACAGTACCCCACAGAGCACAGACAGGGAACCCCAGCATGCTGCTTTGTTAACGGACTAAGTTGGCCACAACAAACTTAAATCCAAGAAATGTTTTCTTCAGTGTGGGATATAATGAGTGAAGCAAGCTACGGCCCCACTATGGAACTCTGATGAATTTGTTTGAACTTTTTTATGCTTTCCTCATTCTGCACCAATGCTGATTAGCAGCAACATGTCCTTGGATTTGAATGGGAGGATGTTAGCTACATATCTCTGTACAGAACTTGCTGTCCCAAGCAAAACAAAGAACAAGCCACATTAGTTAGTTTCTACCACTCAGCCTTGAAGCCATTAACTGATTCAGAACCTCTGTGCTCTTCAACATGGCTGATGCAGGAGGCTATTCTGCTCCTCCACTTTCTTCTATCTTTGTGCATCTCAGGTCTCTGGATCCTTTTCAGCAGGCAACCTACCCTTCTGGTATTGGAAGCTCTGCTGTTAATGGGAAGCCACACTGTCTAAGAACGTATTAGATTTCCATCGGTCTTTCCATAAAAATAAAATCCTTACTTATTTTGACTCAGATATCTCAGGTTTCATATTTAAGTTTATTTATGAAAATTATTTAATTTAAAATATCTCCAAGAATTCAAAGGAAATAGTTTACCCACTCCTTATTCCTTTTCATGATGTGGACATTAACAACCTCTTATTCAACGTCAACATGACCAAGCTGATTATTCTCTTCAGGAGCAGGAAACTGGTCCATGAACCAGTCCTCTTCAGAGGATCAGAGGTGGAGAAGGTCAGCAACTTTAAATTCCTGTGTTATCATTTCAGAGGACCTGCCATCGGCCCTTACGAAGTGCAATTATGAAGAAGGCATGGCAGTGCCTCCACTTTCTTAGGAGTTTGCGAAGTTTTGCCATTTAAATCTTTAATAAACTTCTATAGATGCATGGTGGAGAGTATATTGACTGGCTGCATCACAGCCTGGTATTGAAACTCCAATTCCCTGGAATGAAAAATCTTACAAAAAGTAATGGATACAACCCAGTTTATCACAGGTAAAGTTCTCCCTCTCATTGAGCACATCTACATGGAGTACTGTTGCAGGAAAGCAGCATCCATCATCCATCCATCCATCAAAAGGGATAACTTCATGCAACCTCACTTGCCCTATCACAACCAATGGACTCACTATCTTTTCTTTTTCAATATTTTTATTGATTTCTTACATAACAGAATACAGAGTACAGTAGGATATATAATATATATTGATTACACTATATTGGAATCACAAATATAGTCTCATTACCCTATAGCCATATAAATTAAATTCAAACATAATACTGAAATTATCTTTAAAATTAAAGATAATTTTATTATACAAAAATAATATAAACTCACTACCAGAAAAAAACAGCTGTTAGGTTAAAAAAAAAGAAAAGGAAAAAAATCCTTAACATATTATTAGTCAACATTTTGGGCTTAATAGCAAATCAAAGATTTTGAAAATAATTCAAAAAAGGTCCCCACAAAGTTAAAATATCTTGTCTGGGTTCCGAAATTGAACAGCGAATCTTCTCTAAATTTAAGCATTACATAACCTTTACCAATACTCATTAACCAATGAGTATAAGTAGGCGAAGTGGCATCCTTCCACTTAAGCAACAATGCCCTCCTGGCTATAAGAGAAATAAAAGCCAAAACGTGCAAATCATGTGTCTCCAAAATAATACCATTTCCTTCAACAATACCAAATAAGGCAGTCAAAGGATTAGGTTTAAAATTTACTTTAAAAGGCACCAAAAAAGTTTGGAATACTTCCTTCCAATATTTTTCAAGACTCGGACAAGTCCAAAACATATGAATTAGTGAAGCTTCTCCATTGTTACATCTATCACAATAGGGAGATATATCAGAATAAAAACGAGACAGTGTATCTTCAGTCATGTGGGCCCTATGAACCTCTTTAAATTATAGAAAGGAATGACAGGTGCATAGCGATGCGGTATTGACCAATTTAAAAGTTTCATTCCAAGTATCAGAAATTGGAATCTGTAGACCTTGTTCCCAAAGATTCTTAATTCTGTCTAAAGGAATAGATAGATAGATAGATACTTTATTCATCCCCATGGGGAAATTCAACTTTTTTCCAATGTCCCATACACTTGTTGTAGCAAAACTAATTACATACAATACTTAACTCAGTAAAAAATATGATATGCATCTAAATCACTATCTCAAGAAGCATTAATAATAGCTTTTAAAAAGTTCTTAAGTCCTGGCGGTAGAATTGTAAAGCCTAATGGCATTGGGGAGTATTGACCTCTTCATCCTGTCTGAGGAGCATTGCATCGGTAGTAACCTGTCGCTGAAACTGCTTCTCTGTCTCTGGATGGTGCTATGTAGAGGATGTTCAGAGTTATCCATAATTGACCGTAGCCTACTCAGCGCCCTTCGCTCAGCTACCGATGTTAAACTCTCCAGTACTTTGCCCACGACAGAGCCCGCCTTCCTTACTAGCTTATTAAGACGTGAGGCGTCCCTCTTCTTAATGCTTTCTCCCCAACACGCCACCACAAAGAAGAGGGCGCTCTCCACAACTGACCTATAGAACATCTTCAGCATCTCACTACAGACATTGAATGACGCCAACCTTCTTAGGAAGTACAGTCGACTCTGTGCCTTCCTGCACAAGGCATCTGTGTTGGCAGTCCAGTCTAGCTTCTCATCTAACTGTACTCCCAGATACTTGTAGGTCTTAACCTGCTCCACACATTCTCCATTAATGATCACTGGCTCCATATGAGGCCTAGATCTCCTAAAGTCCACCACCATCTCCTTGGGAATATTTCTCATTCCCAACAACATACCATAAACAATAGATATAGATCCATTATGGAAGGGTTTCAAATTAAAAATTATCAAGTAAATTCTTATCTGGACTCTTAGGAAATGTATGTACTTGAGAACAAAAAAAGTCTTGAATTTGTAAATATCAAAAAAGGTGAGTTTTGGGTAGGCTATACTTAGCTGACAGTTGTTCAAATGAAGAGAGACTATCTCCAACAAACAAATCCTGAAAACATTTAATACCCAATCTATTCTACTCTTTAAAAACTGCATCAGTCATAAAAGGTTTAAGAAAATAGTTATTAAAAATGGGGCTTGAAAGTGAAAAACTCAATAAAGCAAAATATTTTCTAAATTGTATCCAAATCCTCAAAGTGTGTTTAACTAAAATCATCAGTTAGCTTATTTAAAGATAAAGGAATTGAGGATCCAAGAAGAGAAATGATAGAAAAGTTATTAGCAGAATTAGCTTCTAAAGAAACCCAGACTGGACAGTCCTGTCGATTAATATAATATAACCAAAACATAAGATTCTGTAATATTGACTGCCCAATAATAAAACCTAAAATTGGGTAAGGCTAAACCTCCATTCTTTTTAGCTTTTTGAAGATGAACTTTATTTAATAGAGAGATTTTATTTTTCCATACATAAGAAGATTTAATAGAATCCAGAGAATCAAAAAAGGATTTAGGAATAAAAATAGGTATAGCCTGAAATAAATATAAAACTTTAGGCAAGATATTTATTTTAATATTATTAATTTAGCCATTCCACGATAAAGAGAGGGGTGACCAATTTAATAGTGCCTTCTTAACATAATTCAGAATGTAAAAAAAATTCTTTAAAAAGGAATTTATAATTCCTAGTAATTGCTGCACCCAAATAAGTAAATTCATTTCTTACAATTTTAAAAGGAAGGTTAGTATTAACTAATACCAAATTATTCAAAGGAAAATGTTCACTCTTATGAAAGTTAAGTTATATCCTGAAAACTGACTAAAGCAGGAGAGCAAAGAGAGTACGGAATGTAAAGAAGACTCCACATTAGAAATGTAGAGCAGAAGGTCATCAGCATAAAGTGAAACTTTGTGGGTAATACCCCTCCTTAAAATACCAGTGATATCATTAGACTCCTGGAAACCAATAGCTAAACATTCTAAGACCAAATCAAAAAGCAAAGGACTCAAAGGACAGCCTTGTCCTGTTCTACATTGAAGTTTAAAAGGTTTAGAATTCTGAGAGTTAGTAAGAAACTGAGTGGAGGGAGATAGATAAAGTAATTTAATCCATTGAATAAAATTGGGCCCAAAGTTAGTTTTTCTAAAGTTTTAAATAAATAATTCCATTCAACGCAATCAAAGGCCTTCTCAGCGTCTAAGGATATCACACATTCTGATATCTCTTTAGAAGGAGAATACATAACATTCAATAAACAACAAATATTAAAGTGGGAGTATAAATTTTTGATAAATCCAGTCTGATCATCAGAGATAATAGATGGCAAAATATTTTCAATCCTATGAGCCAAAAGTGTAGATAACATTTTAGTATCAACATTAAGTAATGAAATTGGTCCATAAGAAAAACATTCAGTTGGATCCTTATTCTTTTTAAGAATAAGCAAAATAGAGGCTTCATAAAAAGATTGTGGCAACCTACCTAATTTAAAAGAGTCTGAAAGGATTGAATATAAGTGAGGTATAAGCAAAGAGGAAAAAACCTTATAAAACTCTCCAGAGAATCCATCAGGTCCCGGGGCCTTCGCTGAGGGCAAAGAGTTAACATCCTCGGCAATTTCCTAATAAGAAATGGGTTGATCCATCAATTTTCGATTATCATCAGAAAGTGTAGGAATGTTTAATTGATCTAAGAAATTATTCATTACAGTATTATCTTTCGGAGGTTCAGAACTATAACGTTTAAAATAGAATTCTCTATAAGTATCATTTATTTCAAAATGATACTTTTATCTCCATGAACATAAAACCGACTTTTATTTTTTAAAAGTTGAGTTTAATTTGGATAAGTTAAAAGCAGATCATGTTTAGTTTTAATTTCAACACGTCTTTTATATAAAACAGAATCTGGAGCCAAAGCATATCTTCGGTCTAATTGTTTCAACTGATTGGCTAATTCAATTCTCTCCTTATTAGCTTTTTTTAACACTTGTGGAAAAAGATATAATTTGTTCTCTAATATAAGCCTTTAAAACACCCCATAAAATAAGACTAGAAGTCTCTTCTAGCGTATTCTCTTAAAAAAAAGAGTAATTTGTCTCTCCAAAAATTTTTAAAAATCCTTATCAGATAATAGAGTTGGATTAAAATGCCAGAATCTGTTTATTTGGGAGATACCCCAAAGATTTAAAGATAAAAACACAGGAGCATGATCTGAAACAGCAATTTCTTTATATTCACAGGATTGAAACAATGGAATCAATTGACAATCAACAAAAAAAAAAATCAATCCTGGAATACATAAGATGAATACGAGAAAAAATGAATACTTTTTTTCTATTGGATGCAAAAAGTGCCAAATGTCAACAATATGACATTTCATTATAAAAGATTGGATAAAGGAGGCAGATCTACTAAAATTTAATCATTTAAAAGATGAGCAATCTAAAACAGGATATAAGCAACAGTTGAAGTCTCCTCCTAAAACCAGAGAATTCAAACTTAAATCTGGTAAAAGTGAAAAAAAAATCCAAAAGAACCTGGATCATCTATATTTGGGGTATACAAATTAGCAAAAACTATTAATTTATTGTCTAATTTCCCTGAGACCATAACAAAACGCCCATTGATGTCAGACACTACATTCTGTTGAATGAAAGAAACTGAATTGTCAATAAGAAATGAAACCTCTGGCCTTAGCCTGAAAGGAGGAATGAAAAGATAAGCCCTTCCAACGGCTGAAAAGACATAAATGATCACATTTATGAACACATGTTTCTTGTAAAAAAAATAATTGAGACATTCAATTTCTTAATATAATTAAATACCTTATTAAGTTTCACAGGATGGTTTAATCCTTTCACATTAAAACTAAGTAAATTAATAGCATGATCCATTTTAAGTATTACTTAAAAGAGAGGTTAGAATAAAAACTGCAGGAATATATATTAAATCCAAACAATGATCTTTAAGATACAGTAACCAAGCAACAAATTAAGCTAAGAGAACCAAACAACTGATGGAAAAGAAGAAATCCATTGCCCACCCCCCACCCAAAGAGAGAAAGTTGACAAAGTGCAGTTGACAGCTAAATCTACCCACATTACCCTCCCAAAACAAACTACTGGCTGAGCTCCAAATAATTTTCAAGGCTAACTGCATTCCAACAAGAAACAGCAACAGCGCAAAATTAAATTTATTTTTAAAAATCTCGTGAAAAAAATACAGCATAAAATATTAAAAAGAACAAAGAAAATTCAGAACATATTAACTTGGAAAGTATTAACTCAATGAAAAGTTACTAATGTTAAATCCTTAATTTTCTAAACAAAGAAATAAAAGTACAAAAAAATTAGATACAAAGGTATACCAAAAGTAAAACAAAACAATTATTCATAAAAGAAAGTAATGAACAGTTAGACTACTGATTCTAAAGAAAAAGGATCCATCAGGCAGACGCAACATAGATTTATGTAGGGAATTATTGAACAGTTAAACTTCTGATACTGATTTGGAAATTTTAAAATCCTGCACCTCTTGAGTCAAACGGAACTATCTCTGAGAGCCGTTTTTCAAAATGATTCTAAGATGTGCGGGGTAATGAAGAGAAGGTTTAAAACCTGTATTATATAATTCGGACATAACTTTTTTAAACTTGAAGTGTTCATTCAACACCTCAGGTGAAAAATCCTCCAGAATTCTGATCTTCTGGCCTTCATAATCAATCATACCTTTCTGACGAGATTCACGAATTAAAATTTCCTTTGTTTGAAATTCATGAACACAGGTTATCACTGAATGGGGTCATTCTTCTGGAGAAGGTCACAGTGCTGGCAATCTATGAGTTCAATCTATTTCAGGTGGAGATTTTAAAATATTTGGAAATAAGTTAGCCAAAAGGTTTGCAAAAAATCTGAAGGCTGATTGCCTTCAATTAATTCTTTAAAACCCAGAATTTGTATATTATTTCTTCTGCTTCTATTTTCTAAGTCGATAATCTTCTGTCTTAATTTTTCATTAACCTTTGACTGTTTATCACTGATCTTTTCCAGGTCATCAATCTTTGCATCCAACATCGTCAAAGTGGCTTCATTCTCTTTTATTCGTTTATCATGTTCACCTAAAGTTTTTTGAATAGAATCCAATTTTACATCCATTTGTTTAAATTCAGTTTTGAGTTGCCAGAATTTCTGCTGGAACTCCTCCAAAAGTTCATTTTTATGCTTCTGAAGTGCCTCCATAATGGATTACAAAGTTATAGGAGGGTCCTCTTCTTTTTTAGTAGCTTTGCAACCCCTCATCATAAAACAATATTGTGTTTAAAAGCAAGTTTTCAAAACAAGTTGGAAACAGTTATTAAGTAGAGTACGAGCAACTATAAAAACACTGCTATTCCATTGATAGCCAGTAGAGTTCTCCGGACTCACTTTCAAGTAGTCCTCATCAAATGCTGTCAATATTTATCGCTTGTTTATTATTATTATTAATTTATTTTTGTATTTGCAGAGTTTGTTGTCAGTGTGGTCAGTCTGGTTTTTCATTGATTCTATTATGGTTATTATTCTATTCTAGATCTAATGAGTATGCTCATAAGAAAATGAATCTCAGAGATGTATATGGTGACACATATATACTTTCATAATAAATTTACTTTGAACTTTAATGGCAGGGGAAGAATTTTTTCTCATGCATAATTAGTCTTCAACTGAGTGATTGACTAAAGCAGCTGTGAGTCAGATACATTGCACTGGCAATGGAGTCACATATAGGCAAGTTTGAGGAAGACCAGCAGATTTCTTTTCTTGAAGGATGGTAATGAATTGTCTGTGCTGCACATAATGTTCTAGAAGTTTCATGGTTACGTTTTCTGGCACTGCCTTTTAATTTTCTATTTATTTAATTAAACCATTCCTCAAATATTCAAAGGTTAATTTTATTATCGAAGTATATATGCAGAATACAACTCTGAGATTTGTCTTCTCCAGATAGCCATCTTCTCTGGAGACTGTTTGTTCACCTATCCCAATGTCTTAACATATTGTTTATGTAGTTGTCTCAACCACAGTCTTTGGTAGCTCATTCCATATACTGACTAAACTCTAGGTGAAAAAATTGCCCCTCAAATTCCTATTGGATCTCCTTGGCAAGCAAACAAGGCTGTGTCTGGGAGGTGCCATGGTTGGAATGATTGGGTTGGACCTGAACATGAATCTTTGTGCTGTATGACTTTGACTCTGTCTCTATGTCAAAAATCTGCAGATGGATGGGTTATCTGACCACTGCAGATTATCCCCAGTGTGAAGAGAGGTGAGAGTTGATAGGAATGTGGGGCGACCAATGTAGGACTAGTGTGAATGGGTGGTTGATGTTCGGCATGGACTTAGTGGGATGATGGACCTGTTTCCATGCTAGATGACACAGTGACTCCAAGTGGCGTTATGAAGTGGGCTTCAATCTTATGTAGACCTGAGGAATTAACGGAATAATCACAGCTCATGACAAGTAAATATAGAGTTACAGAATCATAGATTGATACAACACAGAAACTCATCCTTTAGCCTAAACTGTCCATACGTCATCATACTTACCCATACTAGTCCCACCTACCCAGGTTTGGTATTGCGTTATTTTGGTGGTGTGGAGATGTTCTGCCAAAGGAGGTGTAAGGTGCTCCTTCACTCCACTGGCCTGCAGCTCATCCTTGGGCAAGGTGTAGGACCTGCTTACCAACCCCTCCCCCCCACCCCACTCCAGCCAGGGTCACATGAAGCCATGGGAGCATATGGTGGATGGTCGTATGAGCAGCTGATACATATCACAAGTGCTGGTTATGAAACCACTGACACCAGGCAGATATTACCTGAAGAGTATTGATAATAGCTGTGGTCACCCGTCTTGTAAAGACACTGCTCAGAAGAAAGCAATGGCAAACACGAGAAAATCTGCAGATGCTGGAAATCCAAAACAACGCACACAAAATGCTGGAGGAACTCAGCAGGCCAGGCAGCATCTTTGGAAAAGAATGAACAGACAACGTTTCAGGCAGAGACCCTTCATCAGGCCTGGAAAGAAAAGGGGAAGGAGTTCAACTAAGAAATTGGGGGGAGTGGCGGAAGAAGTACAAGGTGGTAGGTGATGGGTGAAACTGGGAGAAGGGGAGAAAGTGAAGTAAAGAGCTGGGAAGTTGATTGGTGAAAGCAATATAGGGCTGGAAAATGGGGAATCTGATAGAAGAAGACAGAAGACCATGGAAGAAAGGGAAGGGGGGGGGGATGAACACCAGAGGGAGGTGATGGGCAGTTAAGGAGATATAGTTGAGAGAAGAACAGGAATGGGGAATGGTGAAGGGGGATGGTGCAATTACCAGAAGTTTGAGAAATCGAGTTCATGCCATCACTTTGGAGGCTACCCGTACAGAATATAAGGTGTTTCTCCTCCAACCTGAGCATGGCCTCATCTTTGCAGTAGAATAAACTATAGACTTGACATGTTGGAATGGGAAGTAGAGTTGTTTCTACCTTCTCCTACTCCTTTGAACTTTTGTCTACATAGCTCAGATCTGTTTTATGTCCCCTGTTTCAGTCCCTTCCTACCTACAGTATATCTGTGACACTTCATATGCTCTCGATCTTTTCAATGACCTTAAGTTCCCTGGCCAATCATCTCATTTTCACTATGGATGTTCAGTCCCTACACACTCCCATCCTCCATCAGGAGGGTCTTAAAGCTCTCTGCTTCTTTCTAGACAACAGACTTCAGGATGCACTTTAGCGATTACAACTCAGTGTTTAATACTATCATCCCTTCAAAACTAGTCAGATACCCCTTTGTACAAATGGATCCAGGATTTCCTCACTTGTAGACCTCAGCCAGTTCAGATTAGCACAAACATCTCCTCCACTATCTCTATCAGTACTGGAGCACATCAGGGATGTGTACTTAGCCCCCTGCTCTTCTCGCTTTACACCTGTGACTGTGTGGCTAAGTACAGTTCCAACACCATATACAAGTTTGTTGAAGACTGCACTGTTGTAGACTGTGTCAAAGGTGGTGATGAATTGGCATACAGAAGGGAGGATGAAAACTTTGCTGAGTTGTGTCTTCGCAACAACTTCTCACTCAGTATTAAAAAGACCAAGGAACTGATTATAGACCCCAGGAGAGTGAAACCAATGGTCCATGCGCCAGTAATCACTGGAGGCTCAGAGGTGGAGAGGGATAGTAATTTCAAATTCCTGGGTGTCACTATCTCGAGGACCTGTCCTGGAATCATATAAATATAATTGCAAAGAAAGCACGACAGCATCTCTACTTCCCCAGGAATCTGCGGAGATTCGGCACATTATCAAAAACCTTGGTAAACTTCTATAGATACTGTATGTGGTGGACAAAGTGCAGCCAGGTATGGGAACACCAGCCTCTGAGTGGAAAATCCGACTAAAGGTGGTGGATCTGGCCCAGTATATCACGGGTAAAAACCCTTCCAATCATTGATCATATCTACATACAAAGTTGCCATCGAAAAGCAGCATCCATCATCAAAGATCCCCACCACCCGGGCCATGCTCTTTTCTCGCTTCTGACATCAGGTAGAAGTTACAAGAGCCTCACGACTAGCAGCACCAGGTTCAAGAACAGTTACTACCCTTCAACCATCAGGCTCTTGAACAATAGGGGATAACTATAGTCATTCTACTGCTGGTGTTCCCACAACTGATGGTCTCGCTTTAAGGAGACTGTTATTTCATCTCTCGTTATTTATTGTTATTTATTTATATTTGTTTGTTGTCCATTAATCCTGTTTACAGGTTATTATTCTATAGATTTGCTAAGTATGCCCGCATGAACAAATCTCAGGGTGGTATGCGGTTGAATGTTCTCTGATGATAAATTTTACTTTGAACTGTGAAGCAGTTCAGCTCCGCCACCACTCTCCTCTGTCTGGTGGAGCTAGTCCTCACTCTCAACAATTCCTCCTTCGGCTTCTCCCACTTCCTTCAAACCAAAGGTGTAACTAGATGGGCATTCGCACAGTCCCAGCTATGTCTGTACTGCTTCCTCCCCTCCCCCGACCTTCTTAGTCTGACTCCTTCCCCCTTTCTTTCCAGTATGTGATGAAGGGCCTCAGCCCGAAGACAATTGCAAACCAATTCTGTAGAAAAATTTGCCAAGAACAATCACGGTCACGGAAGGACCACGATCGCCCACGTCATACCACACGGCACATGATGATGGCTTTTTATTTCACATGTATCAAGATACTGTAAAAAGCTTGATTTGTACACTGGATATACAGATAAATCTTTACAGAGAGCACTGAGCTAGAATAAGGTAAAGCAATAACAGATTCCAGAATGCAATGTAAAACCCACTGAAAACGTGCAGTGTAAGATCACCACGTTGTGAAGTCGAGTCCATCTCATCGTCCAAGAAATCTGCTCAAGAGTCTAAT